>NC_081313.1:128915433-129218463 GCF_026419965.1 Kogia breviceps | reverse complement strand
GGGACACGGGTTCGTGCCCCAGTCTGGGAGGATCCCTGATGCACAGAGCGGCTGGGCCTGTGAGCCATGGCCGCTGAGTCTGTGCGTCCGGAGCCTGTGCTCCGCAACGGGACAGGCCACAACAGTGAGAGGCCCGCGTACCACAAAAAAAAAAGAACGAAATTGGGTCATTTGTAGAGACGTGGATGGACCTAGAGACTGTCATACAGAGTGAAGTAAGTCAGAAAGAGAAAAACAAATATTGTATATTAATGCATATATGTGGAATCTAGAAAAATGGTACAGGTGAACAGGTTTGCAAGGCAGAAAAGAGACACAGATGTAGAGAACAAACGTATGGACACCAAGGGGGGAAAGTGGGGCAGGGAGGGGGTCGGTGGTGGTGAGATGAAATGGAAGATTGGGATTGACATATATACACTAATATGTATAAAATAGATAACTAATAAGAACCTGGGGCTTCTCTGGTGGCGCAGTGGTTGAGAATCCGCCTGCCGATGCAGAGGACACGGGTTCATGCCCCGGTCCGGGAAGATCCCACATGCCGTGGAGCAGCTGGGCCCGTGAGCAATGGCTGCTGAGCGTGCGCGTCTGGAGCCTGTGCTCTGCAACGGGACAGGCCACAACAGTGAGAGGCCCGAGTAGCGCAAAAAAAAGAACCTGCTGTATAAAAAATAAAGAAGTTTTAAAAATTCAAAAATAAATAAATAAAATTAACTAATTAATTAATTATTTTTAAAAAAGAATGAGGTTGGAAGACTGTCAAAACAGCACACAACAGATCACACACTCAAGCCCCGGAAGATGGGGAACTGCCTTAATTCCCCCACTTCGGATCACATCTCCATGCCTCACAAGTCTCAGTCTGACTGGGCTAGCTTTGGCAAGGGGACGGAGCTGGATCAGGAGCCGCTGCTGCCATATCTGGATCAAGTTCCAGTTTTGGTCTATCATCCAACACCTAGCCAGACATGCCCAGCCACTGAGATGAGAGGAACAAATTAGGATAGCTCAAAGAATAGGCCTCATACAGCATCAGCCTGAAGGAGTTTATGACCCTGGAAGAAATGGATCAGAAGAAAGGATCCGGGGGACTTCCCTGGTGGTGCAGTGGGTAAAGACTCCACACTCCCAAGCAGGGGGCCCGGGTTCATTCCCTGGTCAGGGAACTAGATCCCACAGGCATGCCGCAACTAAGAGTTTGCATGCCACAACTAAGGAGCCCACCGGCTGCAAGTAAGACACGGTGCAAACCAATAAATTAATTAATTAAATAAAACAAATATTTTTTTAAAGATCTGGGAGTATGGGATCTGTATGATGGACTTTGTTTATGCAAACCCAATTTGATTACTGCTGTGTATGCAGATCACCTGGGCTGTACAGGTGACTGGCTGATGAGTCCCTTCACGTGCCCCTCCTGCATGGAGACAGTTGATGCAGCACTGCTTCTGTCCTACGAGACTAAGTGAGCCAGTGTCTCTCACCCGACTTCAAGTGAACCATCATTTGTGGTTGTTTTGATCTTTTGTCGTTGAGCCCAAAGAGCCAGGGATTGGGAATTAAGATCATGCATGAAACTGTCCTAAAAACTCCTAAACAGCTGCAGATGTTGGGGAAAAGTATGTGACCTTTTAGAAATTTAGGGGGAAAAGTAGGATGCTATTTTTATGTAAAGCCTTCACCCAGTGTTTAAAAATATAATTGTATTTAGATCTTGTTATTGCTCCAGTACATAGGAATTGTGTAAAGTGTTACAGCAGCTACATATGTTTCACTCGTGTGTGGAAGATTACGATAAAGATAGTGGTTGTTTTTCCTAAGTGAGATAACTTTCTTCTTCCCCCTACCCAAATTCTTTTCTGAAGTTACTGGCATTTGGGTCAAGGTTTTATTTAAAGCTACAGTTTATAACACTGGCACAAAAAAACTAGTTTTAAGCTTGTTTGCATAGTTCTTTTTTTTAGAATAAACATAGAGCATTTATTTTTTACTTTATAGGAACTCCACAAGTTAAGGTCCCATTGTTCTTTGGCTGTGATTGTTGTTACTATTGAGGTTGCTGTTTTCTGTCTTTGCTGGTTCTTTCTAATCTACCATTTGCCATTATTGGCATATGATCATCTCAGGGTCACAAGATGGCTGCTGTAAAACCAAGAATCATATTCTCACAAAACAAGGAGGGAGCAGAAAAAGAGTCTGAATACTCATTTTCCAAATGCATATTATTTATCTTTTTTCAGAGAAAAATATCATTCTCATAGGAACAATAACAGCCTTCCCCTAATTACTCATTTGCCAAAACAGATTGATATGACCATTCATAAGACAACTCATAGCAAAGAGGGATAGGATAATGATTGTCTCAGCCTAAGAAGGATTTATCCACTGAAGCTGAATGCTTCACTCCTCAAAAAATCATAAAGTTCTATAAGCAAGGAAGAACTACTAAGGAACTGTTAAAGAAAACCATTCAGAATTGTTTGTCCAAGACCATATGATTCTTTTTTTCCATTGGAAATGGAATTCATTGCCTTAGGTCTTCTTAAATAGTGTTCTCTTACTGTTGCGGCTGGCTCTGTGCTTGAAAACCAGTTTATTTATAACCTGTTACAAGTGCGATATCTACTGGCAGTTAAGAAAGGCAGAATTCAAAGTGATCTCCTAGCTTGTAAGCAAACCGAGATTCATTGTCCCTCTTCTCATTAAAAAATGAGTTAATGTGTCCAGAAACTAATTCTAGTAAACGGGTTTAACATTACCCTTTCTTATGTGTTTCATCTAATCATTTTGGTTGTTAATATGGTGATAATTAAAAGTCAAGGTAAATTTTCCACATTAAGAATTCTGATTTATTGAGCTTGAATTATGCCACCATGCTTATGTAAAAATGAAAGAGGCACCATGGTTAAACTGAGAAAAGTTTCTCAGTTGTAACAATTTTGACTTATTCTTTCCTGTGACCTCCTTCCCTGTTGTCTTGAACCACAGCAAAAGGATACTGCATGTCTTCTTATTGTAGTGCTGAGCTTACTGAAGTCATATACAACACATCTCAGTCTCTGTTTCTTGGAAGGAAAGTCCTACTAGGTGACTGACAATTCTAAGCAGGGAGAATTAAGATAAATGTGTTTCATGTTTTGCACACAAATGCAGAATTTGTATCATCACAACTTCACAGTTGTGATCTCAAAAAAGAAGGAATTTCTCCTTTATATTTTTCTTGCAATTAAGGTAAGAACACTCTGAATCTCTAAGCTTCTGAAGTGTTAGAAGTAGAGATGGTCTAGGAAAGATGGAGTTGTAATGTTTTACCCATTTAGCATGTGTGTATTTTTCCTTATGTATTCGAAGGTGACATATTTGTTCAGCTCAGTGATACTACAGCTAAAAACATCATTCATTACTACAAGGAGAAGCAATCTCAACCTAACAAATCAGAAGTGTTTCTGATTATTTTATATTGAGTTGAATATTTGACTCTTAACACTTTCCTACATACAAAACACAAGTCTCTTGAAGGGTTCTTCATAAGTTCATTATACAAGAATTTAGTATGTCATAAGCAGTTACAGATTTGACATTTAATTGTAATAGTATGCATGTTGGTTAATTTTCTTACGACCCCATGATGAGTTTGAGAAAAACTGAAAGAATTAGAATATCTGGTTCTATTAAATTGTTACATGTATCTTGCTGAAATTTTTGTTCATTAATTTATATCCAACTACATAAAGCAAATCTGGAGGGAAAATAATTAATAAATAAGACTGACATCTCCAAATATTTTCCTAGGAAGCTGTCCACCATATATTAAATTATAAACCAAAATGTCTGAATACTATACCATTCAATCACATGTACAGTCAGTTCTGTATATCCAACGGTTCCATATCCTGCAGATATGGAAGCCCAATTATACTACACCATTTTACATACGGTAAAATGAGCATCTGAGGATTTTGGCATCCATGGGGAGTCCTAAAACCAATCCCCCTGCAGATACCAAGGGACCATCATATATGCTTACATCTGCATTTTTACGTCTGAAAACATATGTGCTAAATTATTACTGGTGGCAACCTCTGAGTAGGGGGCAAAATTGCCTTCCACTTCATACATTTCTCTGACTGCAGTTTTTGCATTCAGCTTACATTAGCTTACATTACTATTGTAAACAGAACAATCTAAACATGGTCTGCTTCCTGGGGTTGGCAACTCACCTGCAGATGAGGTAGCCAGTCCTGTTTAAACCATGGGTACAGTGGACACCAATAAGTCTGTCTATAAAACAGGTGTCCCTGATCACCTACCACATGCCCTCACCTCTTCATCATGTGTTGTTATTTTCCAATGAATTAGCACCACTTGACACTCCATATATTTACTTATTTATTTATCTCTCTCCCCCACTAGAACGTAAAGTACGTAAGGGCAATAACTTTGTTCTTTTCCTACTTCCTAGAACAGTGCATTCAACTTAGAAGGTGTTATACAAATATTTGCTGAAAATGAATGTATGAATTCTTTGCCCTTTCACACTACACTCTAGTCACACCAGAGGCTGCCCCTCCAGAGCACAAGTTCAAGCCCTGTGCCTTTAGTACCTTTTCCCAATACCTGGGCTGTCCTTTCCTCATTCAGGCAAAATCCTCTTCCCCCAAGCCCAGTTCAAATGATGTCTCCTCGGTCAGGCCTTCTCGATTTTTCCTCTATATTCCTGCTGCAGTTGAATCTTTTATTATAAGTAACCTACTTTATAGTCACTACATGTTTACCTTCCTAGATAACTGTAAGTGGCTACTGAACAAAGACTTCTAGTCACCTCTGTATTCCCGTGCCCTAACAACAAACCTATAAGCCTCTCGGTGTTTACTAAAACAATTTATTTTCTGAGTCTCTACCAATTCTAGGGAGTGGATAGTAGAGTCTCCTCCTCTTTATCAGTGAGCCTGGCATCTGTGGGAAGGGCTTAGAGCAGAGGAAACCACCAACGGATCATAACTAAGGTCCTGAGACTGCAGTGGCTGAGAGCATGGTGAAGTTAGCCCACTGCATGCAGAAGACCCACACACGAGTCAGCATATGCAATGGACTACACTTGGTATAACATGTGAACAATCAAGGTTTACAAACGTGTTCTCAGGCACTCGTAGGGATCTTCTAGCCCACGTGGAACAGACAGAACACACACAAAGGAGCCTGGAGGAAGTGAGAAGGCCAGCAGCTACACCCTAACATCTTAAGGGGTAACATATCTGTGACTACAGTTTACACAAATCAGATAATTTGCCTCCTTTGTAGACACCCTGCTTATCACGGGCAAGGACAAGCCTCTCAAGTTTTAAAGCTAAAGTACAGGGAAGATCTGTGAATAGGGCTTAAGATATTTAAGAGCTAGTACCTGCATTAAGCAACCAGGTTACAGAATGAAAATTCATCTTGAAATTCCAGTCTCTCCCTCTCTATCTCACCTCCTATCTCCTATCTTCCCACCTCCATCTCTATTCCTTCTCCCCTACTCCCTGTTTTATGTATATATGTCCATCATTTTATAAATACACGGAATACTTACTGTCTGTTAGATTTATTTAATAAAGTGCTCACTCCTCAGGCTAAATTTAGAAAGAGGACAAAATGAACACTTTCTCATGTGAGTCACTGGTGTTCCAAAGACGAAAGATTCCTCAGTCTCAAAACACGGCAAATACCATGTTCCTTCTGACAGTTAGATGCTAGAAAAAGGCAAGTGGGTCCTTACAATTCAGACGCTATTAAGACCCACTAACAACAGAGTAGATCTTAAAGCAGAAACAAGAAAACACCAGCCTTTTAAGCTCTTCCTGTCTGAAGATACGTACAAGAGGTGGTAGTGTTCTCCCTCACTTGCACCCAAAGTTACAAAGCATCAAAAATATCTTAAACGCATATGATGAGGAAGCCACTCTTCTGGTCCACTCTCTTTTGTTTTGCTTCTAGGGATCTGTCCCACTCTGAACCTTTGCTTTTTGTTTTCTCTTTAATATACGCTGAGAACCTGAGAGTCTTAACCTTTTCTTCCACCTCTCAACCAATAAATAGGACAAAAGAACATTTTAATCTTTTTTATGTATTTTCCATTCAAATGGAAAATACATACTTATCTCAAATGGAAGATATATACTTATCTTTTTTTTTAAAAAAAAGAGATAAGTAAGCTAGTTCAGTTCATATTTCTCACAAAAATCACTTTCCAAACTAAATTAAATTGTTTGTCACCATAAACAGGAAAAACACCATACTCTATTAGCACCATCAGACATTCCCACCTTAATGTTACCAAACACAACAGGCCTAATGCCAGAACTATTAAAAATGTTAAAAATCCCCAACCCCACTCAAAATGCATACCAAAGTTCAGGTAAAGAAGAAAAAACAGAAACAACTCACCATTATCATTATTTTCTTTCAAAAACCCATTAACAGCACATGGGAATTTAAAAATAGTGTCATCATTTGGCACCTGATGCCCAATTGCACAAATTCTTAAATAAGGACTAGTTTCTGGTAAGTCCTATAAGGCAAAACCATGAAAATATGTATTACATCATTTGTAATGAAAGAATAAATAATTAATTAGAGAAGGCAGAATATAAACCAAGAGAGTACATTAAACTTAGTATGTCAGTCATTCTGATGAGAGACATTTCTTCCAAAGCTGCTTTAACCAGTAAGTATCACCTGATTTTCATTAAAACTGCAGAATGGACAGTTACTAGGCATGCAAAAGGAAAAGCAAATCTATGTGAATGAATGCACATGTAACTCAAAAGGATATAAACAGTTCTACCTACATTTATGTTCTATCTTACATTTCAAGGGCCACAAAGCGGCTGCGATTTAAGTAGAATAGTAAAATAGAGTCAGAAGAACTTGGATTCAAATTAGGAAATAGAGCAAATTTCAGGCATTGTTGAGAACTGGTATTCTCGGGGTGGGAGAAAGTAGACTATCAATAGAAGACAGAAAAGGATAAATGAAAATTCTGTAGTTCTGAATTTAAATGGAAAGTAGCAGTATGAACCTATGACATATTTTACATTAAAAACAAACACACATATCTCCCAGCTCTGACCACTGAAAAAGTCTAGAAACAACTGATGTCATATCAAAAGGAATCAGGAGTCACTGAGAAGCTCCAACTAGCCAAAAACAGGGCCTCATTTAGAATAATAACTGTAACGGAGCCCACGGTGATATGAATAAATAAATTTTAAAAAATTGGTCACCACTGGAGGATATTTGTGAATCAATTATTTTGAAAACTGTTAAATAAAAGAAGAGGGCTTCCCTGGCGGTGCAGTGGTTGAGAGTCCGCCTGCTGATGCAGCGGACACGGGTTCGTGCCCCTGTCCGGGGAGATCCCACATGCCGCGGAGTGGCTAGGCCCGTGAGCCATGGCCGCTGAGCCTGCGTGTCCGGAGCCTGTGCTCCGCAACCGGAGGGACCACAAGTGAGAGGCCCACGTACCGGAAAAAAAAAAAAGAAGAGAATCATGCCTCTACAACTGGGCAACCAAGTAGCTGATGAGGGGAATCTTCTCCTGATAGAAATATACCCAGCTAATAAGTGAAAAAAGAACAACAGAATTCACCACTTTTTGAAGCCTCAACTGAATTAATGGATGGAGGTATGAGTCATCAGTGACTGCTAATATCACAGAAAGAGACAATTATATGTCTCCATGGAAGAACACATCACCACCTATGAAACTGTCTTGACAAAACAAAACATGCAAGCTTCATTCTGATCAATGACAAATTTACAGGAAATAAAAGGATTGAAGAATATGGTAACCACACATGAAGTGTAATTATCAAAATCTAGATGGGACAAATTACCTGGTTTCTTTAAAAATAAAATTCAAGGAAGAAAAAAAAGTGAGAGACATGGAGGGAGAACCTATAGATTAAATAAGACTTCAGAGAGCTAAAAATCAACGGCAAAGTGTGGACCTTCTTTGGATCTAATTCAAAATTCTTAAAAACATTTTTTGTGACATTTAGGAGACAACTGCCAATCTGAGCACTCACTGGGTATTTAATACTAAAAAATTATATTAAGGAATACAAGTCCTATATTTTAAACATACATACCAAATATGTATAGATGTAATTACATGTTGTCTCGGAGCTGCTTCAAGATACTATGGAATAGAGTGAAACAGGTGGGGGTATAGATAAAATGTGACAGCCATCAGTTGGTAAATATTAAAGCTGGATGAGTTCATGGGTATACAAGGAACATTCACAGTATTTTGTGTACTTTCGTATATGTTTAAAATTTGTGATAATTGTTTAAAAACAAGACGACACGGTAGAAAAGTTTGGCAGTTTCTCAAAGGTTAAATGTACAGCTACCATATGATCCAACAACTCTGCTACTACCTACACTGCATATCTAACAGAACTGAAAGCAGGGATTTGAACAAATAGCTGTAAACCAATGATCACAGCAGCATGATTCACAATAGCTACAAGGTGGAAACAACCCGTGTCAATCAACCAATGAATAACAAACTACGTTATACACACAGTGGGATTTATTAAGCCCAAAAAGGAATGGCGTTTTGTTCCATGCTATAACATGGATAAACCTTGAAAACACTAGGTTTAGTGAAATAAGCCAGACATAGAAGGACAAATATTGTAGATTCAACTTACACGAGGTACCTAGAACAGGCAAATTCATACAGACAGAAAATGGAATAGAGGTGACTAAAGGCTGGTGGGAGGGAAAATGGGGTTGTTACTGTTTGGTGGTTACAGAGTTTTTGTTGAGGATGATGAAAAAGTTTGGGTTGTAGACAGTGGTGATGGTTACACAACACTGTGACTGTATTTAATGCCACTGAACTGCATATTTATAAATGGTTAAAATAAATAGGATTTACGTATATTTTACCACAATAAAAAAAGAGGGGGCTTCCCTGGTGGCGCAGTGGTTGAGAGTCCGCCTGCCGATGCGGGGGACGCGGGTTCCTGCCCCAGTCAGGGAGGATCCCACATGCCACGGAGCGGCTGGGCCCGTGATCTATGGCTGCTAAGCCTGCGCGTCTGGAGCCTGTGCTCCGCAACGGGAGAGGCCACAACACTGAGAGGCCCGCCTACCACAAAAAATATATATATATAAAAATTAAAAAAATAATAATAAAAAAGAGGAATAACTGATTTGAAATTTCAATTCTTTCTTTTCCAAGAGTCAGTTTCATCGTCTGCAAAATTAGTAACTGTAGTTGTCTATCCTCTGAGCGTAGTGCAGAGTAAGCACTCAGTAGGAGATATCAGTACTACTTCCACTTCAGCAGCAAAGGATTCTTGTGAAGATTAACTAAGTCAGTGGATATGAAACAACTTTCTAAATGGCAAACTGCTATACAAATATTAACAAACATTAGGTGTTACTCTCTCCCAAGGCCATGGAACAGGTCAGAAGAAGGATAATTCCTTTGCACTGGCCTGTCCAACATGGGCCAAGAGAATATATGGGTTTCTGTACTATATCAGAAGGTATTAGGAAAAGAAAGCATAAAACTTAGAGAACAATTGTCTTTCACTGTGATGCTTAAACATGCTCAGGCTACTGCTGAAAGTAAGTGCTAAAGACATAATGGACATACCATTCTTTCCTTTCAGGCTACTACTATTCTTACTAAAAGTTTACTTCATTTTCAAAATATAGAACATGGAAGCTTATAGAATTTCTTAAGCACATCTAGAGCCTACTGCCAAATACGATAGTTCAATTCATACCTTTCATCTCATTTTGAAACGGGAATTAGAAATGTGTATTTAAGGAAAACACTAGCTTCCCTTTTTGAACCCATGAAAGAAGGCCAGGATTCACCTTACCATAAGATGATAAGCACTGAAATACTATGAATTATTACAGTATCAGAAAGAAGGTCATTTTCAATTACGGGTTCCATTTACCTCTGGCTTTTAATAGCAGCAAGTATATGTTAAGTCAGCCCAAGTTCTTCACTCTATTCTTGGAGTTTGTTAAAAAAAGATCCAAGGGGGAAAAACATTCTTCTGGAGCAAGATTCTTTTCAAAACTCTGTCAGAAAGAATAAAGTAAGAACGAACATGTGTTTAAAATCCTTTATTATATTATCCATTTATTCAAACCCTGTGATGCTAACATATGAGATTCAAAGTAAAGTTTCCTCCTCTGGAATTTACAAGCGGTATTTCAATCCTTTCCCCTAGAGAGATTAGACACAAAAAAATAAGCCCACTTCTAGACATTTATTTCTATGTTTGTTTATTTCATGTTGGTCTCCGAACCAGACTGTAAACTCCCAGAAGGCAGGGACCCCATCAATTTTGCCTACCACTGTATTGCCAGCTCCAAGCAGAGTGCCTGTAAATAGACACATAAATACTTCCTGAATATCTACCTATATGAAGGATGGCTTTCACTGCTAAATATTCTTTTATGTATTTGCCTTATTTATGTACTCTGTTCCATTGATCTGTTTGGTTATTCAAGTGCCAGCAACACACTTTTCTTTTTAAATTAGTAGACTACTTTTAGAGCAGTTTGAGATTCACAGAAAACTGAGTAAAAAGTACACAGTTCCCACTTATACCCTCTCTCCTTCACCCCACACAACCTTCCCCGTTATCGACGTGCCATACCAGTGTGCTTCATTTGTTAGAATTCGTGAACCAACACTGACACGTCATTATCAATCAAAGTCCATAGTTTATTGCATTCATGGTACAAGTAACTGACTATTTCCTTATTTCTAGGATAGTCATCCCCAAACATTTACATACTGAGATACATATTACTTTCTTATAAAGTATGTTGTTCTTTATTTATAGTTAGGGCATTCCATTGGTTTTTTTTACATTGAATACAAAAGTAGGCTGTATTTATCTATGAATTCCATTTCTGGATAGTAAAGGAGGTATTAAAAAGTATTTGCTATAAAAAGGGAAAATGGACTACGACAGGGTTGAGAGCCAGGGCTCTATATGGTGAATTCAGATTTCTGGAAGCATACGGTATTAACTTTCACTTACCTTTTCTAAAGGAACTTTGAAAGCAATGCAAGGAGTCCCAGGCATCCGCTGTCCCACTGGGAGATAGTCTTTCCACCTAATAATATATTGTTTGTTAGGCAAATTTTATCTTAGGCTGTCTCCCTGCATAGGATGAACGCGCCTTGAAAATGGAAATCATATCCCTCTATACTAGGTCTCTCTCCTCTTTCTGCCTTGCATTGTGCTGCTCCACTTATTCAACCCCCCCCCCCAGTAATAACCTATACTTCCCTTGTTCCTGTTTTCCCGTCTTGAAAACAGATAAAAGGCAACTAAACAATGCAAAGGTCTCAACAAATAAGGGATATCTAAAACCAGAGACGCCCACAACTTCTGTATCCCTGATAAAACCTAGCCCGCTGTTGACTACTAAGGTATCAGGAATACACGCGTGTTGACTGAAATAGTTTAAACTCAATTCTTCCACTTCCCAGTTTATTTTTAGTCCTCATACAAAACCTGATAACAAAATTCCTTAATGCTAGGAATCACAGTGAAAACTAATATCTGAACTGACTTCTGTAAGATGAGTTAGAACTAAGGTTAATTCAGTGTGTCTGAAGCATAGAAAGTGAGGACAAAAGTGGCACAAGATGCGGCTAGAGAAGCAGAGAGGATTCTAGACCACGCAGAGACTTGAAGGCCAACAGTTGGTTTTCTATTCTCAAAACAATGTTTTGGAGCGATGGTTATGAGCAATGCTCCAACTTGCTGTTAAGGTTTCTTGTGTGAAGAATGGACTGGAAGGAAACAAGAAATATGGACGCTAGTTAAGACCTAATTGCAACAGGCAAGTTCAGTATTAGGATGTTGAGGAAGAGTTGACAGATTCAAAAGAAATTCAGGAGATAAACTGAAGCGGGCTTTATGGGGTATGACATGGAGGAAAGGAAAGTCTTCGGGAATTAAAGGGTTTACTGCACACATGAGCAAAGTCTCAAAATTAATCATTTGAACGTACAGAGGTAGATCTCTCAAATGACACCGGTTTGGAAGCAACAGTACGCCCTTTATAATTCCTAGAGACAACACAGATCAACTGTTTCGATGGAAAATTCGGCGGTACCGGTGCGTTTTTTCACTCAAACTTAGTTCGAGTTCCTCTTACTCACATTTTCTGTGCCAAAACAACACAGCTTGAGGAATTGAAGGGGATTCTATTTTGGTAATTAAGGAGTGTCCGCAACACTGACAGTCCCATCTTCAAAAGCAGTCCCTCTGCATGTTACCCGAGGAGCAATGGCCAGAGCCTCCCTTTTAAAACGATGGGGGGAAATCAGAACATCACACACCGTCGCTTTCAGCTACTGTGAAGTGAGCCGCGAGACGACCAATACCCTCTAGCACAGCGCGGACGGGGCAGCGCGCGGGGGCAACAGTGACAGGAGACAGCCCACGCCCAGGGGCTCTGAGCTCCACCCGCAACGCCCAGGGGCCAAGGTGTATTACCTTTCCGGGATGTGCTTTCCTTACTCTTGGCCGACGAACGTCCGGAAAAGCCGCGACCCTGACCCCAGCGCCCTCGGGCATGATGCCACTGGCTCAACATGCCGCCCACCCAACACCAAGAGTGCCTAAGTCGTCAAGGCGGCGCCCCCAGTGCCAGCACAAGGACCCGAACCACAAGCGCCTAGGTACAAGCCAACTTACCTCGCGGACCTCCTTCTACTGCGCATGCGCCACCGCCCGTCGAGATGACATCATCACGCCGGCCGACTCAGACGCTTGATTAGTAAAGAGGACTCGGACGCCTGCAATTCCACACTTAGCCGGACGATGGCAGCAGAGGTCCATTAGTTCGTGTGTATATCCTTCAGAATTCCCATGATAAGGGACATGGAAAGTTGTCCCACTCTCCCAGTTTCTTGTGTGGTTCTTTCAGATATTTCCCAGGTGCTTACGTTCACACTTGTTGCATCTTGTATGTAAGTATTTCTACGTAATGGATAGCCTGTATTTTATAGAAGAGCAGCATACTATACATAGTCTACAATCTCTCTTGGATAGTGATTTTCCCAATTTGTGCATACATCCATTCTCTTCTGTTTAATAGCTGCGTCACATTACATAATTTACATGGCCAGTGCAATACTGATGGACTTTTAGTTGTTTTCACTTCGGGGTTCTTTTGGTTTTTTCCTCTGTTACAGATAGGCTGCAATGTGAACCTCTTTAGAAATGTATATAGCTATATATAAATGTGTAGACATAGAATTTCTGGATTGAAAGAGATGCAAACTTAAAATATTGAAAGATTTCAGGGGCTTCCCTGGTGGCACAGTGGTGGAGAGTCCGCCTGCCGATGCAGGGGAGATGGGTTCGTGCCCCGGTCCGGGAACATCCAACATGCCGTGGATCGGCTGGGCCCGTGAGCCATGGCTGCTGAGCCTGCGCGTCCAGAGCCTGTGCTCCGCGACGGGAGAGGCCACAACAGTGAGAGGCCCGTGTACCGCAAATAAAGAAAGAAAGAAAGAAAAAAGAAAAAAATATTGAAAGATTTTTCAATCAATCTAATCTGCCTAATCAACCTTCGAAAATATTCTATCAACTTATACTCCACTCACAGTGAAACATTTATTGGGTTTCTATTATGTGCCTGGTATCATGCTGGAGGTTGACAGTATGTATTTACATTTTACACAATACCAAAAATAGCCTGAGAGAGGTAAGAGTGGAGCTCAAGTATAACATTTGCTCACAGTATCAGGCATAGTGATCTGTACCCGTTAGAAAAACTGTGAATCCTGCCTCAAGTGGAACAGCACAGAACAGCATGTCCTACAGTAGGTCTGAAGGCATACTAAATTCCATTGTTATTTATAATAAGAAATGCTTTTTGTTAGTTTTACTTTTTACTTTTTTTTATCCACTCTGGAATAATCCAGGGGTAATTAGAACTTCTTACCTCCTTTAGCCCAAAAGGAGCCAATTCATCACAAACTGTCATGGATTCTGATTCTAAATTACCAAGAGCGCAATTTCTAACAGAGGCAGGGAATCTTCTTTGTAATTAAAGTGATTGATTTCTTTGCAGACACAGTAGCATTTCACTTTTTAGTTCTGTTCATTCGGATCAAATGTGAGAAAATTCTTCCTCATTTTATTTTCCTTCCAAACAACACGATACAACAAACATTAATCCCAGAATGATACAAGGCCAGACCTGCAAGGGACTTAGGCAGAGCTGGACATCTATCAATGGGTCTTGTCCATTTTACGGGGTCTCAGTGGCTCCTTAAGATCTAAAGGGGAAAAAAGCGACTAATTATTTGTTACATCACATAGTTCACCTAAGGGCTTGCCAAACCTTCCAGCATCTGCTAAGTTGTGACGAGACAGCATTAGATGTTTAGGTAAACATAGACTAGCGCGGAACAGAACAATTTTGTTTCTTGTGCAGGCAAAGAACAGAGCCACAGTGCTGGGGATGAAGCGGTGTGTGGAGGTAAACATAAGCAATGTGGGAGCAAATCTGTTCTTTCTCACTTAGGTGGTAGGAACATGATTATGTGCTCTCACATTGTGAAAGACAAAAATAGTCAAAAGCAGTTTGGGAGAAGGAGGAGGGCACTCTGGAGGCTCTAAAGGAACGTGAGGCCACCAAGGCTGACACAGATCTCCCAAGGCCGGAAAGACACCTGTGTGTCCACTTTGCTTTTCATCTTAAAGACTGGCCAGTTGTGGCTCCTGCAGCCTGTTGACCTGGGGCCTGCATCCTTATCTCCCCTTCCCCTCTCTCCACGTGGTCAGCAGACTGGCGTCCGTTCACTCACTTGAGACATACAAAGGTCAAGGTTTTCGCTCCATGAGTACCTTCCAGCAATCCGTGCTCCAGACAACAGTGACTATCCTTTGTCCTGGTGTGAATGCAGTGGCTCACCGTTTTCCAAACACTTTCGCACATATGTAAAGAAGAGTCTGGGAGCCCTCCAAGATTTTAAAGTTTAGTAAAAAATGAAATTACAGAGTAAGCTTTTGAAAAATGAAAACATCCACGTATGTGAGATTGTACCTCTGCCTTTACCGCAGGCTGTTTGTGAAATTCAGGAAGCCCTGCCTTTCCATTCATTAAACAGACAGTAGTTGAGCACCTTCTAAGGGCAAGGCAGGGTGCCAGGTGCTGGAGGTGGAGAAACAGGGCTTAGTCCTTGCTCTGATGGGGAAGGCATGTAAGCAGACACCCTCGGCACAGGAAAACACAGAATGAAGGGGCTGTGATGAGATAAACGGGTCACGCTTATAAGAACAAAGGAAAAGAGCATCCTTCCAATGCAGGAGACACAAACAAGGGCAGGAGGTTGGCAGGTGTCTTGAAGGAACGTCAGTCTTGCTGAGCCGGGACAGGATCTCCAGGCTTACCCGACGTAGCATGGGCATATATGCACGCCACATTCCAAGAACCAGAAACACAAGAAAGAAGAAGCCAGACCAGACACCACAAAGCTGTGACTGTTAGGCTCAGAAGTCTGGGCTTTTTTACACACCAAGGAGGAGCACGAAGGGGAAGTGACCATCCAACTGGCTGTGCTGGTCGGGGCAGGGAAGGGCAGAGGAGGCTGCTGACATGATCCGCGGAGCGCTGACAGAGCTGGCTGTGGCAACGGGAATGGAAATAAGCGGAGATTCAAGAGACTTGGGGCCGGTGCAAACCACAGGGACTTGTGACCATCAGATGGATGGATGAGGAAGGAGGCAAAATAGACTCTGAGCACTATTATATGTGAACACTTGGATGGCGTCCATGGACTGTCCGGCTTTTGCTGTTGAAACATTTACTGTGTTTAAACAGTCACATCCTGCACTGAGCCCTTGTTTTCAGCTTTCAAACATCCCCGAGATAAGTCAGGGAGTTATTTCAATCCTCCTTTTTAGAGATGAGAGAACCAAGACTGACAAGCTTGAGCCCTAAGCAGGAAACGCAACTAACCCAACCAATTGGTGCAGAGCTGGGACGAAAGATCAGTATAGTCCTCATTACACAATACAACGAAACACGCAGATAGCTCAAAACTGTCCTAGCGGCATGTTTCCAGCCTAAGTGGGACAAAGTTCATACAACTTTATACCGTGAGCTGTGTTGTAAGGTGGTTTGTAGACAATGTCCATTCCAAAAGCCAACGGAAAGCTACCAGTATGCTGAATCATTAAAACCATGGATGTACAGGATTCAAGTCTTACACCTTTCTGAACAAACTACCCTTCACAGACGCTATTTTTAGACTCAAGTTTTCCCAACATAAAGTTCATAAAAGAACAATCTGTCTAAAAAGCATGTAAAGAAATTCATTCAAAAAGGTTTAGATGTTTTAGGACTTTAATGTCCTTCACACGGTCAACATAAAACACTGACAATGGATGAACAATAGGGGAAAAGACTCTTCAGCAAAGATCTTCCCGAACTCACAGCATCACTGGTCAAACACCAGAAAGAGAACAGTCACGTGAACAAACAGTAAGGGAGTTTAACAGAGATTTTTAGTTTAACAGCATAGCTGAAAAACGAAGAACCAACCAACCAACCAACCAACCGTTCTCGTACCCACTGAAAGGAAAGTAAAGGCGAATCAGGGAGCTTCCAAATCTGGTGAAGCAGCTTAAAACGCGAGAGGGGAGGGGGAAGGGGAGGCACACGACTGTTGAGAACGTAACATTCTAATGCACAAGGTCAAGGATCCTAACAAATTCTCAAAGTCTCAACATATACCAACAAGAACCGTATTATTAGAAATATAAAGGCACAGAGATATAAATGCATAGAGATATAAACTACATGGTATGAAAAACAGACCTTGCTATATAAACATATAGTAAGTCACTTCTATCGCTTTATGAGAATAACCATATAAGGAAAGAAACCAGAAGACCCCACTGCTGTCATCTTGCAAAGGATCAGAATTCAGCACCTAGAGGGCCCCACAATAACCTGCAATGGGCATATAATTAAACCCACAGCCGGCTCTGAATATGAGATCTAGGCAGAAAATGTAGAAACAAAGACAACAGGAGCTAGAATTTGGTAGAAAAGCAAGAAAAGATTTTTTTTTTTTTTTTTTTTTTTTTTTTTTTTGCAAAACATGGCCCTCTCACTGTTGTGGCCTCTCCCACTGCGGAGCACAGGCCCCGACGTGCAGGCTCAGCGGCCATGGCCCGCAGGCCTAGCCGCTCCGCGGCATATGGGATCCCCGGACCGGGGCACGAACCCGTGTCCCCTGCATCGGCAGGTGGACTCCCAACCGATGCGCCATCAGGGAAGCCCCAAGAGAAGATTTTTGAAAAGCTTCCAGTTCAAGTCAGAATTAAGGTTAAGTTTCAACAGCTTGGCATAGCTGTGGATGTTTTGCTGTTCTCTGAAAAAAGAAGAAAATCTATCATAAGCATGTTCATTCGAGAAAAATACTGTGTGTGTTTAGGTTTTTTAGCCATGCCCAAGTGACTTTCAATTTTGTACACTGTTCAAGGGCAGAGTGTATATTGGTTAGCATGTGCTCATAGCTGGTGCATCTCCAAAAAATGCTTCACAAAGGCTGCCAGCTTCTGGACATCTTCGATGGTGACAGCGTTATGCAGAGAGGCCCGAATGCCGCCCACGGACCCAGAAGAACCACCGATGCAGCCGCTAAGAGCAGGAGCACCGGGTTGAGCATCACGACGACCCTCCTTCCCGTCAACAGCTCGTGCGAGGGTCGCAGCACCTGACACCACCGTGTCCAACCTCCCACCTGAAAGCCAACGCAGGTGGCCAGGAGCATCACACATCTCAGTCATTAGAAAATTCCTTCCTAACGCTCACAGGTAACCTAGGTTAGCTCAAGTCTTCGATGAGCCTGCCGTGCAGGGGGCAGGGAGCGGGCAGCTATTCTCATGCGTGAGAACATACATTTTCCATGGGGCTCACAGAATTAACTGCACTCTCTGATGTTCAGGGGAGCAACAGTGTCTGTTCTTACACTGAACAGGCTTGTGCCAGCTGCACCAGAGATGGGATGGCACCCTTTGTGCTGTCAGAGCAGAGATTTTCAAAGGTAATTCTGACCAAAGCTCCTAGAAGGTGTGGCCCCCCATGCTCTCGGCCGTGGAACCGTGCTAAGGCGTCTGTAAGCAGCAGCAGGAGAACCCCCGTAACAAATGGTCTTTCCCAACGAGTTACAGTACCTGCTACTCCAGGATGGGCAGCCTCCTAGATGTGTTTCCTTCAGCGTCTGAAAACTAAACCAATTCTCTGACAAGCTTCTGGATGGAACGTGTACTCACCACCTATGCCCTTTCAGGGAGATCATACTGAGTTCAAGACCTTTGTCGAGAAATCTTTTTTCTAAAGAATCATGTCCTTTGGTGTTGCCAATGCGGAATGGAATATTCATCTTGCTTCTACTCTGGGGCGCCACTGGACATCTGGAAAACATGTTTTTTGTTCCAGATTTTTTTCTGTAATGTGCAACTGCCATTAACAAAGTAACAGAAAAGTTTTAAAAACCATTTTCCAGATGCAAACAAGAGATTAAAAAAAGATCTGTGGCAGGACATTTATAATTTACATAGGGAGACCATTCTTGCATATGGAACAGTGAGCTAACTAACATTCTCTTATTCGACTCATACTTAATTTCCAAGAGCCTCAGTTTCCTCATCTGAATATTGGGAATAATAATAATATCTCCATTTCATACTAGTTATGACAATTCAGTGCTACAACATATATGAAGGTTCCAACCCACGGCCGTCACACAGCAATGTGAATGACCCTTTCTCTACAATGCTGCAGAGAAAAACAATAAGTTGGTCCGAATAGTGGCTGTAAGATTTAAAAATAATGAGCAGCAGCTGTCAAAGCACTTAAAACACTGTATTGTCCCGAGCTGTGTGACCTTGAACAGGTGACTCAATCTCTCTGTTGTGCCTCTCTTGATGTGAGGACTAAATGGCCACACATTCTCTGCAGCCCTCCCAGCAAGAGGTGGGGCCTAGTGCTCCACACCTTTTGAATCTGGGCTGGCCTTGCGGACTCGCCTTGACCAAGAGACTGCAACAGGAGTGATGCTGTGCAACTTCCAAGCTGAGGCCTCAAGGGGCATACAGCTCCTCTACCTGCCCTCTGAAAATATCACTGCCATGTAAGCAAGCCCGAGCTAGCCTGCTAGAAATAACAGGCCCAGCCCACAGCCAGCACCAGCTGCCACACAGATGACGGGGGGTGGGGGGCATTTAGACTCTAGGTGGATCACCAGATGACTTTGGTTGAATAAGTGATCTCAGATGAGACCAGCAGCAGAAACCACCCCACTAAGCCCAGCCCCACCTGCTGACTGAAAACAATCCTGAGCACAAGAAATGGCTGTGGTTTTCAGTCACTGTCTTGAAGTGTTCTGTGATGCAAAAGTAGATAACTGATAGAATTTAGAACAGTGTCTGGAACACATTCAATGCTAGGTACATATCTACTGAAGTCAATAAACCTGTCTCTTTATTCTCTGCACCTTGCACAGGGCTCATACAGACGCTCAAAAATGAATGTGTCAAGTTTCTCCTCGGATACGTTTGTATTGGACTTCAGATTCTCATTTGGAAAGTAAGCAAGCCAAAATTATCTTCCACTGACAACCAAAGGAGACAAACAGAAGAAGGGCTGGCATGCTATTCTGGATTACAGGGAAAATATGTAATAACTCTGTCCATTTTCTCAAACACATCCTGTCATTCTTCCACTTCTACAGGGTGGATTCATTAAAAGTAAACAAGACAGAAAAGCAGTGTGAGGAAGCCCCCATTCAAAGCTATGCTCGCCCCTCAGGGCACACATATAATTCCTGTTAAAGTTAATAGGAGTCAAGTGCACGTCGACAGACAGAAGAGACACAAGCAGGGAAACCAACTATCTGCTAATAGGCTTTGAGCCTGAATTCTGGGCCCCCCCTTTGCACAGCTAGTAGGTATTCTGGTTGACATTTACATTAAAAATGTAGTGTCTACCCTCTTTGATATTCTGCTGCCTCAGGCTCCCCAGGTGACAGTCCAATGATAGAGCTGGAGCAGCTAAAAGGACACGTGATTTAAGGGGAAAACATATTACAAGGGGGAAGAATTAGGAACCTGCATTTACAAAGAAATTGTATTTACAGTCCATCCCCCCCACATTTACCCATCCTACTGTGAACGTAGGTGGTACCATGACAGCAACAACGTCATAACAACTAGAAATTGAAGATTAAATTTGCACGGTGCCCGAGAGCGTCCCTGGTGTGGGGCTGAGGGAAGAAAACGTGAAGGGGAATCAGCTGCTCACAACCTGGCAAAACGGCTGTGGAGGGAATTCAAAGGCCACACGACAAGCGCTGTGGAAGCACAGAGCTGAGCAAGTAACTCTGCCAGACAGAAGGCTGAAGGTTTCAGAGGAAGGGAGGTGGGAGGGGCAGGACAGGGGGAGACGAAGGAAGGGCATCTGGCAGAGAGCTGTCTCTGCCAAGGCACGGGGGACCCCAGCAAGTTCTCTGCAGCACCTGGGGTGCTGGGTGCCTGGCTGGGGGCAGGACTGCAGACCGCAGAGGACCCTGCAGACACGCTCTCCTGGGAACTGGATCGATCGGATCAATGAGGAGCATGCAGGTCTGCACAACAAGGAGCTCTGTGTTTTCCAAAAAGCACTATGACCGACATAGGGGCTGGAGGTGGGGACCCTGGGGGAGAGGCCTGCTAGAAAGCTCCCACAAAGAACTTCTAGGTCCACAGAATCAGGGCTCCTGACCAAGACAGGGACGCTGGGGAGTTTCAAGCATGGGCAGTAAACGCAAATGTCAATAGGGACCCAAGGGTCATAGAAATGAGTATAAAAGGCCCAACACGACAGACTCAGCACAAACTCCTCATGTTACCTGTTAACTGTGAGGGCCCGTTCTTTACTCCCACAGAGAAACAGAGTCTCCCTTTTACTTAAAACATATGGCCCTCCCAGTGTGTTTTTCCCAGTTTCAGAGACACGGGGATTATGAAATAAGACACCTGCATTTAAATCATCTTCCCATGTTCCACTAAGGACTCCAATTGTGTGTATTAAACCCTGTGAGCCACACGGAGCACTGCCGTGGGCTGTGCTGGGCCACCACTCCCAGGTGTTATCACCAAATCCCAGAGCGGGGGCAGGGCCTGTGGCCTGAATGAGTTGGGGGCAGGGAGAAGGTGCCAGGCTGACAGAGCGCCAGCACGGGGCCGGGTGGGCGTGGAAGCAGCGGGTAATCCTGGGACTGTAAAGCTTCCAGGACAGAGTCTGAGCAGCGCTCCCCAGGGAGTCTATGATGGAAGCTGATGAGGATGGTTGTGACCGAAAAAGCAGTACCACAGTCAGTCATAGAAATTTAGGAAATCCTGAATTAACAGGGCTACAAGGGTTTCTTGACTCAACTTCCTAGAGCATCTCAAGTGCTCTGGTGAATCGTGAACTCCCAAGAGGATAATTCATATAGGAACACAGTTTTCCCCAAATGCATGTGGCTGAAAAACCCACTGCATCTCTGGGATGAGTATTCTAGAATGCCCACTGAGAAACCCCGGGACTTCCCAAGGTACCAGTGGGGTGTGTGTGAGGGGAAAGGCACCACCTCAGCAGGAAACAGCAGCTCACAAAGGTGGTGAGGGTTTAGAGGGCGCAAGAAAACCGCAGGCGGTTGGCAGCGGATGACAAGACGCTCCTTTCAGTGGTGTCTGCTGCAAAAGACAAAGCAGAAACAAGAAAGGGCGCGGAGAGTGCATCCTGAGGTGAGAGAAGCCCACAAACAAGTCACTAGGCCTCTCCTGACTGCCTAATTTTTTACATAAAAATTTAACTCTAAATTTGCACACGATTAGGAAAACTAGACTAAAAATACAAGATCTATTCCCTTCCATAGAGGTGGTTGCCATTAATAGTCTTTTGTGCATTTTCAGGATCAGATACACAAATGTGTACACATGTATATATGCGTGTTTCAATATGTACATATATACATATATAGTATTTACAAATACAAACACTGTGGGTTTCTAAGTGGAATAAGAGACATGTCCTTTTCTACACCTGCTCTTTTCCCTTTGGACCTGATGACGTATCAGGCCATCTTCCCAGCCTGCTCACAGGCCTTCCCCGAGCTCCACACACACGTTCCTCCCTACCACGGATGGATCCTCATTTCCTTCATCAGACCCCTCCCGAAGGACATCCAGGTTGTCGCTAGAGTTTCCCCATTACGTAAGTCTCCCTCATCGGACTTGCGGGTGCCTGATTTGATGCACGCTTCTGTGCAAGGCAGAGTACTGGCAGAGGGCAGGTGCCTAGAAGTAAAAGTCTTTGGTCAAAGAGCAAGAGAGTTTTGAACTTTGATGGATGCTGCAAGCCTCGCTCCAAATTTGAACACATTTGTTATACTTAACATATGCAACGTGTGTTTGGTCCCTCGTCTACACCAGATGTTATCAGTCTTTAGAATTTCTGCCCATCAGAGGGAAGAAAATCCCATGGTTTTAACCTGCATTTCCTAAAGAAGTTGGCCCCTCTTCATCTGTCTAGTAGCCAGCTGTGTTTCTTCTGAGTGGTTTGCTCATACAGTTAGAAACCACCCCCTGCCTTTATAAAATTTGGTTATCCTTTTTCATTTATTGGTGGGTTCTTCTCTGTATCAACAGTCACCTTTATATGTTAATACACTACCAAACTTTTTGGTCTGTCATTTTGTTTTGTTTATGTCTTGAACTGTAGAAAAGTTTTACATTTTCATGTAATTAAATACCTTTTAGTTTATGGCTTCCGAGTTTTATGGCTTACTTAGGAAGGCTTCTGTACTCCCTACACTTACACAGAAATTCTCTCCTGTATTGTGTATTTGCTTCTTGCATTTAGTTGCATTTGCATCTTTTCGACTGACTAGAATTTGTGTATGCTGTGATGCCAATATCTAATTTCTGTTTAAATGAATTAGCAATGCTTCAATCAGTCAATTAGACAAAAAGTCAAGTTAGACTTTAAAATTGTCTAAGTTAAAATACAATTCTCAAGTAAACAGGGACCAGTTTCTGGAATTTTCCACCGATCTGTGTTTCCCTCTGCCAGTTCCAGTGGCTTTATATGTTGATGGATCATATGTTAACATTATATTTTATTAATGTTAACATGTATGTTTAAAATATTTCATCTATCCTTTTGCACTGACTTTTTCAGGTGAACACTCAACTGACTTCTAGATATTTACTAATTTTTGTGACTATTACGAATGGGATCTTTCCTCGTTTTTTATTTTTATTTCTGGCTTACGGGAACGTAACTGACTTTTACATATTTAGACACAACTCATCACAATTTTGAACATGATCATTTCTAGTTTATCCACTGATTCCTGCATTTGGAAAAAAACCAATCATTATCATGTGTGATTTTTGTTGCTTCCTCTGGAACCAGCCCCCGCCAACTCTCTGCATGTTCTTATCCTGCCTGATCCACTTCCCCGCTGTACCTGACCCTAATCTGTCTGCGCTGCTGTACAACACTGTCTGTTCACAGGACTCTGATGACAAGAAAAGCTATTCATATCTGTAAAGCGCCAAGGGCTCTGCCTGTTTTATTTTATTTGGGGGTTGTCACTAGACACATCACATGCTTCCCTCTCTTTCCCAAGGCCTGCACCCCACGTGAAAGGGAGAAAAGGTGACCGCATATCTGGATATGGATTTTGTCACTTCAAGAGCTTTATCATAGTAAAATTAATATCTAATACATATTAAACACTATGTGTCAGGAGCCTCCTAGGTGCGTTCCATAAGAACCACAAATAATATTGACAGCTAACCATTAAGGAATAACCATTAAGGCTGTTTTAATTTGAGCACAATGGAAAATATAAGGGGTATAAGTTCTAGTAGCATTAAGGAAAAGAAAGAGTTACCAATTCTAATAGTAGCTTTTCCTTTGCGACCACTTTCCAAAATTATGGTTCTTTTTGTGTCTAGCAGCTTTGGATGGTTCCTTCACCGATGGAGAAGTTATCCACTGGTACTGGGAGAGAAATGATAAATATCCCATTTTAGTTACAGGTAATTGAGGATGGTTTGATCTTCATTGAAAATAAAGATATTTTAAGTTAATAAAAGGTCTTCAATCTGCATTTCTGGGAAGCCTACATTAAAGCATCACACACCATTTTCAGAAACAGAAAAGCCATTTCATTTGAATAAAAACTTAGTTTTAAGATGGCAGAAAGTACCTTGATAATTTTCTTTTAAGAAGGAAAGAAAAACACAAGCCATTAAAGAGAAATTCTTCTGAGAGAATTAAAACATGTTATATACCTCTGACTTGGCACTCCTTCCAATTTGGAGACCATTTTTCATAACTGCTTTCATCACAGAATGATTTAAAGTAAAATAAATTGAAATTAGAGTAATTATTTCCCAATGAGTGGCTATTTCCATTTAAAACCCAAAGCCAAGTAATTATTGCTTTTCCTATAAAATTAAATATGAAATCTACATTATGCAATTGTACACTTATTTCCCCCTTTGTGTATTCAAATTTCTTCCTCAGAAACCTAAGATGCCATCTTGCAGACTGCCCACAGTGGCTACGATTTGGGCAGCAGCAAAGGTCAACTTGAAACATTTTGCATCTAAAGTAGCTTTGGATACCTTTGGATAGAAAATACAGTCTGAGCCATTTGACCTAATGTGCGGCCATTTTACAAAACAGCTCGACAGTTCTTACAGGTGTTAAACATAGAGTTACCCTATGACCCAGCAGTTCCACTACTAAATATATACCTAAGAGAAATAAAAACTTATGTCTGCACAAAAGCTTGTACGTGAATGTTCGTAGAAGCATATTTCTAAAAAAAAAGGTGGAAAAAATTCAAATGTCAATCTGAAAAATGAATAAACAAAATGTGGAATATCCGTACAATAGAATAGCATTCAGCTATAAAAGGAATGAAATATTGGTCCATGTTACAACATGGATGAACCATGAAAGCATTATGTAAAGAAAAGCAGCCATTCTCAAAAGATCACATATTGTATGGTCCCATTTATATGAAATGCCCATACGAGCAAATCTGTAGAGACAGAAAGGAGATTAGTGGTTGCCTAGAGCTGAGAGGGTTGAGAGAATGAAAACACATTGTTAATGTGTAATGGGTTTCTTTGTGGGGGGACAGAAATCTAAAGTTGGATTGTTGTGATGGTTACACACGTCTTTTAGTGCTTACACTAAGAACCACTGAATTGTATCCATTAAAGGGTTAAATTATGGTATGTAAATTACATCCCAATAAAGCTGTTAAAATTATACTTTTATATTTATAAATTTGAAAATTCATCCAAAATTACAAATTCTTAAAAAGGGCAACCTAACAAGACTAAACCAAGAAAAGAAATATCTAAAAACTTCTATATCTACTCCAAAAGTTGTTTGTATAATTAAGTACCTTTAGAGGAAATGATTTCCAGGGATAGATGGCTTTCCAAGTAAATTCTTCCAAATATTTAGGGAAGAAATATTAGTAATCTTAGGTAAAACCCTTCCAGGAAACAGAAAATAATATATTGCTCAAAATTTTTATAAGGCCAACATAAGCTTCAGATCAAAAGTAAAAATATTACAAGAAGAGAATCATAGGCCAGTTTCTCTTTTGAACATGCATGCAAAATTTGTAAACAAAAGCACAAACTGTATCCATGGTTTGTAAAACAGTAATATATCACAATCAAAGTGGCTTTCTTCTAGTAATGCAAGGTTGGTTTAATGTTCCCACATGAAACTGATCCCAGGAATGAATTAGAGTGGGGAAAAAAGTCATTTAAAAAAGACGTCTTGGGAATTCCATGGTGGTCCAGCGGTTAGGACTTGGCGCTTTCACTGCTGGGGGCCTGGGGTTCAATCCCCGGTCAGGGAACTAAGACCCTGCAAGACATGAGGCAGGGCCCCCAGAAAAAAAGAAGTTTTAACTAGGAGAAGCACAAGAGTGAATAAACATAACAGATAACGCCTTATGAAAAGTAGGTGAAGATTATGGAATATTTGAAACTTTTAAAACAAACAGAAATAGCTAAAGATTCAAGAGGATGTGACACACACACAAATCAATTTAAAAAAAGAGGATGTGACAAATGTTGTACATAGGAAAATATAAAATAAAATAAAATATACAAATGATGGGAGCCCCGAATTCCAGAAACCCAAGTCCCATCTCTGAAAATCCTCATTCAGTGGGATCTGGATTTCCTCTATGTTTAAAAACCTACAGGTGATTCTGATACGATTCATAGACACAGTGTAAAGCTTGTGCTTTACAGGGAATGCTACCATATTATTTTGTTATTTTATAGTTCTATTAACAGGTTGTACTATTCACAGATAAGTCTGAGGTCAAAATGCACTCCCCACTAGGGTTAAAAAAGGAACTAGTACTCTCTACTGCTACTTGGTGGCAGCATGCATGTATTGCAATGGCAATTATTGTAGGAATCCAAATTAAGGGAACATTTTAGAATTGGAAGACTACATAGAGGTCACCTAGTCACACTTCCAACTATTATAGTTGTGAAAACTAAGGCCCATATAAATGAAATGATTTATCTCCAAAGAGGGTTAGTGAAAGAGTGCGAAATTAAAAAATACCTCTGAACTTTTAATTTAGAGCTATTTTTATTAATGTCAATATTAGCTCAACCTTCAGTGTGACAGATTTGGGATTGAATTCTTGCTTGAATTTAGTCGTTGCGTGCCTTTTAGTAAGTTACTAAAATGCTTTTAACTTCGCTTTTCACATATGTAAAATGGTGAGCCTTCACTTTTATAGAGTATGAGATAGCCTAGCACTGTTTTTAACACAAACAAGTACTTAAAAGATTTTGCCTCTCATCCCTCTTAAACAACCTCTATTCTGTTCACAATAAAAGTGTCTTTCAGCTAGCAAAGCACCCCAGAGCTGACCACATTCTGGCAAGAGATATAGGATTCTTTTCCTTACTGGGGGGTTCCTTATACCTGATATTTGAACTGCACTGAAAACATGAACATCTCATGTTGATACTGTATTAATGGATTTCATAGATGAATTTTTAAAAGTAGTATGCAGGAATTCAGCTGCCTTACTCTCAAGAAATATAATTCGATAGTGGTGGCTAGAACGATAAACAGTGTTTGGACAGGGAGTCCATATTGGATATGAACTACCTGTACTCTCATTCGTCTATTAAGAATAAATAGAATCCTTTCAAAATCTGTTTTAAAGGGCAGTTATTTTCTTCTGCCTCATTTAAGTTACCTGCAAGAAAAAGACAATCTCCTGAATCCTTGTTTAAAAGGTTTTTAATATAAAGCAAATAATTTTTGCAACATTTCCCAAATTTTCATTATCAAATTAGCTGAGGCTTCTCAACAATTATCATTTCACAACAATATCTCCATTTTCACCTTCTTTAAATGAATTGGCCTCATAGATGTGCCATTAAAACAGAGCTTCAGCCTCAACATATTTTCAAGTTTGTATTCAAACAGTATGAAGAAAACAGGATCAGGGAATTCAGCCATAAAAGTGAATGGATTACTGATACATGTTACATCATGGATGCAAGTGAAAGAAATCAGACACGAAAGGCCACATATTGTATGGTTCCATTTATACGAAATGTCCAGCAGTGGCAAATCCATACACAACGAAAAATATTATACATGAGTGTTTGCCAGGGGTTTGGAAGAGAGGGAAATAGGGAATGACTGCTTAAAATGGGTGTAGGTTTCCTTTTGGGGTGATGAAAATGTGTTGCAACTAGGCAGTGGTGACAGTTTCACAGCATTGTGACAGTACGAAATTCCACTGAATTGTCCAGTGAATTGTAAAATGATCAAAATGGTAAATTTTATGTTATGTTCATTTTACTACAATAAAAAGGAGAAAGAAATAGGGAAAGACTTCGAGTTTGGGAAAGTAAGGTGAACTGGCCCAGAAAAAGACAGCTCTACTATTCAGTTTGCTCTCAGCTCTCCCAGTGCATTAATCCTCAGCAAAAAGTAGCCTGAACTTGTAGATGACAGTCATTCAACAGAGTCCAGGGAAAAGTAAATAAACAAACCCAGCTCTTCTTCTTTAGCACATCTATGACAGGTTACCTTCCTGCTCAGCCACATGGACATTCATGAGGCCGTTTCCATTTAGGTGTCCTCTACTCCAGTACTTTACTCACAGCACATTCACACATGTAGGCAACAGCATCCCTTAATTCGATGGAATCTGCTGTGCTGGTTATGATCAGTCTCATGAAAAGGGAAGGAGGAAAAAGCCTCCACGTTGACTTGGTGGTCTTGGGATGAAACAGATGCAGAAGACACCTTGATTGTCAAACTGGAAACTTTTACTTTCCTTTTCCTCTTCTTTTTATCTTTCCTATAAGGTCTTCTGTCCACTTCCCACCCCCTTCTTTGAAACAGGAAAGACACTAATTAGCTGCTGGATTTTTTTTTGTTGTTGTTAAAACAACTATTGTTTTAGATTTCTTGTTGTTCGCTGAATGTTATTGTTTTTACTGCCAAATGAGCTTCGGTGCTTGATGTAGGGGGTCTCTTGGGAACTTAACTTTTTCAAGTTTAAGTGGAAAAGCCTTTGTGTTTGAATTGGCTTTTACTGGGTGCTTCAAGATTTGCTCTTAGCTCTTTGATGGGGGACTGAATAGCACTGTGTTTCCTTTAAGGTCCCAGTAAATAAAGGATCCCGTGTCCTCCTGGGTACTTTATAGTGATTTTGCTGTGTGTGCTCTCTAATAGCCAGATGCAAGTTCCAGGAAAATGACATTTAAATGAATATAAATAATCTAATATTTTTAGAATCTGCTTTGGCCATACTCCTGGTCCCATTCTACTTTTTGTTGCATATGGCTTTAAAGAGCATTAGCTATGTATATATTAACTATAATATATATACCAATATTAAATATTATGTTGCTGTATACATGTAATATATTACTGTTTAAATTAATGTATAACCATTATGTATTATATTAACGTGTATTTTCCATAGCATATATTGTACACAAAATATATGACTAATGCAATGTATTTATATGTTCACAATATTAATATGATATATCATGTAATAGATGATAAAACAATTCTATCATAACATAGAAATATATAATTATCTGATATAATGTGTTATATTTAATGTATTCTATATAACACAATATATAATGTATTATTATAAGACAAGTATATTAATAATATAAATATAATACTTACATAAAAGTATATATATTTTAATTATACATTACACATACAAGTATGTATAACTATTTATAATTTTATTTACGTAGGAATCTGTTCATAACAGTTGATGTAAAAATATGCAATGTTTTAAATCAAATGGGCCATAATCTCACTACCTACACATAACGACTTTTAAAATCTTGAACCTGTCTAAATCATGCTTACATATCTCTCAACCTGTTTTTCTACACATGCACATATACACACATTTATACACAATATATATGTATACTACCAGTTTTCAGTTCAATGTATATAAATATATGATATAGATAATTATATTCCTGTGTATGTATACAAATATAAATAAAAGGTATGTGTATAGGTATGTATTTCACATATTAATATAAATATATCATGTAAATAATGTATGTGTATATAAATACATGATTATATACATACATACACAGACATATTCTTATTTAAACAAAAGAGACCTAAATAAACATAATTCTCGAGGAATAAAACTAGTTATGTCTCACTGTTTCAATAACAGTTCATAGTTTTCTACTGTATGTGCTTCTATAATTGTTATGAACAATTCCCATTTGTTGAATGTTTAGTTGTTTCCATTTTTTGCCATTATTAATGAAGCTCTGAAGAATATGGTGGGCAAGATTACTTGAAAAACTCTCCTAAAAGAAAAGGGTTAGGTATGCTAGGTTAAATGTACACAACTTATTTTTAAGTGCATGTGTGATTTTTGAAGTGTGCAGCAGAAATTTCCAGGACCGCTGGAAGAAGGGGAGTACATGTGTCAGAGTTCTAGCTATATTAGGAGTGGATTGTAGATCTTGATAGCTTACAACAGAAGCTGGAAATCCTGTTTTTATGGAGCGAAATAGCAAATATTTTAGGCTTTGTGGACCAAAGAGTCAAAATTGAGGAAATTATTTAGGTACTTAAGTAACCAGTTAAAATATTACCAGTTAAAATGTGAACATTATTCATAGCTCATAGGCCATAAAAAATAGGCAGCTGTCTGGATTTGGAATACAGGCCATAGTTTAATGACACACCTGCCCTGACATAGAGACTTCTTGTTAAAGTGTCCATGACCACATGGGAGGCAGGAGATAAGCCTCCATTCCTACTAGATGGGAAGTTAGAACTAAGCCTATCTATCCCCAGCTTCACCTTTAATGAAAGGGTGTGCCAGTAAAAAAATATATATATATCTGCTTGCAAAGGGAGACTAAGACCAAATTCTCTTGGCCTCCGCTCTCGGTAGGAAACAGGTAGGAAATCTTGAGAATTCTAAACCCCAGATCTGTGTTCACAGTGTTTGGGATGCAAAGTTATCTGTGGTCTTGCGAACAGAAGGTAAGAAATTACCGTAAAATGCTCCCAGATCGGTGGTATCCCAAACACAGAACTAAACACTCTCTGCAGAGGGAGACCTTCAACCCGGGCCTATAGCTTCCCACAGATAAAGTTTAGCTCAAGCTGAGCTTATGATCTAAATTTACACAATAATGAAGAAATCAGCTACAATGGGAGAGAATCAGCAAAAACAATCAATACCAGAATTAGATTCCCAAGGCCATCCATTCAATGTTGGAATTATCAGTTGCAAGGCAGAAAATAGACACAATAATAGAACTGAAACAATGAACAGGATGTTTTAAAAGAGTGGGTAGGCTCTTTAAAACATTTGTAAAGTACATGTCATTGATAAAGCTAAAAACTCAAAGGTTGTGTAAAACAGCAGATTAATCATGGAGAAGAGTGAAATTATGCTGTTTTTAAAAATATGGCAAATCAGATTTTCTGCCTAATTATATAAGTCGATTTATCTTTAAAAAATACACATATTTTAAACACTTATTGGCTGTAAAATAACTAAAGGCTATTTCACAGGGCTTCTCTCCAAAGAAAAGTGACAAGTAGCAAAACACAGAAAGTCCAGGGGGAAAAATGTCAATATATACATTGCTATAGGGTGCACTAAGGCTTAGGCCAGCAACAATGTGGAGGTGCCGACCCATAGATACTCACAACTAAGCTGGAGTCTTCAAAAAGTTCAACTATTTATAACTAAAACGATTTCTTAAAATTAATAACCAAGTGTTTTAATTGACATCAGAAGAGCCAAACAATAAACCCTGAGAACATAGATAAACCAGATAATAAAGATATGAGCAGAACTTAATAAAACAGAAAAAAGTGTAAAATTGAGGTGATTTAGTAAGTCAAAAGAATATTCTTTGAAAAGATTTTCAAAACACACTTTGATTAAGCAAAACAAAAACAAAAGTAAATAATACACAGAAAGAATCAGGACGAAGTTCTAGCAGAGAATACAAACAGAGAAGATATGAAATGCCAGTAAATTTGAACATTTCTGTAAAGTGGACAATTTCCTAGCTCCTAAAGTTTACCAAAACTGCCACAAGAGGAAATACATAGCTGGAGTTCTTTCACCAGTAAAGAAATAAAGTCAGTAGTTGACAATTTTTCACCAAGAAAATACCAGACCCACCCAGATCGTTTGGGTGGGGAGTTCTATCAAACAACTATTAAACAGATAACATCAGTATTAAAAAAGAAAAACTTCTAGAGAGTAGCAAAGGAAGAATGCTCCTTTATTCATCTTATGAAGTCTATATAATCCTAATACTGAAAATACATTAGGACTGTAAGGAAAAAGAAATTTACAGGTCAAAGTTACTTGTAAATATAAAAGCAAAAATTTTAAACTATGATTTTAGCTACCCAAGTTCACTAGAGTAAGAAAAAGCATGAGCAAGTTAGGTCATCCAAAGAATGAAAACGCAATTTAATGTCAAGAATATATATCAATAGATTGAAATCACCACATTTTATTTCTTTCATCTGTCTCTTTAAAAAATTGATAAGTACTTACATTGATCTCTCTTGTACTAGGCACTGTGCTAAGTCTCTTACATATTTACTCCTTTAAACCTTCTATCATCCCTGGGGGAAAGTTCTATTTTGCTTCCATTTCCTAGCTAAGACTCTAACCCCCAGGAAAGTAAAGCAACATTTGTAAGTTTTTGTGGATGGTCAGTGATGGGACCAGTACAGGAACATCCAAAGTCTGTGCTTGGAAACAGTGCCTCACGTTGACACTCACATTACAGATGAAAGGAAAGGAACCATGCGCTTACCATACAGATTAAATCTCACATGACAGGTTAAAGGAAAGGAACCATGCACTTACGTTATACATTAATACCCACATAACAGGTTAAAGGACAAAGAAACATGTGCTTCTCCCAAAAGTTGTCAAGAAAGCATATCCATTTCTAAATATATTTCCCAATTTCTGTTGCTTGTTTTCTGACCTTTGTAGTGCATTCTGCCATGAGGAAAATTTTAATTCTTATATAATTAAATGTGTCCTTTTCTCTTGGTATCTTAGAAAGGTGTTCGTCATGAATAATTCATGTCAAGTCTCCCAGGTTTCTGATACTTTTAGTTCCATTATGTTTTTTACTTTCAACTAGTTGCTATATCTAGAATTTGTTAATGATAGCCATATTTTCCCACTTTTGTTGAGTAAGTTTTGCTACTGATCCAAAATGTCAATTTTACTTTCATCTCAAATCCCTTATGCTCTTGCATCTAATTTTAAGATGCTTCCTATTCCACTGGTTGTTTTGTCTATCTGAGGGAAAATGCTACCTTAATTATAATGGAATTATAATATAATAAATGTAATTAGTAAACATAATACCATATATAATAAATAGCATAATATAAAATAACAAATTATAATTTACCATATAACAAGGTCAAAAGAGAACAAAACTGTACAATCACTTGAAATATCCATCCCCCAAAGATATTTTATAAAATTCAATATTCATTTCTAATTTAAAAGAAATAGTAAAATAGGGATTGACGAATGCTTCCACAGTAAGAAGAAATTATATATCTAAAAGAGAAAGAGGTAAATGATAAACTTTAGTAACACTGGCAATAAATGCAGGACAAGATGAAGATGCCTGATATAATGTTAAAGAAAAACTATGATGTAACATCGTTTTTGCGGCACTGATGAGTTCAGTGAAAAGAGAATGTCATAGAAAAGTATTTCGTTCTTCTTAATGTCTGTACACTTGTCCACTGCATGAACATAACAGCTTATTTAACCAATATATTACTGATCTGCATCTGGATTTCTAGGTTTTCATGGAATTGTATTTTGCACAGTTGTTACAAACTCTAGGACTTCCTCTTATGTTTATATCTTTTGAAAGAAACAGTATCTCCACAGATGACTTATCTGGGCTGGCTGCTAGTAGACTGAGGCTACTTCTCAGTTCTTCCCTTTACATTCCTAGTCAATATGAAAACGGAAGGCAAGAAGGTCTTCTGTTTAGAGACTGTAAAGATAGGTCTTGGTGATAAAGTCTTGGTGGTAAAGGCTAAAAATATCAACCCAGAACAAGTGTTTTTCCAGCTGTAACTATGTGTGATTCCCTTGGCTTGATTCTGTAGAGGATGTAAGACAGGACTGTAGGATCTGCACTCAAAGTGCTTCCGGTAAGATGAGCTAAGTCAAGTATGGTGGCATATCTAATTCAAGACAAAATATAATGGCTCCTTTTCTCTCCTAGCAAAACTTCGTGGAGTGAATGTAGAAGTCACTGTAGGCTCTTAATTAAAGGAACAGAATAAATCTTGTATTGGAAGGTGATTATTCTGGTCTCTTTGTGGAGATGAATTGGAAATTGTCTAGAGGAAGTAAAAATTAGCTTAACCAAAGTTAAACTCATACATAATTGAGCATTAATTAAATATCTGTGGCCTATATTTCTCTTTGATTCATAATTTCTCCCAATTTATACACCTCTTTGATACCCGACTGATCATTGTCAAAGATACAATTAACAATGATTATTACTGTGTATTAGGTTTTGCCTGGGCCTGAAGAAACCATCCTAAATTACGAGCTATGATTGTCACTTGATTTTCTCACAAAGAACAATCAGAACTCGTGGTCTTAAGTAGCTTGGAATGTGAAAGTAAGAAGTCTCTTAGATATTACTCGAGGACACCACAAAAGCCCTTTGGTGAAAGTTTGGAAAACATTCGGCCTCTTAAAATTAATTCTTGGAGTGTGTTACGAAAACTGAACCAAAAGGATAACGGTGTTTCTGGTTCTGTTGTTAGCATTCTCCATGGAAACATCGCGGAAGCTTCTGGACTCAATTTCCTTCCCCATGTGTGAATGTCACTGAAAATATCCAACTCCATTCTGTCCCCATATTACTTCAGAAACTAAGCAAAATGAAGACTCAAGATTCATTTCAAATAATGAAATGAAAATATAATGTGAGGATGGAACTGGGAAAATACCTGGTTTAAATTCTGGAAAGTACTAACTATACAATTCTGGATAAGTTGCTTCATCTTGCTTAGTCTAACTTAATGCGGATCTCACGGGATGTCATTATAATTAATTTAATATCTTTGTATAACGTACAGTGTTATGTAATTTCTTCTTGTTCTTCTTGAGTAAATTCATATCTTTAAGCAACTCACTTTAAAAAATAGTTACTTACTTGCTAAAGTACTCTCACCTTCTAGTGTCAGCTGAATTGTGTCCTGCTCAAGTTCATATGTGGAAGTCTTAACCCCCAATACCTCCTAATATGACTGTATTTGGAGATAAGGCCCTTAAATAGGTAATTGAGGTAAAATGAGGTCAAACGTGTGGGCTCTAGTCCAATATGACTGGTGTCTTTACAAAAAGAAAATATTAAGTCACAGACATGCGCAGAGAGAACAAAGTGATTATTAGTAACCACGATCATGTCCTGAATGCATGGAGTAAGTCACCACTTGCCAACCACCGTGTCAAGTCAGCAGAAACTACAGAAATTAAGAGCTCTCCGCAGAAATTCACACACTCGTGCACCAGGTAAGGGACCACAGGCAGACGTTCATTCAGCCTTTCATGTGTCCCTCACGGAGTGCACGCTCTCTCCTGGGCGGGGAGAGCACAGACACTTATGGGGAGTTTTACTACTTTTAAAATGCATTGATACAACCATGTTTCACTTTTCTTTGGATCAGTCAGCAAACGCTTTTTGGAAACCCCAAATTCTCCACATCGCCTACCTTTCGGGCCGCCCTAGTCTCAAAGCTCACGCCCCTGCTCCTCAGGCCGGGTCCCCATGGGAGGCGGGGATGCGTGCAGACGCAGGGCGAGCGCGCAGACGTCCACGAGCCCCGCCCCCACGGGGCAGCCCGCCGGTTTGAACGCAGCCCCGCGCGCGCACGTCGGGCGATGAGGCTGGCGCCATGGGCCTGCGCTGCGCCGTGGCATGGAGGGGCTGGCATAGCTGCGGCCCGTGGCCCTATGTCGTCTGGCTGCGACGCGGGTCCTGCGCACGCTGCGGGGCCGCAGCCGCCGGGCAGTGGGCACCCGAGGGGCCGGGAGGCGAGCCGGGGCCCCCAGGCGGGTGTGGGCATCGTGTCCGCAGCCAGCGTCCCCGAGGCCGCGCTCGGGCCATGACCACTCAGTGAAGGTGCGCCGGAAGTGCGCGGCCGACCTCTTCTCGCGCTTTGAGGACCTGTGCGAGCTGCAGGACTCGCTGTCTCTGCTCGCCCTGTGCACTTCCCTGCGGGAGGGCCTGCTGGACTTAAAGCCGACCGCCTCCGCGGGGTGGACTGGGCGTCGCTCCTGGGCACCGTCTGCTCTTGATCTGTATCCAGAGCTTCTTCCAGCCACGGCTTGGCGAGACAGGTTTGTAGTTCCCGCTTCCAGGGGCTCTCGTGTGGGCGCTGCGGAGCGGGGTTTTAGATGGTGCAAGGTGAAGGGTGGGCACTCGAACCGGTGCCCAGTGCCCGGGTGTGCGTGCACTAGACGGGCCGTGCGGCCTAGGACTCCTGCCAGCTCGGTGACCCCGGTCGGCCGAGTGCCTTAAGGCTTCTAGGTCTCAGTGTTCTCATCTGTAGCATGGGCTGAACAGGACCCAGTCTCTGTGGCGGTTACAGGGATGCACTGTGTTCATGCTTGTAGGCTCTACAATGTAGAACACTTCGCACAGTTTGGAGCATCGTTTATTGTTGCACAGATGTTACCTGGTCTGTTGAATGACTTTGTCTGGTACAGACCAAAGCGATTAGGAAATGGATATATCCCAGCTTCATTCCCTTTCCATTAAAACAGGGCTCAGGGAAAAAAAATCTTTTTTTCAATAGTCGTATCATATAGTAGAAAGAGCACCAGTGTGAAGGCAGCTTAGTGTTTGAATTCCAGGGCTTATGCTGTCTGTGGCCTAGGCAGGTTACTTTTGAACTGCAATCCCCACACTTGTAAAGTGACATTAAAAGCCACTCTTTCTGTGTGTTCTTAGAATTAATTAAGCAGGTTATGTGTGTAAAGTATCCTGGCACTTGACTGAGTTGTCAGAACCAAGGGCTGCTGGAGACGATGCTTCTGCCCTAGGTAATCTCCCCTTCTACTGGGCAGCAGGTAGACACAAGCATAGTAGTCAGTGCCCTGGAAGAAGTGAGTTCTGGTATTGCAGAGCACAGAATCATTTTGTTTTTTAATTTAATTTTTATTTTACATTGGGGTGTAGTTGATTTACAATATTGTGTTAGTTTTAGGTGTACAGCAAAGTTATTCAGTTATACATATATCCATTCTTTTTCAGATTCTTTTCCCGTGCAGGTTATTACAGGATATGGAGTAGAGTTCCCAGTGCTATGCAGTTAGCCCTTGCTGATTACCTATTTTATATATAGCCGTGTGTATATGTTAATCCCAAACTCCTAATTTATCCCCCTCCCCACCTTTCCCCTTTGCAGAGCACAGAATCCTAAAAGGGAAAGTTCAGGTTAGGCTTCTTGGAGGAGGTGGCATCCTTTCTAAGGAGAGTAGAACCTCCTGGGGTGGCAGGAGGGAGCAGTGTGTCAAAGGTTGAGAAATATAAGAAAATATGGCAAAACTAATGTACTGGACTGGAACTCAGGGCTTGGGAAAGAAATGAGAGTTGATACTGGAAACCTAGTGGGGCCCAACAGAAAGGGGCCTTGGCTGTCCTGTCAGAAGTTTGGATGTTTATCCTGAAGGCTGTGGGAAACCCTAAAGAACAATGAGATGGACTTCTGGTTTAGAACACACTCGTACCTCCATGTGGAAGGCAGTTGATTGGGTGCAGGGTGAATTGTAATCTAAGGGTCCCACTTAAGTTATAAAAGGATGGACTGGATTTTGGAGATCCGAGAGAGAATGGGTGGGGCCTGGTGACCAGCTGGAAAAGGAAGGGCAGCAAACGTGGGTGACAGTTTACAGCTGCATCTTTTTGTGCGATACAGAGCTCAGTAGGAAGGGATTGGGGGTGGGGAGAGGATCTTACTCCATCTTCCGTGCTTTAGAGGGCCCTCATAGATGGGTCTGGGCCCAAGGTTCAGATCTGGGCTTTTTGCGAGGACAGGTGTTTGAAGGCATGCGAGATTCTTAGGTTACCCACAAGATGATACAAAGAATCATAGGTCTGAGAGTTTTTTAAGTGAGTATATTTGAGGATGTTTATAAGTTGAGAGAAAGTAGCCAGCAGAGGAAGGGTGTGAAGATTGAGGAGAGAAAATGATGGTTCATTTGTTTTCAGAAAGCTGAATACTTGTCGTGTGCCTGGCCCTTTTCTAGGATCTGGGGTTCACACCCAGATCATACGTAACATCTGTTCACACCCAGATAACAGATACCATCTGTTATCTCTTCTGCAAGGACAGTTCAACTCATCCCCTGGTGAAGAGAAGTCAGATTATTCTTTGCATCCCATTCAGGTGTAGGAACTGTTCTGTACCTCTGAAGGGACTTTACTTAACCAGAGAAATAAGTTAGAAATTAAAAGAAATTAGAGCTGGAAGGGACCTGAAAGGCCACGGTACTTAATTTTGCCTAATATTTTATATTGAATGTAAGAAAAGTTGATTGCAGAGCCCATTCTCTTCAGAGGTCCTTCACTGAACTTTATGTTTTTCATCCAGTGAGTCTAGCTTGTGGATTTTGGCCTCCTCCTAAATTTGCTTCTTCATCCATATTACATTTTGCCTGGACTATGGCAGAAGCTCCTGGGTGGTTTCACGGCCCCTGGGCTCAGTTCCTCTGAGTTCATCTGCCTACTCAGGTTGAGTGATCTTCTAACGTAAGAAGATACGCTTAAAATAATGCTGCTAATGGCTTGCCCACACAGAGTTAGTGCATACTAGCCGCCCAGCGTGTGCTCTGCACAGAGGCCTGTAGTCTGAACTGTGCTCTGCTAAGCCTCCTGGGGCTCTTTGACCCTGAGGAAGGGGAGCTTTTTGTGATCACTCCCTTTATCTAATCAGTCCTTCAGCAGCGGGGTGCCTTTTTCTAATCAGCGGAGGCACCCTTACTCAGCCAGTGGTAGCCCCGGGCCTCATCACCTGTGGGATACAGTCCATGCTGTCTCCCAGGCTTGCTTAGGCCAGCATCTCTATTTTCCTTTCTATCTGTTCTCACAGTTGGACCCCTGGCCTTTAAGTCATCGCCACCTGCAGTATTTACTGTGCCCAGCAGGTGTCAGCCTTGAGTGTCTTTGCACAGATGCTCCCTGTACAGTTAATGTACCTTGTACTCCAACTCTGCATGGTCTCATCTTTCTGCATTGTACTTCAGGGTTATCATGAAGCCGTCCCTTAGATATAAAATTTTGCCTCCATAGGAACCTCTGTGCATAAAGGTTATGGTACTTTATCTCATGTGATTGAAATTTTGAGTTTATACATCTCCTTAATGAAGGTTTAAGGGCAGGAGTCGTTTCCAATCCTTAGCACAGAGCAGATGCTTTTTTTTTATTTAGATGCTTTTTAATGGTGATAAAATATATGGTTTAAATCAGTCATTTTAGAATAATTTTGGTTTAGGTTGTGACAGAAATAAAGTTTACAGAAGTCATGTTCCTGCGATAAGAAGTAAAGATGTGACCTTCTAGTTGTGTAAAGCTATTAAATTCTGAGTAAGTGCGTCGGTGCGCTAAGGAACGTGGAGCTACATGGCTAGTTGTGAGAGAGAGAGACTTAACTATGTTAACAAAGGTAAGCCTTCATTGTGTCCTGCCAACATTTGATAGTTGCTTTTGGGGCAAACTATAGCACTAAAATTTTAAACTTGTTCTCCCCATTAAAGGGATTGAATAAATCAGCCACTTTGGTGCACCTGTGTCTTGCGAATTGTCCACTTGGAGATAGAGGTTTAGAAAGTGAATTTCAGTCTTGTTTAAGTCCCTTCTCATTAGACTGGCCTCATGATTTCCTACACACCACGTTATTTCCTGTGTACCTTTTCTTGGTGTTGTTCATGCCTGGAGTGTCTCCTGTGCCTGCTCAAACGTTGGTCGATTCTCCTCTGTACCGTGGAAGTTTGTCATGCTGGCTACTGTCACAACTGATTTACTTAAGTTTCTGTTAAGCCACAAACCACACATTTTGTATATTTTCTGTTTTTTGTGTTTGTCTGTATTTTTGTTTGTTTGTTTTGTTTTGTTTTTCGGTACGCGGGCCTCTCACTGTTGTGGCCTCTCCCACTGTGGAGCACAGGCTCCGGACGCGCAGGCTCAGTGGCCATGGCTCACAGGCCCAGCCGCTCCGCGGCATGTGGGATCTTCCCAGACCGGGACACAAACCCGTGTCCCCTGCATCGGCAGGCGGATTCTCAACCACTGCGCCACCAGGGAAGCCCTGTTTGTCTGTATTTTAATGTTTCTCTTCAAGAAATGTTATGGGAAGGGAAATAGCAAGATGTAAAGAGCAAAAATGTCATGGTGATCTTTAAATTGTTAGAACATGTATCTGCAATCATAACGCACTGTGGTATGTATTAAAATAGGAAATATATGTCACGTCCCATAAGAGCAGCAAACTCAGTGGTGTTAGTGGGGGTGTGTCATGGAAGTAATCACAAAGCAGGTGACTGTTAGTTGGAGTCCTGAAACATTAGTGTGTGTTCCCTGTGTCGCGTAGTGGTCTGGAGGGGTCAGGAAGCCTGCCTTTCAATTTGAGGGAGCAGAGGGTTTGAGGTCCTCTCTCTTCTATGGCTCTAGTATACTGCATAGCAGCTGATAAAATACTGGGTTTATAATTGACATTTAAATCGCTGATTGATCATCAAGATTGGGAAGTATCATTGGAAATGAAAATAGGAAGAGTCTTCAGATTTTTAGGTTTTTCTTTTTTTTTTCCTATGTCTCAAAAGGTATGTAGTGTTTTACTGAGTGGTTGGGAATAAAGTTTGCAGTATTCAGTGTATTCAGGTTTAATATCTAAATACAATTAAACTGCTGCTGTTAACTGGAATAACACTTTTTTACTGACATTTTTGGAATGCATCTGTTCATCAGTTACCTATTAGGGAAGACTGTAGTTAATGATTTTATGAATGTGGCTATAAACCTCCAATAGACTCAAGAAAAGCAAATAAATCAAGATTGACAAATGTATAGGCTCTTCATCTTATTGTGTGTGTGTGTGTGTGTGTGTGTGTGTGTGTGTTTCCCTTTTAGTTATTTGCAAAGGTGTAAAGAACTCTATCTCTCTGAAGACAGTAAACTTCATGGGTTGTAATGTGACATGGCAGGGAACAGATCACATGGCCAAGAACTTAAAGGTGATTTTTTTATGTTTGAACTTTCATGAAAACATATGTGATTGAAGCACATTAATATATTGATACAGATGGCAGTTAATTTTTGTCTTTTGGCACATGTGAGTGCAGCTTTCATTTTGTTGAAAGAATATGACCAGTTTTCAGTTTGGTATTCTACCATTTAGTAAAGATAGTCCACTTAATTTTAGAAATAAGAGATTTAATATATAATACATAATAATATTTTTATGTATTTTTATTTACTGAAAATGTTGATTGTGATACTGTGAAAAATTATGCCATTCTAGTCTTCAAGACTTAAATGAATCAAGTGTTTACCAGCTGCTGTAGTTTATAAGCTAATAAAAATCACTACATCGGCAATTTGTAAATATAGTTTTTTAAATAATGCCTTAACAACTTTACAGTGGTTATAATGACTGTATTTAGGCCTAAAGTTATTTAATAATTTGACACGAAGCCTTTTTAATAGTTTGATGGTGCAGATCAGGGATAGGCGAACTATGGCTGGTGGATCAGATCCAGCCTGTCACCTGGTAAAGAAAGTGTTTTTGGAACATAGTGGCACCCGTTGTTTACATGGTAGCTATGGCTACCTTCACCCTACGCCAGTGGGGTTGCGTAGTTGCAACAGAAACTGTATAGCCCACAAAGCTGGAAATGTTTAAATTTAGATTTTAAAAATTGAAAAATTCTTTGATCCTATAGAGGGCAAGTCCGTTGACCCCTGGGATTGAAAACAGTGAAGAACACGGGTGCCAAAGCCAAATGGCCTAGGTTCCAGTTCCCTTTCTCCCATTTCATAGCTAGTGACCATGAACCAGTCACTTAACCTCTGTGCCTCATTATGAGGCTTAAGTGAACTAATTTGTATAAATAGTTTTTGATTTATTACAGTAATTAATTACAGTCATTGATTGCTGTTATTAGCAATCACTAATGTGTAAGTGATTGCTGTTATTTTTGCTTGGAGCTTTTAGAAGTTACTGTTAATAGAAAAATGACACTCATAATTTTCGTTTTAGAGTGTCAAAGGCACTTTAAGTCCTTTATTTTCTCAAGAATGTGATTGGAGTTTTTTCATTTAAACTCAGTGTTCCCTAATACCAAAATTTATTTTATGAATATAAAGAATTGAATGTCTTTAAGACAAGACTTGTGGTGAAATGTGAAACGATTATTTTCCCAAGGCACATCAAACTGGCTGTGCATAGTCCAGGCCTCTAAAGTCTGTGTGCATACCCTAGGTAGCATGTGAGATCCGTTTTGTAATACGGTTTTTAAAATAATGCCTTGGACTTCCCTGGTGGTCCAACAGTTAAGACTCTGCGCTCCCAGTGCAGGGGGCCCGTGTTTGATCCCTGCTCAAGGAACTGGATCCTACATGCATGCCATAACTAAGAGCCCGCATGCCACAAATAAAAGATCTGGCATGCCGCAACTAAAGATCCGACACAGCCAAATAAATAAATAAATAAATATTTAATAATAATAATAATAATAATAATAAAATGTCTTAGATTTAGGAAAAGAAAATATTAGAACTTATTTGCCTTTGTATCATTTTAAAAATATCTGTGTGGTTTATAATATACATACATTATATGTATAGAACTTTGTGTATATAATTTGTTAATAAATAAGATGCATATTAAAAAGTTTTCTTATGGGTTACCCTACCCAGTCAGGTGTTTGGAGACCATTGGAGGACAGAATGATGACATTTAGAGCCTCAGCAATCATAGAATTTAGGACCCATTCCCTGACTTAGAAGCTAAAGAAAATAATTCCTAGACTGTCATTGAGTTCTCCAGCTTTACATAACTGTTCAGAAACAGGTCATCCAGTGGCTGGAATCTAATCACTGATGGACTAGAATCTGGGTCACTGGACTCGTAAACCAGAATGACTGTTTAATTTCTCAGCTTGATTCCCCTGCCATATATGCTTGATATGTGTGTGTGTGTGATTCTCTGATGTAATAAGCCATACTCAGTAGGCACACCCTGTTTCCTTATTCAAGCATCTTAATTTCATCCCGTGAAATCTGTGAAGTATCAGACCACCAGAAGGCATGCAGACACCTGGGCTGAGAGTTTTCCTTCCAGGAGATCTGATCTTGACTGTATGGCTGGTTTGAGGTGCATCACTCTGAACTAAGACACGCTCATGGGTGACCTGGGTGCAAGTGCTTTTGCGGAATCTCTTAGTGAGGTTTTGTGGCTTGGAGGTCAATTCTAAAATTGAAACTATTGAACTTTTAATATGATATATGCTTAGCTTTTGGCATGATACTGTTGTGATAGGATTTTTTTTTGTAAAGCCTCATTTTTCTGATAGGTTTTATTTTGCTTGTAAACTGTCTCTACGAGTTGCATATATTCTTTTTTTAACATCTTTATTGGACTCTAATTGCTTTACAATGGTGTGTTAGTTTCTGCTTTATAATAAAGTGAATCAGTTATACATATACATATGATCCCATATCTCTTCCCTCTTGCATCACCCTCTTTCCCACCCTCCCTATCCCAGCCCTCTAGGTGGTCACAAAGCACAGAGGTGATCTCCCTGTGCTATGCGGCAGCTTCCCACTAGCTATCTAATTTACATTTGGTAGTGTATGTATGTCCATGCCACTCTCTCACTTTGTCACAGCTTACCCTTCCACCTCCCCATATCCTCAAGTCCATGCTCTATTGGGTCTGTGTTTTATTCCCGTCCTACCACTAGTCTCTTCATGACATTTTTTTTCTTAGATTCCATATATGTGTTAGCATACGGTATTTGTTTTTCTCCTTCTGGCTTACTTCGCTTTGTATGACAGACTCCAGGTCCATCCACCTCATTAAAAATAACTCAGTTTCATTTCTTTTTATGGCTGAGTAATATTCCATTGTATATATGTGCCACATCTTTATCCATTCATCTCTTGATGGACACTTAGGTTGCTTCCATGTCCTGGCTATCGTAAATAGAGCTGCAGTGAACATCTTGGTACATGACTCTTTTTTTTTTTTTTTTTTCGGTACGTTGGCCTCTCACTGCTGTGGCCTCTCCCGTTGCGGAGCGCAGGCTCCAGACGCGCAGGCTCAGCGGCGATGGCTCCCGAGCCTAGCCGCTCCATGGCACGTGGGATCTCCCCAGACCGGGGCACGAACTCGTGTCCCCCGCATCGGCAGGCGGACTCTCAACCACTGCACCACCAGGGAAGCTCTCTTCTTTTATTTAACAGTTTTCAAAATAATGAGTTGATCCACAAATATCCTCCAGTGATGACCAATTTTTAAAAATTTATTTATTCATATCACCGTGGACTCCGTTACAGTTATTATTCTAAATGAGGCCCTGTTTTTGGCTAGTTGGAGCTTCTCAGTGACTCCTGAGTCCTTTTGATATGACATCAGTTGTTTTTAGACTTTTTCAGTGGCCAGAGCTGGGAGATATGTATGTTTGTTTTCAATATAAAATATGTCATAGGTTCGTACTGCTACTTTCCATTTAAATTCAGAACTACAGAATTTTTACTTATCCTTTTCTGTCTTCTATTGATAGTCTACTTTCTCCCACCCCGAGAATACCAGTTCTCAACAATGCCTGAAATTTGCTCTATTTCCTAATTTGAATCCAAGTTCTTCTGACTCTATTCTACTATTCTACTTAAATCACAGCCGCTTTGTGGCCCTTGAAATATAAGATAGAACATAAATGTAGGTAGAACTGTTTATATCCTTTTGAGTTACATGTGCATTCATTCACATAGATTTGCTTTTCCTTTTGCATGCCTAGTAACTGTGATTTTTCTGCAGTTTCAATGAAAATCAAGTGATACTTACTGGTTAAAGCAGCTTTGGAAAAAATGGCTCTCATCAGAATGACTGACATACTAAGTTTAATGTACTCTCTTGGTTTATATTCTGCCTTCTCTAATTAAATTTTTATTCTTTCCTGACAAATGAAGCAATACATATTTTCATGGTTTTGCCTTATAGGACTTACCAGAAACTATTCGTTATTTAAGAATTTGTACAATTGGGCATCAGGTGCCAGATGATGACACAATTTTTAAATTCCCATGTGCTATTAATGGGTTTTTGAAAGAAAATAAAGATAATGGTGAGTTGTTTCTGTTTTTTTTTTCTTTACCTGAACTTTGGTATGCATTTTGAGTGGGGTTGGGGATTTTTAACATTTTTAATAGTTCTGACATTAGGCCTGTTGTGTTTGGTAACATTAAGGTGGAAATGTCTGATGGTGCTGATAGGGTATGGTGTTTTTCCTGTTTATGGTCACAAATAATTTAGTTTAGTTTGGAAAGTGATTTTTGTGGAAATATGAACTGAAGTAGCTTACTTACCTTTTTTTAAAAAAATTTGAATGGAAAATACATAAAAAGATAAAAATGTTTTTTGTCCTATTTATTGGTTGAGATGTGGAAGAAAAGGTTAAGCCTCTCAGGTTCTTAGCGTATATAAAAGAGAAAAGAAAAAGCAAAGGTTCAGAGTGGGACAGATCCGTAGAAGCAAAACAAAAGAGAGTGGACCAGTAGAGTGGCTTCCTTATCATGTGTTTAAGATATTTTTGCTGCTTTTACCCTTTGGGTGCAAGTGAGGGAGAACACTACCACCTCTTGTCCGTATCTTCAGAGAGGAAGAGCTGCAAAGGCTGGTGTTTTCTTGTTTCTGCTTTAAGATCTACTCTGTTGATAGTGGGTCTTAATACTGTCTGAATTGTAAGGCTCCGCCTGCCTTTTTCTAGCATCTAACTGTCAGAAGGAACATGGTATTTGCTGTGTTTTAAGACTGAGGAATCTTTCGTCTTTGGAACACCAGTGACCCACAGGAGAAGGTGTTCATCTTGTCCTCTTTCTAAATTTAGGCTGAGGAGTGTGCACTTTATTAAATAAACCTGGCAGACAGTAAATATTCCATGTATATATAAAATGATGCACATATATACATAAAACAGGGAGTAGGGGAGAAGGAATAGAGATGGAGGTGGGAAGATAGGGGATAGGAGGTGAGAGAGAGAAGGAGAGACTGGAATTTCAAGATACATTTTCATTCTATAACCTGGATGCTTAATGCAGGTACTAGCTCTTAAACATCTTAAGACCTATACACAGATCTTCCCTGTACTTTAGCTTTAAAACTTGAGAGGCTTGTCCTTGCCCGTGATAAGCAGGGTGTCAAGAAAGGAGGCAAATTATCTAATTTGTGTAAACTGTAGTCACAGAAATGTTACCCCTTAAGATGTTAGGGTGCAGCTGCTGGCCCTCTCACTTCCTCCAGGCTCGTTTGTGTGTGTTCTGTCTGTTCCACGTGGGCTAGAAGATCCTTACGAGTGCATGAGAACACATTTGTAAACCTTGATTGTGCACATGTATACCAAATGTAGTCCATTGCATATGCTGACTCATGTGTGTGTGTTCTGCATGCAGTGGGCTAACTTCACCATGCTCTCTGCCATTGCAGTCTCAGGACCTTAGTTATGATCCGTTGGTGGTTTCCTCTGCTCTAAGCCCCTCCCACAGATGCCAGGCTCACTGATAAAGAGGAGGAGACTCTACTATCCACTCCCTAGAATTGGTAGAGACTCAGAAAATAAATTGTTTTAGTAAACACCGAGAGGCTTATAGGTTTGTTGTTAGGGCACGTGGATACAGAGGTGACTAGAAGTCTTTGTTCAGTAGCAACTTACAGTTATCTAGGAAGGTAAACATGTAGTGACTATAAAGTGGGTTAATTATAATAAAAGAATCAAGTGCAGCAGGAAAATAGAGGAAAAATCGAGGAAGGCCTGACCGAGGAGACATCATTTGAACTGGGCTTGGGGGAAGAGGATTTTGCCTGAATGAGGAAAGGACAGCCCAGGTATTGGGAAAAGGTACTAAAGGCACAGGGCTTGAACTTGTGCTCTGGAGGGGCAGCCTCTAGTGTGACTAGAGTGTAGTGTGAAAGGGCAAAGAATTCATACATTCATTTTCAGCAAATATTTGTATAACACCTTCTAAGTTGAGGGCACTGTTCTAGGAAGTAGGAAAAGAACAAAGTTCTTGCCCTTACATACTTTACGTTCTAGTGGGGGAGAGAGAAAAATAAATAAGTAAATATATGGAGTGTCAAGTGGTGCTAATTCATTGGAAAATAACACAACATGATGAAGAGGTGAGGGCATGTGGTAGGTGATCAGGGACACCTGTTTTATAGACAGACTTATGGGTGTCCACTGTACCCATGGTTTAAACAGGACTGGCTACCTCATCTGCAGGTGAGTTGCCAGCCCCAAGAGGCAGACCATGTTTAAATTGTTCTGTTTCCAATAGTAATGCAAGCTAATGTAAGCTGAATGCAAAAACTGCAGTCAGAGAAATGTATGAAGTGGAAGGCAATTTTGCCTCCTACTCAGAGGTTGCCACCAGTAATAATTTAGCACATATGTTTTCAGACGTAAAAATGCAGATGTAAGCATATATGATGGTCCCTTGTTATCTGCAGCGGGATTGGTTTTAGGACTCCCCATGGATGCCAAAATCCTCAGATGCTCATTTTACCGTATGTAAAATGGTGTAGTATAATTGGCCTTCCATATCTGCAGGATATGGAACCGTTGGATATACAGAACTGACTGTACATGTGATTCAATGGTATAGTATTCAGACATTTTGGTTTATAATTTAATATATGGTGGACAGCTTCCTAGGAAAATATTTGGAGATGTTATTATTTATTTATTATTATTTTTCCCTCCAAATTTGCTTTATGTAATTGGATATAAATTAATGAACAAAAATTTCAGCAAGATACATGTAAGAATTTAATAGAACCAGATATTCTAATTCTTTGAGTTTTTCTCAAACTCATCATGGGGTCATAAGAAAATTAACCAACATGCATACTACTACAATTAAATGTCAAATGTTTAAGTGCTTATGACATACTAAATTCTTGTATAATGAACTTATGAAGAACCCTTCAAGAGACTTGTGTTTTGTATGTAGAAAAGTGTTGAGTTAAATATTCAACTCAATATAAAATAATAAGAAACACTTCTGATTTGTTAGGTTGAGATTGCTTCTCCTTGTAGTAATGAAAGATTTTTTAGCTGTAGTATCACTGGGCTGAACAAATATGTCACCTTCGAATACATAAGGAAAAATACACACATGCTAAATGGGTAAAACATTACAACTCCATCTTTCCTAGACCATCTCTACTTCTAACACTTCAGAAGCTTAGAGATTCAGAGTGTTCTTACCTTAATTGCAAGAAAAATATAAAGGAGAAATTCCTTCTTTTTTGAGATCACAACTGTGAAGTCGTGATTATACAAATTCTGCATTTGTGTGCAAAACATGAAACACATTTATCTTCATTCTCCCTGCTTAGAATTGTCTGTCAACTAGCAGGACTTTCCTTCCAAGAAACAGAGACTGAGATGTGTTTTATAGGACTTCCGTAACCTCAGCACTACAATAAGAAAACATGCAGTATCCTTTTGCTGTGGTTCAAGACAACAGGGAAGGAGGTCACAGGAAAGAATAAGTCAAAATTGTTACAACTGAGAAACTTTTCTCAGTTTAACCATGGTGCCTCTTTCATTTTTACATAAGCATGGTGGCATAATTCAAGCTCAATAAATCAGAATTCTTAATGTTGAAAATTTACCTTGACTTTTAATTATCACCATATTAACAACCAAAATGATTAGATGAAACACATAAGAATGGGTAATGTTAAATCCCCATTTACTAGAGTTAGTTTCTGGACACATTTACTCATTTTTTAATGAGAAGAGGAAACATGAATCTCAGTTTGCTTACAAGGTAGGAGATCACTTTGAATTCTGCCTTTCTTAACTGCCAGTAGATATCGCACTTGTAACAGGTTATAAATGAACTGGTTATCAAGCACAGAGCCAGCTCCAACAGTAAGAGAACACTATTTAAGAAGACCTAAGGCAATGAATTCCATTTCCAATGGAAAAAAAGAATCATATGGTCTTGGACAAACAGTTCTGAATGGTTTACTTAACAGTTCCTTAGTAGTTCTTCCTTGCTCATAGAACTTTATGATTTTTTGAGGAGTGAAGCATTCAGCTTTAGTGGATAAATCCTTGTTAGGCTGAGACAATCATTATTCTATCCCTCTTTGCCATGAATTGTCTTATGAATGGTCCTATCAATCTGTTTTGGCAAATGAGTAATTAGGGGAAGGCTGTTATTGTTCTTATGAGAATGATATTTTTCTCTGAAAAAAGAAAAATAATATGCATTAGGTAAATGAGCATTTGGGCTCTTTTTCTGCTCACTCCTTGTTTTTTTGAGAATATGATTCTTGGTTTTACAGCAGCCATCTTGTGACCCTGAGATGATCATATGCCAATAATGGCAAATGGTAGATTAGAAAGAACCAGCAAAGACAGAAAACAGCAACCTCAATAGTAACAACAATCACAGCCAAAGAACAATGGGACCTTAACTTGTGGAGTTCCTATAAAGTAAAAAATAAATGCTCTATGTTTATTCTAAAAAAAAAGAACTATGCAAACAAGCTTAAAACTAGTTTTTTTGTGCCAGTGTTATAAACTGTAGCTTTAAATAAAACCTTGACCCAAATGCCAGTAACTTCAGAAAAGAATTTGGGTAGGGGGAAGAAGAAAGTTATCTCACTTAGGAAAAACAACCACTATCTTTATCCTAATCTTCGACACACAAGTGAAATATATGTAGCTCCTGTAACAATTTACACAATTCCTATGTACTGGAGAAATAACAATATCTAAATACAGTTATATTTTTAAACACTGGGTGATGGCTTTACATAGAAATAGCATCCTACTTTTCCCCCTAAATTTCTAAAAGATCACGTACTTATCCCCAACATCGGCAGCCGTTCAGGAATTTTTAGGAAACTTTCATGCATGATCTTAATTCCCAATCCGTGGCTCCTTGGGCTCAACGACAAAAGATCAAAACAACCACAAATGATGGTTCACTTGAAGTCAGGTGAGAGACACTGGCTCAGTTAGTCTCGTAGGACAGAAGCAGTGCTGCATCAACTGTCTCCATGCAGGAGGGGCACGTGAAGGGTCTCATCAGCCAGTCACCTGTACAGCCCAGGTGATCTGCATACACAGCAGTAATCAAATTGGGTTTGCATAAACAAAGTCCATCATACAGATCCCATACTCCCAGATCTTTAAAAAAATATTTGTTTTATTTAATTAATTAATTTATTGGTTTGCACCGTGTCTTACTTGCAGCCGGTGGGCTCCTTAGTTGTGGCATGCAAACTCTTAGTTGCGGCATGCCTGTGGGATCTAGTTCCCTGACCAGGGAATGAACCCGGGCCCCCTGCTTGGGAGTGTGGAGTCTTTATCCACTGCACCACCAGGGAAGTCCCCCAGATCCTTTCTTCTGATCCATTTCTTCCAGGGTCACAAACTCCTTCAGGCTGATGCTGTACGAAGCCTATTCTTTGAGCTATCCTAATTTGTTCCTCTCATCTGAGTGGCTGGGCATGTCTGGCTAGGTGTTGGATGATAGACCCAAACTGGAACTTGATCCAGATATGGCAGCAGCGGCTCCTGATCCAGCTCCGTCCCCTTGCCAAAGCTAGCCCAGTCAGACTGAGACTTGTGAGGCATGGAGATGTGATCCGAAGTGGGGGAATTAAGGCAGTTCCCCATCTTCCGGGGCTTGAGTGTGTGATCTGTTGTGTGCTGTTTTGACAGTCTTCCAACCTCATTCTTTTTTAAAAAATAAATAAATAATTAATTAATTTTATTTATTTATTTTTGAATTTTTAAAACATTTATTTTTTATACAGCAGGTTCTTATTAGTTATCTATTTTATACATATTGGTGTATATATGTCAATCCCAATCTCCCATTTCATCTCACCACCACCGACCCCCGCCCTGCCCCACTTTACCCCCCTTGGTGTCCATACGTTTGTTCTCTACATCTGAGTCTCTTTTCTGCCTTGCAAACCGGTTCACCTGTACCATTTTTCTAGATTCCACATATATGCATTAATATACAATATTTTTTTCTCTTTCTGACTTACTTCACTCTGTATGACAGTCTCTAGGTCCATCCACGTCTCTACAAATGACCCAATTTCATTCTCTTTTTTTTGTGGTATGCGGGCCTCTTACTGTTGTGGCCTGTCCCGTTGCGGAGCACAGGCTCCGGACGCACAGACTCAGCGGCCATGGCTCACAGGCCCAGCTGCTCTGTGCATCAGGGATCCTCCCAGACTGGGGCACGAACCCGTGTCCCCTGCATCGGCAGGCGGATTCTCAACCACTGCACCACCAGGGAAGCCCCAATTTCGTTCTTTTTTATCGCTGAGTAATATTCCATTGTGTATATGTACCACATCTTCTTTGTCCTTTCATCTGTCGATGGGCATTTAGGTTGCTTCCATGACCTAGCTATTGTGAATAGTGCTGCAGTGAACATTGGGGTGCATATGTCTTTTTGAATTATGGTTTTCTCTGGGTATATGCCCAGTAGTGGGATTGCTGGATCATATGGTAATTCTATTTTTAGCATTCCCACCAGCAGTGCAAGAGGGTTCCCTTTTCTCACACCCTCACCAGCATTTGTTGTTTGTAGATTTTCTGATGATGCCCATTCTAACCGGTGTGAGGTGATACCTCATTGTATTTTTGATTTGCATTACTTTAATAATGAGTGATTTTGAGCAGCTTTTCATGTGCCTCTTGGCCATCTGTATGTCTTCTTTGGAGAAATGTCTAGTTAGGTCTTCTGCCCATTTTTTGATTGGGTTGTTTGTTTTTTTAATAGTGAGATGCATGACGTATTTATATATTTGGGAGATTATTCCTTTGTTGATTCATTTGCAAATATTTTCTCCCATTCTGAGGGTTGTCTTGTGGTCTTGTTCATAGTTTCCTCTGCTGTGCAAAAGTTTTTAAGTTTCATTAGGTCTCATTTGTTTATTTTTTAAGGCTGCATTGTTCCTTTGGTTATTGATGAGCATATAAAAGTCAGAAGTTTTTGATATTATAAAACGTCCAAGTAGTGAACATTCCTGTGTGAACATCTTTGAATATATATGCTTTGTCTCAGTTAACTTCACTCAGAATTGGACTTCTGCATCAAAGAGTTTATGCCCTTATGCTTTTTGTGGATGTTGCTACCCTGTACCAATTTATGGTTGTTCATGCAGGAAATACTTATGGAGCATCTGTTATGTTTAAGCACTGTTCTGGGTGCTAGCAAAACGACTTGTGAAATTTTGTGAGTGAAGAGACTTGACCTGCCCTTTGTGAATTCTAACAGTGCAGAGAGGGAATAGATAGTCAAGAATCATACTCTGCATGTCGAATTACAACTCTGACAAGTGCCAAGGAGAGGGACATGGTACCATGAGAGCATATTTTAGGGAGCTTTTGATCTCATCATGGAGTTTAGAGAAGGTTTATTCAGGGATGTTTCAGCTGATATGTGAAGGATGAGTCGGTATTAACCAGATAGGGACGTTGGGGAGAGATTTCTGAGCATAAGGAATAGCACAAGACCCTATAAGAGGAAAGCATATGCTGTGTGGGAGGAACTGGCTGGGATGGTGGGGCTGTTGGGGGAGCATGTCATGATGATGGAGCTGCAAGTGTGGGTAGGAGCTCGATCGTGCAGGCTTATGTTTAAGATTTCAGACTTTAAGAGGAATAGAAAACCATTGAACTTTCTTGTGGAAGGTGAGTGTGTGGAACATACCCAATTGCACTTTCAACCTATCGTTTTGCTACCGAGTGGAGAATACACTGCGGGGAGAAAGAGTGGAAGCGAGGAAGCAAGTTAGGAGACTTTTGTAGAAATTGGGCATAATGGTGGCTTGGAGCAGGGTGTGGTGGTCATTTTGGTGGAAAGATGTGGACAGATGCTAGAGGTATGTAGGCAGTATCATTGTTAGCACTGGTGGTGGGTTGACGGTGAGGGTGAGGGAGAAATAGCTGTCAGTGATGGTAATTCCTAAGCTTCTGGCTCCTATGGTTGGTTAGATAGGGTTTTTTAGATATGATGTTAATCTTGATCCTAATTTGTCTTTTGTTATTTGTTGGTTCGTGATGAATACTCTGTCATATTAAGTCTCCTGTTTTGAGTGTACAAAGCATTTTGACTGAAACTGACTGTTGTATGTTATCAGATAACTTTTTAACATCTGCCAGTTTGGTCCTGTATTTTATTCTCTTTCATTTATTAATTAAATTGTTGTATTAATGTAAATAATTATATTAATAGATTTTCTAAAGTTGCATTATCCTTGCATCCTTGGAATAAAGCCTTTTTGTAGTCATGGTATATATCATTCTTTAATAATTATTGATTAGATGTGCTGATATTTTCTTAGGATTTTTATATCTATATTTGTAAAGCGAAATTGGACCATTTTTGCAAAAACTTGATTTTCTTTTCTTTTTATTTACAAATGGCTTGAATTTTGTTGTTTTGTAGATATTTGATTGATGTAGAAGGCATGTGGCCAGATGATGCAATTGAATGTAAGTATCAGGGTTGTCACTACTTTTCCCTTTTTATAAAATATGAAGGTAGAAGTGTAGGAGAATTTCTCAAATTTTGGAAAAAGAGAAAAGTTTGTAATTCATTTGTCCTGACATAGCATAACCTTTTACCAAAAGTTGATAAAGGAATGTATCTGGAAATAGCGAGATATAACAGCCTGAATAATTAGTCAGTGGATTTCAGCTTGTTTTTCTTTCTTAAATTTTTAAAATTAATTTACTGAGTTTTGATATTATATCCACTGCACCACCAAGGAAGTCCCTTTTTCTTTCTTCCTTCCTTCCTTCCTTTCTTTCAAGCTGCAAGTCATTTTAAATACATGACTTCTTACTAAAAGTCTCCAGTTCATATAAGAATGGGATTTATAACTTCTCCTTTAAAAGATTTATTCCTTGGACTTCCCTGGTGGTCCAGTGGTTCAGACTCTGCACTTCCAGTGCAGCAGGCGTGGGTTCAATCCCTAGTTGGGGAGCTAAGGTCCCACATGCTGTGCAGCCAAAGAAAGTTTTTTAAAAAGTTATATTCCTGCATTATTGAATTTAGCGGTTTAGGTTTTGTTTGAATATTTAGAAGATTTCAATTTATTTACCAGGAACAAACAAAACATCATGTAAAAATAGTTTTCCAGAAAGTATTTCCATCATTCTCTTCTTCCCTTTCTCGTGCAGACTGGTGTTTTATCTTTACAAGTTCTGCGTCGTTCCATAAGAAAGCTGCTCTTCTTCTGGTTTCATAAGAGATGGTGAACAATGGTAAAATATCCAGTTTACCTAAATTTCTTGAGTACACTTCAGGGAGCAAATGATGGGGTGGGATGTTGGGACAGAGTGAGAGCTACAGATTCTGGTGAGACTGAGAGTCAGTCACAAAAATTCCTGGGCTGTGGTGAAGGGAGAACAAATATAAATCAAGTTCCTGCTGGTGGACAGGAAGCCACAGTGAAGAAGAATGGTGTGTAGCTGGGCTGTGTAATTGGGCCCATAAGTGCTGTGTCTTCTGATGGTAATTATGAACAGAAACCAAATAATAATTCCTAATAACATGTAGGTGACCAATCCTTGAGAGCTGAGGCAGAGAGAAGGAGAGATGGCATTATACCTTGTCTCTGGTTCATTGAGTTTCCCAGGCTGATTTGTGACCAATCTTGGGTGAAATCCTAACTAAATCATTTTTGCTAAGGTGATCAGCTTTCATGGGGTCCTTTCTCTGCACTCTGTCCAATGATAAAGCCCACTGGTTTGTGCCTCCTGGAAAACAGTTATTCCAAAACAGTATAACTGAAGCATTGATGGAACAGCCATGAAGAACGTGTTTCCACATGGCCTCACACCTCTGTTTCAAAGTGCTTTAAAACTTTTTTCATCCAAAAATCAATAACAGGAAAGGATTGGGATCAAATCCCGTGCAGACGTAGTGAAAGAAAAAAGAGAATAAGGAGCAGAATAGCATCTCTTCAGACAATAAAATCAAGTTGGAAAAGACAGGTCCACAAACCAGATCAAAACTGTAACCTGGTATTTCACAGTGGGCTTTTAAAAGATGTTAGGAAAAAGAATGCAAAAGTTGAAAGAACATGGATTGAGGAGGGAATGGGAAGTTATTGTTTAATGGCTATAGAGTCCCTGTTGGGGATGGTGAAAAAGTTCTGGAAATGGTAAATGCTGATAAATGCCACCTATGGGTGTTTGGTTTTAGTTGATCTTCTTCCATGTCAGGGTTTGGAGAGATTCAGAGACTGTGCGGCTGCCTCCATCTTTCTGAGGTCCTGCTCAATCTTTTCTGACATAATTATTTTGAATTTGGAGAGTGGTGATGTTTGCACAGCATTGTGAATGTATTTAATGTCACTGAATTGTATACTTGAAAATGGTTGAAATACTACATTTTGTTTTATGTGTATTTTACCATAATAAAAAAAGATGAAAGAACAGCATAAACCAGAATTAGGTAAGATGATAGAACTCAGGACAGAATTCAAAATAAAAGAAAAATAATTCAGAAATGAAGACTACATTTAAAATAATACAAGAGTGGGTACTTCCCGGGTTGTCCAGTGGTTAAAAATCTGTCTTCCAGTGCAGGGAATACACGTTCGATCCCTGGTTGGGGAACTGACATCCCACATGCTGCACGGCAAGTAAGCCCGCACGCCGTAACTACTGAGCCCACGTGCTCTGGAGCCCATGCGCCACAACTAGAGAGCCCACGAGGCACAGGGAAGACCCCATGCACTGCAACGAAGAGCCTGCGTGCTGCACCTAATACCTGACACCACAAAAACTAAACAAATAAATTAATTAAATAAATTAAATAAAATAATACGAGTGAATGAACATAATGGATAATGCCTTAAGAGAAACAAACAAGAAAAGGAAAAAAAAATTTAATCAAAAAGAAGATAAAAAGAATTTTATAGAAATGGCAAACATAAAACAGGCAAAAATAGGACAGCTCTGAAAAGAGTAATATAAATAGGTGTAAAAATCTATTATACCATAAAAGTGACATTTAAAATCAGTGGGACAGATTAGTCAATCAATTGTGATACATACATGTTAGGGTATAAATATTTCTCTGGAAGGATCCACAGCACGACAAAAGCAGATGTCTCTGAGGAGGAAAACGTGTGGCTGGGGAAAGTGGGAAAAAGGGTGACTTTTCATTGAATTGTCTTGTGTATGTACCTTTTCTAATGTTCTGTCGTGTGAATCTGTTACCTCTGAAGTTCGCTGAGTTCAAACCCCAGTTCTCCAAATTGCTAGCTCTTAATCCTGGGCAAACTCTTCACACTCTCCAAGCCTCTTTATCTGTGAAATAAGGTCAGTAACTTAGCCTGGTGCTGCCTGGCACAGAATAAACTCTCAATAAATGGAGTTTATTAGTGAAAAAACCCCAAATGCCCATCAGTGCAGGAATGGATTTTTTAAATGGGGTGTATATGTGAAATACACAGTCATGAAGAGGAATGAAGTACTGACACATGCTACGACATGGACGAACTTGAAAACATTATGTTAAGGGAAAGAAGCCAAACACAGTGGTCATATGTGTATTATTTCATGAAATGTCCAGAAAAGGCAAAACCGTAGTGACAGAAAGCAAATGAATGGTTGCAGGGACTGAAGGAGGAGGGGATGAAGAGGGCCTGCTGATGGTTACGGGGGCTTCTTTTTAGGGTGATGAAAACGTGATGGGTTAGATGACGCTGATGGTTGCATAGGCTTGTGAATGTACGAACTGACACTGAATTTGCATTAGCAGAAGGTGAATTTTATGGCATGTGAATGACATCTCAGAAAAATAATTTTGAAAATGAAAATTGCCAGAATTCCCATAGTCACTATCCACTGTCTCCATCTCTCCTTTCTCCCCACTGCATTCCTTTTGACGCCCACCCCTGCCGCTCTCTCCCACCCTCACTCCCTCGAGCTGCCCCACGAGGCCTCCCAGGGAGCCCCTGAAACACTGGGCGCCTGCATCCTGTGGCTGTTGGTGCGGCTGCCCAGTGTGTGTGCCCCCACCTCTCTCACCCGTGAGAGTGGCCGCTTCCCTCGCATTCTTCTCGTGTGTTTCAGCTGATGGTGATGTTTACAGAAGGCAGCATGTGCCCTGGTCCATGGAGGAAGCCCCTCAACTTAATATTTAGGCCCGTCCAGAAGTTTAATCTCATCCACCAGTAACCTCAGGATGCTGTGCTCTGAAAGCCAGGTTGGCCACCTGCGGGCACTTGCAAATACTGAGGACTTCGGAGGCATTTGAGCCTCCAGTTGAGGCCTTGTACCTCCACATGTGATGTGACCTCAGCCCTCTGCTGCACCTCTCCAAGTGAAGTGGCACAGGAATACTGACCTTGCCTGTTGTTGCCAGGATTAACTGAGTAGTGCATTGGCTGCCCTGGTGCTTAGGTGTTGAGTACATGGTGATGTACATACCAGGCCCTATTGGTGGGCCTCCTGATGCAGCAGTTCCCTTGGCTCTGCCCCTGTCGTCAGCTGCCCCTGGGATAACTCTGAGCCCTAGCCACTTCTCTGGTAGATTTCCCTATTCCCCCACTATGGTCACACCTGCATAAGGCAACTCAAACCTTTCAGAGATGTGTCCTGAACCTCTTCTTTCCATACATACCTATCTGGTGGTTGTGAGACTTAAGGACAACCTCCCAAAGAGACTTTTTCTGTTTCTCCTAGGAAACCTAGACTCATCTCCTGTCACATTCAACTGTACTCAAATTTTGTTCTTTCAACCCTGACCTCTGACCCTGCTTTTTACTTCTGCCATTTCATCCTCACTCCTGCTTCCTTTCATAAATCCATAAATCTCTTGGCCTTCGTAGCCCTGGGCCAAGTTCCTTCCTCTTTCCTCAGTTTTCACCCCTTTCCTCCCGTTTCCTTCCTTCTCCCATCCAACTTTCAGTCCTTCCTTTCACATGCAGACTTTGATTCCAGCCCCATCAAAACAAAACCATGTCACAGTTGGCAGCATCTCAAAATTCAAAAGGTTTATTACTCATCTATTAATCCTATTACATTTATTTCTTCAGTTTAATTGTTTTTAAATATATCAAAATAAATAGAGAAATTTATACCTATCTTATCTATATATGGAAGAACAGCTGGTACCCAAGGTGTCACCAACAATCCTAGCAGCTCTTACTGTACATATCCGTAGTAGTCAGCAATTTCCATTTCTTTCTCCCTCTCAGTGAAAAACATCAGTTTCCCCAGAGAGGTGTATTTGGCAGCATTCTCACGTTCTTGTTGAGCCCGCCTCTTCATGGCCTCCCGCTCTGGCCTCTGCTCTTGTTCGATGGGCTTTGACATTACTGGCTCAGGAACATTGGGTTGCCTCCATTGAATTTGGTGCTTGCTGAAGTCTTGGAATAGAAATGGGGTTTGGAGCTCCGGTGGGGACTGGCGCTTAGTCAGAGCAGGGGGAACAGGCTCCCGCTGGAGAGAAGTGGAAGGTGAAGTTTTGTACGGTGCAGGCCTCGGAGCAGCAGACGGACGGACACTAGGCTGGGTATGGTCGGTCCAACCCGCTTGGGTTGGGTTGGTCGCAGTTGGCTGAGCTGGTTTGGCGGGACCTGGCAAAGAGGCAGGAGGTGGCTGGGGTGAACTCACTGCAGCAGGTTGAGCTGGGTTAGTAGAAGCAGGCTGGGCACGGTCAGCCACAGCAGGCCGATGTGAGGCCAGAGACTGTGGCCTCCGAGGAGCAGGTCGAGCTTGAGGCTTGTCCCAGGCAGAAAAAGGCAGAGGCATCCAGTTGACCTTCCCAGGAGGAGGCAGCTCATACTGGGATGGAGATGGACACTCTTTTTCAGCACTGCTGTCTGGTTTCTGGGCTTGGCCTTGAGTTTTCTCAGGACCCTGACCCTCACGTGGGGTGTGCCGCCATGGCTGGATCGCTGGGGGTGGCTGGCGGTCTTTAGGGTTGATTGAATTTCCCAAGACCCGACAGGAAGAGAGCCCAGTTTTCTTATCATTCTTCTTCCCCAGTGCGTGAAAAACTGTCACAGACTCCAGCATGCGCATGCCTAGGGAGGTTCGAGGCTTTTTAAAGCTCTCTTGGATAAGCTCAGTTTGGTGTTTCTTTCGCTTCGTCTTGGGAATTGTTGGCTTCTCTTCTGCCTTGACTTTGTTCCCTGACTTTTTATTCTCTAATGTAACAGATAAGGAAAAAAACACGCTTTGTGAGACAGTCAGTGATTTGTCCAAAGTCACACAGATAGTAAATGTCAAAGTAAAACTGAACTTAGGTCTCCGGAATTCTAGTTCAATAGTCTCCCTCATTATTCCGTGCTACTTTGAATCTACTACTAAATTTAGGGGCAAAATAAATCTAATGAAAAACTTTAAAAAGTTTCTTTTCTTGGGCTTCCCTGGTGGCGCAGTGGTTGAGAGTCTGCCTGCCGATGCAGGGGACACGGGTTCGTGCCCTGGTCCGGGAAGATCCCACATGCCGCGGAGCAACTAAGCCCGTGAGCCATGGCCCCTGGGCCTGTGCGTCCGGAGCCTGTGCTCCGCAACGGGAGAGGCCACAATAGTGAGAGGTCCCTGTACCACACACACAAAAAAAAGTTTCTTTTCTTACCTGCCATGGTCAGAGAAGAAGAGGAGACATCAACTGCAGATACAAGAGATGAGGAGACAACACTAGAGGATGTCTGAGTGGCTGCAGCTGAACGGCACATGTGTCCAGTCCAAAGGTCACTGGTTACTGGTCACTGGTCACTTGTGATGATGCAAATTTGTTTACAAACAACTCCATGGAAACCCCAAGAGTCTACCAAGTGGTAGTAGGTTAGGTAGGAGAACGATGTCACAAAGCAGGCAGTTTACAGGTATGAGATAGCTAATAGGGAGGTCCGATCCCCAACAGGAAGGTGGGATTGGGTGAAGAGAGTGTAGGAGAGCTAAAACAACACCTAAATTTCTGAGCTCCGGGTAGGAAATCCTAGAAGACAGATTTACCTTCCCCAGGCTCTCACATTAGGGAAATCATTGCAACATTTCTTACAGATGTTCATTAATATAATTAACTAACAGTTACAGAAGGAGAGATAGAGGGAGAGGGAGATGGAGGGAAAGTGAGAAGGAGGGGAAGTGATGGAGGGAGGTAGAGGGTGAGGGAGAGAAGGAGGAGAGAGGGAGAGGGAGGGAGGAAGAGACCTCTCTCTCCCTCTCTCCCCCCTCCCTCTCCCTCTCCCTCTCTCCCTCTCCCTTGTCTCTGCCTCTCCCTCCATCTCTCCCTCTCTTGGAGGTAGTGAGGGAGATGGAGAGATTGAGGGAGATGGAGGGAGGGAAAGGGAAAGAGGGAGGGAGAGAGGGAGAGATGGAGGGAGGGAGAGTCATCTTTCGTTCCCTCCCTCTATCCCTCTCTCCCTCTCCCTCCTCTCTCTTCCTCTCCCTATCCCCCTCTCCCTCCACCTCCTTCCCTCTCTAAAGAGGGAAGGAGGTGGAGGGAGAGGGAGAGAGGGATGGAGGGAGGGAGAGACGTCTTTTGCTCCCTCTATCTATCCCTCTCTCCCTCTCCCCCTCCCTCTATCCCTCTCCCTCTCCCTCCACCTCCTTCCCTCTATGGAGAGGGAAGGAGGTGGAGGGAGCGGGAGAGAGAGTAGGAGAGGGAGGGGGAGAGGGAAAGGGAACAAAATAGAGGGAGAGCGGAACAGGGAAAGAGGGACAGGGAAACAGGGACAGGGAGAGAGTGACATGGAGAGAAGGAGAGGGAAAGAGGGAAAGGGAGAGGGACATGGAGAGGGAGAGGCAAGAGGGAGAGGGAGAGAGAAAGAGAGGGAGAGGGAGAGGGAAGTGGGAGAGAAAAGAGGGAGAGACAGAGGGAGAGACAGAGAGGGAGGGGGGAGGGAGAGGGAGAGGCAGAGAGGGACAGGGAGCCAGGGAGGGAGAGACGGAGGAGAGGAAGCAGGGAGAAAAGAGAGAAAGAATACACCATCTACATTTCTATCAAATGACACCCGGGATCCTTACACAACCAGAAGAAAATAACACAGCGAGGCACTTTCTCAGCTGGAACCGGAACTGCACACAGGGCCAAACACCACCAGGCTAGCCACACATGTCCAGCTGCGCCCCATCCCCGTGAGTCCGGTCACCAGGGCTCTGAGTGTCTGCTCCTGGGAGCTGGAGTTCACCCTCTTGCCCAGGAGGCCGGGCCAAGACAGCAGGGCCCTGGGCTGGACACAAAGGGGGAAAAGCATCCCCACAGGACAGCTTGTGGGAGCAGATTCAGCTGCCAGATTCTGGAGGCCCGGGATCACCCTGTGGCCCGTGAAACCCAGGAGGCACGAGCGTCTTGCATCGTGATTCCTGTCCGTTGGACTGTAAATTTTATGTAGGGAATCTTGGAAACAGTGGTAAGAAGACTGAGTTCGAATGAGCTTTAGGCTATTATGGACCACTCTGCAGTGTGTGCGTTGCTAAAAACCCTCCCAGCTTCGCACTTGTTGAATGTGAAGATCCCCGAGATGCAGCCGATGTTGTCCAAGACCGTTGAATTAGATCACAAGTCCCCTCTGTGATTGCTGTACATGAATACATAGCTCTTTGGAATATTTTTTGGAAATTGAGATGATCAATATACCAATGTCCTGCCAGATTAAGAGTAACTTGTAGAGCTGAATTTTGCGTTACTGTGCAATATTTTTTTTCATGCTGTCATTTGTAATATGTTTTGTGAGAACCCTTGGGATTAAAGTTTTGGTTCTAAAAGAAAAAAAGAAAAGAATCCACCTGCCAATGCAGGGGACACGGGTTCAAGCCCTGGTCCGGGAAGATCCCACGTGCCGCAGATCAACTAAGCCCGTGGGCCACAACTACTGAGCCTGCGCTCTAGATCCTGGGAGACACAACTACTGAGCCCCCATGTCACAACTACAGAAGCCCACACGTCTAGAGTCCGTGCTCTGAAACAAAAGAAGCCGCCCTAATGAGAAGCATGTGCCCACAACGAAGAGGAGCCCCCGCTCGCCACAACTAGAGAAAGCCCGCGTGCAGCAACGAAAACTGAACGCAGCAAAAAAAAAAAAAAAAAAAAAAAGACGATACTGGCCAGGTGATCACGAGTAAAATCGTTTGTCACAAGTCCCGTTGATGGTGTGTATCCTTGATGTGACCTGAGGAGAATGGTATTTTTATCTCTGTCTGAATCTTCCACCCCAAACCCCATAACTCCAGACCAACCATAAGAAAAACATCATAAAATAAAGAGACAAACAAATTGAGGGACCAAATACCTGACCAGTCCTCCTCCAAACTTTCAAGGTATCAAAACCCAGGCTCATCTGAGAAATGTCATAGCCCAGAGAAGACTGGGAGAGAAAAAAGATGTTAGGGGAAAACTAGGGAAATTCTAATAAGGTGTGGACTTTAGTTAATAATAATGTATCCATCTTGATTCCTTAGTTGGATAAACATGTCGTACTAACGTACTAACATGTTGGAAATAGGGGTACTGGGTTGGGGTCCACGGCACTCTGTACACTCTGTACAGATCTGTGCAACTTCTTTGTGACTCTAAGCTATTCTAAAATTAAGCGAGTACTAAACAGAGATAAGAAAGTGATTTCCCTGATTTGAACACGCCTGAGTTTCTTTTCATGGTCACATTTTTGCTCTCTGGATGTGTCTTGGAGTCAGTAGCAAAGGAGAGTTGCCAGCCCCTGGGAAGATGTGGCTGGTTTGCAGGTGGCTTGCTCTGGAGCTGCAGACCACGGTGGGAAGTCTGCAGCCCTGGGCTGCACTTAGAACCATGGGAGGGGATGGGCCAGCTCAGTTAGGGATGGAACCTATAAATAAACCTTTTTTTCTTTTCCATTATGGCTTATCACAGGGTATTGAATAGAGTTCCCTGTGCTAGACAGTAGGACCTTGTAGTTTATCCATCCTATATTTAATACTTTGCACCTGCTAACCCCAAACTCCCAGTCCAACCCTCCCTCACTCTTTCTCCCCCTTGGCAACCACAAGTCTGTTCTCTATGTCTGTGAATCTGTTTTTGTTTCATAGACGAGTTCATTTGTGTCGTATTTTAGATTTCACATATAAGTGAGATCATATGATATTTGTCTTTCTCTTCTGACTTCACTTCGTAAGATAATATCTAGGTCCATCCACGTTGCTGCAAATAGCATTATTTCATTCTTTTTATGGCTGAATAATATTCCATTGTATATATGTACCACATCTTCTTTATCCATTCATCCATCAGTGGACACTTAAGTAGCTTCCACGTCTTGGCTATTGTAAATAGTGCTGCAATGAACATTGGGGTGCATATATCTTTTCTTTCTTTTTTCTTTCTCTTTCCCTTTCTTTCTTTCTTCTTTCCTTCCTTCCTTCTCTTTCTTTCTTTCTTTCTTTCTTTCTTTCTTTCTTTCTTTCTTTCTTTCTTTCTTTCTTTCTTTCTTTCTTTCTTTCTTTCTTTCTTTCTCTCTTGCTTGCTTGCTTTCTTTCTCTCTCTCTTTCTCTCTCTCTCTCTCCCTCCCTCCCTCCCTCCCTCCCTCTCTCTCTCTCTCTCTCTCTCTCTCTCTCTCTCTCTCTCTCTCTCTCTCTCTCTTTCTTTCTTTTGTTGTCACAAGGCATGTGGGATCTTAGTTCCCTGACCAGAGATGGAACCCATGCCCCCTGCACTGGAAACACGGAGTCGTAACCACTGGACCACCAGGGAAATCCCAGGGGTGTATGTATATTTTTTAATTAGAGTTTTCTCCGGATCTCTGCCCAGGAGTGGAATTGCGGGACCCTATGGCAGCTGTATATGTTCTCTGCAAGTCTCACATCGATCACCTGCACTCCAATCCTTGCTCTCAACGTCATCTTAGGGGAACCCAACCTGCGACAGGGACCTTGACAAGAAGAAATGGCTGAGGGAAAAGCTACCTGCACAGGGAGGAGATAGAGGCCATCGCCCCTGGGGTGCAGTGGGGAGAGTGGGCAGAGATTTGTCATTTCACCCCCGATACTCATCTCAGCCCTCCTGGCTGCCCCACTCTAGGTCACCTCGGGATACAGAGGTGACCCGGTTCGAGTCCCTGAGTGTGCAGGAATCTAGGGGCACCAGTGGGTCTGGATACTATTAGTGCAGGGTCTCCCCCACAGCACTGGGGTTATTCGGGGCAGGTCATCCTCTGCTGGGGGACCCTCCTGGGCACTGTGTGGGGTTCAGCAGCATCCCTGGCCCCACCCATTTTATTCCAGGGGCCCCTCCCCACCAGTTGTGACAAGCACAGATTTTCCCCAGACATCACCGAAGAACTGGGTGAGGCGGGGGCAGGATGGCCCTGGGGAAGGACAGCTGTGTTGAAGCAACCAGCCTGGCCCAGGGCAAGGTCTGCCCCAATCCCGTCAGCACCTGCATTTAGAACTGCCCCTTCCCTCCCCACCTACCCTGCCCTGCAGTGGTCTCCGAGACATCATCCGCATGTAATAAATCACACCTCAGTTGACTGCTGCCCTCGCTAGAACGTGAGCTCTTTGAGGACAGGGATGCTGTTACATCCCCAGCACCTAAAAGAGTGTCTGCTGTGTAGTAGATGCTTCCTAAATACTTGCTGAATAAAGGAGTTGAATAAAGGGATGAGTGGAGGAATGAATGAAGGTTACAATGGAAGGAGCGGAGAGGTTCCCTTTCTGGTTCTCGGGGGTTGGGAGATCAAGTGAAAGGTCCGTCCTAAATAGGCTGACCAGCGTCCTGGGGTTCCCGGGGACTGAGGGTTTCCCCAGAGTTCCAGCGCTCAAACCTGAGCGGTCCTGGGCAAACTGGGGGCGGGTGTGGGTCACCCTCTCTAAACACAGTAACAATACCAACTGCAATAGCAAGGGCCAATGACCTCTACGGTCTTGCTGACCAGGGACAGTTCTTTACCTGGCGGGGAAGGGTGGGCCGGGATTGGAATTCTGGTGATCCAGGGCGGGTGAGGAGGGCACACCCCGGGCTTGTGTAGGGGAGTCCAGGAAGGTTCTGGAGGAAGTGACAGTGACACAGGAGGGAGGGAGGAGTCTAAGGAAGGACGTCGCACAGGATAACGTGTGTCAATGGCCCTGGGCCCAAGGTCACACCTGACCAGGGCTTGCTTTTTTCTTTTTTCTCATTTACTTTTTCCCACATGGATATGCAATTGTCCTAATGCCATTTATTGAAAAGTCCTTAATTTCCCCACTTTCTGTCATATCAAGTGCTCATATATCTGTTTCTGGACCTTTATGCTTTATACCATAGAGCTATGCATCCCATCCTTGCACCACTAGGGCTGTTTCATCACTATAACTTTATTTTTTATTCATTTATTCTTGGGGCCATGCTGTGCGGCATGTGGGATCTTATCTCCCTGACCAGGGATGGAACCTGCGCCCCCTGCAGTGGGAGCTTGGAGTCTTAATCACTGGACCTCCAGGGAAGTCCCCAGGGCTTGCTGTGACATCCATCGAATGGTGGCGGGTGGGAGCAGCTGTCTGTGAGCCATCCTGTGTAGAAATGCAGGGTGGAGGGGAGGACAGCTGGATCTGGATCGGGAGGGGAAGAGGTGGAGGAGGGAGAGAGGGAGGGCGGGTGAGAGACAGAGAGTTTCCAGAGACAGTAGCTCTGGCCATGTCCTAGGGCACGAACGCTGAAAATAGCTCCTAGTGCCGGGAGCCTTGGAGCGGGAGACTGGGAGCCAGGGTGACTGGCTCTCCTCCCTGGTGTGTGTGTGTGTGTGGGGGGGTGGCTCTGGGCTTCTCAGGCTGGGAATGGGGTGCACAGAGCAGGGACCCTTCTCTCTGGGACATCGCGGGCCATCCTTAGCTCACAAAGCTGAGCCACTCCTGGCCCGACGAGTGGGGGGCTTATCCTCCCTGTCCCCTGGGTCATACCCCCTCACACACAGCTTCCCCTTGTGTGCTCCCAGGAACCAAGAGGATCTGTTTTTTAAAGATTTGGGGGAGGGGGTAAGCATACAAACAAGAGCAGAATGGATACTTTTTCAGAATGTGAATGGCTCTGTGTAACCCCACCTCCACCAGGGTAACCAGTCCTGACCTCTAGCACCCTTGACGAGTCAGCCTTGGTCTGGGCTTGCGGACCCACAGAAGCTTCCTCATCCCCTCTTTCAGACCCCGTCTCTCCTTCAGTGTTTTTGTGAGAAGCACCCGGGGAAGTGGGACTGCTAGGCTGTACCGTTGCTAGAACTCCACCTGGGCTCCACCAGGCTCCAGCCCCCTGCCCTGTGCACCTCTCTGACCCTGAGGCACCTCAACTGGTAGGAGCGGCATCACCTTCCCTCCCTGGACTTGTGACACTTAAGGGAGACACCGAAAGGACAAGCGTTTGGCTCCCTGACTGGCAAAGAGCAGGTGCTCAATTGTCATAAGTGTCCGTATCAGTGAGGGTTCCCCAGACAAACAGAATCCATAGGGTGTGTGTGTGTATACACACACACACAGACGTACATATGTACACGTATACAAAAATATACAGCTGTGTATATATGTAGTATGCATACACACACATACACATATAGTGTATACAATACACACATATATACACATATGTATAATGCATAATTTGTATATATACAGTATGTATACACACATAATATATACAATACACACATACATATACACCATACGTACACACATATAAAATGCATAGTTTGTATATATACAGGATGCACACATACATATAACATGCAATATACACACCTAGGTACATATATATATATGATACACATATACACAGTTATTTAGGTGTGTATATACATACACTATACATATATACACATATAATATACACAATACATGCATGTACATACATGTAGACACACATTCACATCTACATATAAAAGCATATAGCATAAAATATACATGTACTGTATATATAAATTCATCATATATATAAGATATGTACACATACATATATACAATATATACCCACACATACACACCTATATGGAAATATGCGCCTGTACATACACATATAAATACATACGCAAGTGTGTATATATATAGTACATAATATATACATATAATACCTATACGACATATGCACATACAGGTATACAACATATAGACACACCTATATATATAAATATACACTGTATACATACATATATACAGTGTACATATACTGTATATATTCACACACCCATATATCAATATATGGGTGTGTGTATATATACAGCATGTTCACATTTATAATATGTATACTATATATAGATACACATACATACATGTATACAATATATACACACAAATATATAGGCTTGTATGTATACTGTATATAGTACTTACACATATACTACAAACGCATGCACATGTAAACATGTGTATACATATATATATAACATGTATACACATATACAGATTAATAGGCTTGTATATATTCAGTATTTTTACATATATAATTTTGTTTTAAGGAGTGGACTCATGTGACCTTGAGGCAGGCAAGTCAGGGCAGGACTCTGGGCTGGAGACACAGGGAAGAGCTGATGTCCCAAGCCCACTGGAGGAACAGCACCCTCTTCCTATGGAACCTCATTTTCCTCTCCCGTCCTTCAACTGATGCACGAGGCCCACCCACGCCGAGACATTGACAATCTCCTTTTCGCAAAGAGGACCAATTTCAGTGTGAATCTCTTCTGAAAAATACCTTCCTGGCCACATCTGGAATAATGTTTGTGGTTGCCGGGGCCCCACGCAGTGCGCACATGAGATTAACCATCGCCGTGCTGATGATGACACTTTATTTTCTCCCTTGACCATTGTCACTACTATTCCAATTAAAATGGCAGTGCCATGAGGGCAGGGCATTTCCTTTTTTGCCAGTACTGAGCGTCCAGGGTCTGGTGCCTAGCACAGGCTAAATACACGGCATTTTTGTGAACAGACGCCGGGATTCCGGCTGTCATATTTAATGAGGAATTATAGTCTTATTTTGGGGCCGGGGGGGGGGGCGTCACGGTACGTCAAGGGCGGGAGTCGAACCCGCCACTCCAGGCCCCGAGGGGTCTCGGGCCGGTGGGGGTGGCCGGGGGCAGCCGAAGACGTGCGTGCGTGCGTGAGAGCGGGCGAGTCCACGGGGCGGGGCGCGCGCGCCGCGAGTGGTTCATCCAGGCCCCCGGCTCATTGTGCTCGCCTCACGCCGGCCCGAGTTCGCGGCAGCGCTGGAGGCCCCGGGCCTGTGACCACAAAGAGGGAGCCGGGGGCCGGACGGGAGCGCGGCGGCGGCGGCGGCGGCGGCTAAGGCCCAGGCCAGGCCCCCTCCCCTCAGCCTCCCGCCCGCTCGCCCTTCTGCCCCGCCTCCGCCGGCGGCGCCGCGGCCCTCTTCCTACCGCCAGAGTAGCACGGTGCGGGGGCCGCGCGCGAAGACATGGCAGAGAAGCTGGAGCTGAGGCTGTAGTCGCCCGTGGGGACCGAGCCCGCCGTCTGCCCGTGGCCACTGCCGGTGTACGTAAGTGCCGCCCGTCCCCTCCTCCAGGACCCCCGCCCCTCTTCCCCCAGGGCACGCGCTGAGCCCACCGAGAAACGGAGCGAGTCGAGTCGCCAGACCCTCTTTGGAGCCCCCCCTTCCTGCCCCGCCGTGGTTCTCCGCGGCCGCTTCCAGCCCCCGCGTGCAGGGTGGGCAGAGGGGAGCCGGCGCCGGCCGGGGGCGCGGACTCGGCCGCGGGGACCCCCCGCTTCCGAGGGCCGCCCGAGCCTGGCTCCGGTTGGCTCTGCAGGCCTGGGGACCCTGGTCCTGGACTGCCGGCGGGGTGACCCTTATGTACTTTATGATCTGACATGTAGGCTTTGTTTTTCCTGGTAGTTTATTCTTGGCGCTGTCAACGTGCTTAGTTTTTTTTTTTTTTTTAATTTTTGAGGACACGCTTTCCTCCCTCTCTCCAGTTTTTTGTGTTTTTGTTTTGTTTTAGTTAGGCATTTTGTCCCTGTGATCTTGAGTGGCCTTTGGAAAATGACATGCCAAACGGAAATTTACACAGGCGTCCGGTGATTCCAGAAATGCAGGGTGTCCGGCCAGGTGGGCACCGGCCTCTCGTCCCCGGTGGCGGCGTGGTGCGCGTGTTCTTGTCTCAGGGTTTACGCTTGGGCCCCGCAGCCCACCTTCGGGAGGGAAAGCGCAGCGGGCGCCTTGGGCCGGCGCCTTTGTGGCGCCCTTTGGTGCGCTTGGCCTGCAGGGGACCGGCCTCCAGGGGACCCGGCGGGGAAGCCCGCGCGACCCGCCCCTCGCGCGGGCTCCGTGTGTGTTAGTTTGTGGAAACTGTGTCGCAGCCGTGGGCGGGGTCGGGACGCTGGGACCGCCTGGGAGCCGATGTTGACTCCGGGCCCCTGTTCTCCCTCAGTTATCTGAGGTCCGAGGGTTTCCAGCCCGCCACTGTGCACTGGCGCGTTCTATTTTGCTCTTCCTGTGCCCGGAGGTGCGGCTGAGCCTGGGCTCTGGCTGTTCCGGTTGGGTAACTCCGGGTGGCCAGGGTGGGCGGCCTGAGCAGTGGGCAGGGCGCGGAGACATCCCAGGGGAGGGAAACTGAAAGTGGGGAGAACCTTCAGAACTCCAGCTGATCCACTTGCCTCGCCTCCCCGCCCCTCTTACTGCACTTGTCATGTATGGGTTGGCTGGCCGGCGCATTTTTCAAAATGTAATCATTTGTTTATCCTTCGTAGCCGTGAAGCATAGTTCACTTGTTCACAGTTGTAGCACTTTTGACAGATGATCGTCGTCAGGTGGCAGAGCAATCCTGTCATCCCATTTGCTGCCCTTTGGCGCCAGCTTGCCTCTAGCCTCTTGGCCGCTAATCTCCTCTCTGTCCCTAAGGTTTTGGCTTTTCCAGAAAGTCGGGTAAAGGGAACAACAGCACGTAGCTTTTTGATTCTGGCTGCTTTGGCTCAGCAAAACCTATGCGAGATTCATGCCTGGTTGGTTTGTTGTTGTTGTTGTTGTTTTAAATATTTATTTAGTTAGTTATTTACTTGGCTGTGCCGGGTCTTAGTTGAGGCACATGGGATCTTCATTGCCGTGTGCAGTATCTTTTAATTGCGGTGTGTGGGATCTAGTTCCCTGAACAGGGATGGACCCCGGGCCCCCTGCATTGGGAGCGCAGAGTCTTAGCCACTGGACCACCAGGGAAGTCCATCATCCCTGTTGTTGCAGGTATGAGACGCCACTCACTTTTCTGGCTGTGTTGTATTCCATTTTCTGTTTGTCCATTCGCCTGCAGGTGGCAGGACTTGTGGGATGTTTCCAGTTTTGAGCTGATCAGGAATCAAGCTGCTGTAAACATCCCAGGGCAGGTTTCCACGTGAACTTGGGTTTTACCTCACTTGAGAAAATACTCAGGAGTGGGACTGGGGTCTGTGCTAAGTGTATGTTTAACAACCCTTCTGCATCTTAGAAATTGGTTATTTTTCAGTAGTGGAAGAGCTTAGAAATGGTGGGAAGTAGGGATCAAAGTTCATAGTTTTGCATATGGCTATCTAGACACAATATCCATGTCCTACATGCTTCCAGCAGCATTTCTCAAGAAGACTATCCTTTCTCCTCAAAATTGGCTTTGCAGCTCTGTTGAAAAATCAATTGTCCTTATATGTGTGGATATGTTTCTGGGATCTACGTTCTATTTGATTGACTTCTTATATCTGACTCTTGGTTATAATATATTCTTTCACTGATTTCTTTTCACTTGCTCATGTAAATAGTCTCCCAGTAATATAGCCTTACCATTTTACTGGACATACCTAGGTATACCTGAAATGCATTTGATAAATCGATGGAACTTGCACTCAAACTAGGGTTACTTTCCAAAAACACTGAAAATGTTGAGGTGTAAACACGATGTCTTCTATAGCCTGCCTGCCTCAACCAAGTGTATGTTAACACATCCCCACAAGGTATTTTGCATATGTATGGCGCTGTTGAGTCTGGGGAGTATGAGAGTGGTATGTCCTGTCTATCCCAAAAGATGATCATAGGACACAAAGGAAACATTAAGGAAATAGATAGGAAGAGTCAAATGCCAAATGTTCAAATATTTCTCATGTGTTTTTAATATTTACATTGAGATAAATAAGCAAATTATTGTAAAATAAAATACAAAAATGTAGAGAATAATTCAAAATGCTCTCTGGCCAGATGAACAAGATACTAGGAATAAATAGAGGAATTTTCTGGAACCAGCTTGTCTTTCCATTTTTTTAATCACCATTGAGTGATGGGGTTGTGTTTTATTCAGTCTCTTGTACATGTGGTTGTGAATAAGATGGAACTCCTCTCAAAAAGAGAAATGAGCACAGAATATATGTTGACAGCTTTTCTAAAACATTTTTTCACGTTCTGACTCATTTTTCTTTGTATTGGCATTTCAAGGGATTTTGATTTTTAATTTGACTCTTAAGAAACCTTGATAACTTCAGTGAAATCCCATGAAGATAATATAAACAACTGCAATGGAAAATGAAAAGATGATAATACCAACCAGCACTGTGATATTTCTTGTCAGTGTTCTTTAGAATTTAGAATAGTAACAAATCCCATATTAATTTGACTTTTTGAACTTTGGCCTTTACTTTGGTGGAAGAAGTTCCTTTCACTTTGCTTATTATCTGTTTGCAGTTAAGAACAATTAATGACCATACTTTGATTTGATCATCTTAAAGTAGTATCGAGGGAGGATAGTTATGCAACTATTTATATATCTATGGGTTCAAGGAAGTTTAAAGGCTTGATATTTGAATGCTGTGGAATGTAGCCTCCTTTCCCAGAGGGAAATGAACATATACATGTGTACTTAATGTAGTTTAAAATAAAGCAACACCTGTTGGTAGAGGCATCTTCTATTCCAGGCATGTTTAGGTATAGGGAAGGGGAACAAGAGCTATAAAACATAATTCTTGTCTATAAGGAGTTTACAGTTTAGGGGGGCTGAGGGCACTCCATGACTCAACGAGGATGAGCCTGATGCAGGTGGCTACAAGGTCACCTTTGGATAAACTCTGCTTTAGGAAAGACCAGCCTATTCTTATTCTGTTAAACTCTTTAATGTGGTGTCCAATAAACCTGAATATCAAGCTCAAATGCCACTTTAGAAATGTTTCCAGGGGAGCTAACAGCCAACAAGTTAATATGATTCCTCCACACTTGACACAACTCACCAGAGGTCTTGAATTCGGTGAGCATATGGACCTCCTTTAAGAAAGATCACCATTTAAACTTGGAATGCTAAGTTCTAAGAGAATGAAGTAAGTAATAAGTGATATTCAGGTTCAGAGGTGGAAGAGAAAAGAGGTCTCACCTTGAGTAGAACATTATGTTGGATTCTCCAAAGTGGCAAACAATAAGGAGAACACTAACCAAGTAAGACTCTGAAGAAGTTGAGAATTAAGATGAAAGCCTAAGATGGAGGTCAAAATGTCCCCTAGATTTAAGGGTACACTTAGGCTGAAAGGGAAACTATTGAAAAAGATGTAGAAAATGCTAAATATTTCACAAAAATTTATTAGAACTAATAAAACAACTTAGCAAAGTTTGTTTGCAGAATATGAAATCAACATATACTCATCACTTGCATTTCTGCACATTAGCAATGAACCATCCGAAAAAGAAATTAGGAGAACAATTCCATGTACAATAGCATCAAAAAGAATAAAATACTTAGGAAGAAGCTTAACCAAAGACATGATAGACTTGTACACTGAAAACCACAGCGTTATTGAAAGAAATTAAGGAAGACATAAATCAATGGAAAGACATCCCATGTTCATGAACATGCTGACGCCACAAGGCGTCAGCATTGCTACATTCCCACATGTGGTTACTAGGCCAGCAGAGCCCTTCTGGAAGTCCTGTTCCCAGGTTGTCCATTAGAATGGAATGTGCCAGGAAAAAACCCCAGAAGTTTATGTCACATTACTTCTTGTTCGCTCTTTTAATTTTTTTAAATCGGGGTAATGATTAGAATATTGTTGGTCCTAGATGTACAGAATCTGGTTCATTTGTACATTATATATATATATATATATATATATATATATATATTCTTGTACAGATCCTCTTCCCATGTAAATTTTTGCAGAGTGTTCTGGTGACCTCCGTTGCTATATGGTCGGTCTGTTTGATATATATATTTAATATGTATTTGTACACATATGGTGACACTAATCTTAATTTATCCATTCCCCCCACCTTTCATTTTACATAAGCTTAGTTTGTTTTCTAAGTGTGTGAGTGTCTTTCTTTGTGGAAATATGTTCATTTGTGTCAGCTGTTAGATAACGCCTATACGTGATGTCATACGGTATGTCTTTTGCTTTCCGACTTAACTCATGTTCTGTGATGATCTCTAGGCTCATCTCGGGTGCCTCAAAGAGCAGTGTTTCCTTGTTTTCCATGGCGCATAGTCCACTGTGTCCACGGACCAGCTCTTCTTATCCATTCATCTGTTGATGGACATTTGGGTTGCTTCGGTGTCTTGGCTACTGTGAAAACTCGTGGAGTGCAGCTCTTGCAGCCTGTCTTCTCAGGTGAGAGGCTCAGCTGTGGGTGTTCTGGATGGAAGGGTGGCTCAATTTTTAATTGAAAACGCAGCTCCTTTCTGTTCTCATTATTGGCTGTTACAACTAGACATGTCCTCCGCAGACAGAGGGAACAGAGTTCTCTAAAACCCCTTCAGCATTTATTGTTTGTAGTCTTTTGGCTGACGGTAGTTAACTTGGGTGAGCTGAAAGCTTTTTGTAGGTTAGAGGAGTCTGATGATTCCTGATGTTGAGCTTTTCTCCATTTTCCTTCTTTTGATAAAGAGTGAGGAAAACTTACCTCTACCATACTATCTCTTTGACACATTTGCCTGCTTTGAATTTTTTTGGCCACTGCCGAGCTCAGGACATTTTTTTTTTGAGGGCAGGTGTCTTTTAGAGGCCTGAGTCCTTGTGAATGTTAAGTGACCCATAGCTATGCGTTTGAAGCCGCTCTTGCGGGAAACGGCCACAAGGCGGCAGCATTTCTCCATTTCCAACTCTGGGTTTTCCTGCAACAGAGGCTTCCTGGAAATTGTGTTCGTAGGCTGCAAATGAGAGTGCAGTGTGCCAGGGCAAAGCCCCAAGAGCTTATATCTCCTTACTTCTTGTGTGTTTTTAAAAATTTAATTGTTATCTAGTATCACAGCCAATTGGATAAAAATGTGGTGTGTGTTCTAGGTGTACAGCATCTGGTTCATCACATGTATGTATCGATCTATTCATCTTTGGATCCTTTCCCGTGTAGGTTATTACAGAGTGTTGAGTCGACCTCTCTTGGTATTCCTTAGGTATTTTGTGATTATATATTTCATATGTATCAGTACATGTCTGTAAACCGCCATATCCAAATTCATACATTCCTTACACCTTTCCACTTGGTTAAGCATAGTTGGTTTTCTGGATCTATGCACGGCCTTCTCTTGGAAATGACTTCATGGGTATCAATGTTGAAGTAACAACGATAAGTGATGTCATAGGATATTTATATTTGGGTTTCTTTCGTACTTCCTTTTGGGTGGGTATCTCTAGATCCTTCTACGGTGGTGCCAGCGGCACTGTTGCATGCTTTTCCGTGGCTCATATTCCATTGTGCACATGGGCCCCTTCTTCTTGGTGCATTGTTCTGTTGATGGACATTTGGGTTTCTTCCAAGTCTTGGCGATGGTACATGCTGCTGCAGTGCAGGATGGCCAGCCTGTGTCTTTTTGATTTTGGTCTACTCGGGAGACAGGCCCTTCAGTGGGCCTACCCGATTACATGTTAGCTCAATTTTTACCTTTCAACGCACCTCCACGGTGTTCTCACTACTAGCTGTTCCCAGGTTACGTCCCAGCGGCAGCTAGAGGGCACAGAGTTCTCTAAAACACCTTGAGCGTTTATTCTTTGTAGACTCTGTGGCTGATGATCATTCTGACGACTGTGGGTGAACGTTTTTGTCGACTGGATTTGCATGGCTTTAATTAATTCCTGATGTTGAGCATTTTTCCATGCCCTTTTATTTATCACAAGAGAAAGAAAGCAAGAGAAGACAAAATGTGCGCAACATATGCCTCTTGAAATTGTCGTTTTGAAATGTGCACGTCTTTTGAGGTTTTTTTCCTCGATGGACGACCCAAGAATTGCTTTTGAGGGCAGGTGTCATTTATAGGCCTGCAATGATTTTGGATATCAAGTGACCATTAGCACTGGGTTTAAAGCTGCTGTTTTGAGAAACGGCCACAAGGCGGCAGCAGGTCTCCTTTACCAAACCTGGTTACTCGGGCAACAGAGCCTCCGTGGAAGTCGTATTCTCGGTTGTCAATTAGAATGGACTGTGCCAGGGAAAAGCCCCTTAAGTTTGTGTCTCACGACTGACTTGTTCGTTTTTTAATTCAATGTTTATTTTTTCTCACAGCAAGTTTGATTACAATGTTTTGCTTGTTGTAGGTGTGAAAGAGGTGGCTCTTTTACACATAAACATGTATCTAGTCTTCTTTGGATCCTTTTCCCATGTAGCTTATGACACAATGTTGAGTACTCTTCTCTTGGTATTCCGTAGGCCTTTGGTGATTTTGTATTTCCCCTGTGTTGGTATCTCTCTCTTAAACCCAATTTCCTAATGTACACAATTCTCACACCTGTCCATGGGTGAACCATAAATCTGTTTATTGCATCTGTGATTGCCTTTCTCTGTGGAAATATCTTCAGTGATATCAATTTTTAGGGAACACCTATAAGTGATATCGTAGGATATGTCTCTTTCGCTCTGTGACTTACTGCAAGGTGCGTGATGAACTCTAGCCTCACCGATGGTGCTGTTGATGGCATTGTTTCCTTTTGTTCCTTGGCTAACATTCCATCTGTACAGGTCCCTGTTCTTCTTTGTCCACTCATCTGTTGATGGACTTTCTGCTTGCTTCCATGTCCTGGCTATTGTAATACTCCTGCAATGCAGATTTGCCTGCCTGTGTCTTTCCACTTCTGTCTTCTTTCTTCGGTTATAGGCCCACGAGTGGGCCTGCTGGATCATATCGTAACTCAGTGTTTACCTTGTAAAGGCACCTCCATTCTGTTCCCATTAGTGCCTCTTACCAGGTGAAGTCCTGTGGCGAGCATTGCCCTCTGAGGAAGGCGCCACTAAGACCCTCATAAGCCTCAGGGCCCGACTGTACTCTCCTTGGTATGCATCCTGGACTTTATGGTAGGAACATACAAAAGGAGATGGTCTTTGGCCAAATCGCTCCAGGGACCTGCTCAGTTACTGGGAGTCCCTGGTTGTTCCCTAAAGCTAGGAAAAGCAACCCTGGAGGGCAAATTGGTGCCTTTGAGGGAGAAGCCGAGCAGCCAACCAACCAGCTCATGCTGATAAGGTGTGACTAAGCCGAGAAGCCACCCAACCAGCTGATGCCGATAAGGCGTGACGAAGCAAATTCCCTGCTTTAGGGGTATATATATGGCTGTGCTTTGTTATTAAACTTGCCTTGCGACCGTCAGTTGCTTGTGCCCTTCTGATCCCATACCTTGGTGCGTTCAGTTCCCTACCCCCTCTCGTCGGTTGTTGCTACACTTTGAGGACCCGCCGCGGCTGGCGGCAAAGTCCCACTTAACCTAGAGGGTATGCACTTCTCCACAACCCCTTCAGCATGAATTGTTGGTAGTTTTGTTGCTGATGGTTCTTCTGACTGGTGTGAGCCGATACCTCTGTGGTTGGATTTGCATGCGTCTCATAAAGCCTTGAAATTGAGCTTTCAGGGATGTCCTTTTTTCTTCAAACTGTGTGTGTAGCTTACCTCATCACATTCTTTTCTTGAAGTGTGTGCCACCTTTTGAAATATTTTGGCCACTACCTCCCTCAAGACATTTTGAGGGCAGGTTTCATTGACAGCCCTCCAGGACTTGTGCACATGAAGTGACCATTAGCACGGGTTTTCAAGCTGCCGGTGCAGGTAACGGCCAGGGGGCTGCAGCATTTCTGCGTTTCCCACTCTGGTAACTAGTGAAGCAGACCTTCCTGCCAGTGGTGTTCCTCGGTTATCAATGACGGTGGAATGTGTCTGGAGAAACCCCCCAAGGCTGATTTCTCCTTACTTATATCTGTTTTTAAAATGGAATTTCTCCTTTTTACTGGAGCACTCTTCCACTGTGTCCATGGACCACTTCTCCTTTCTGCATTCCTCTGTGGCTGGACATTTTCATTGCTTCCAAGTGTTGGCTACGGTAAACATTGCTGGATTGCAGGATTGCCAGCCCGTGTCTTTTTTGATTCTCATCCTCTCAGGCGATAGACCCAGCAGTGGGTGTGCTTGATTGAACGGTCGCTCAATGTTGACCCTTTCCAGGCAACTCCACTGTGTTTTCCTTAGGGGCTCTTACCACGACCCACTTAGAACCGAGGGTACGCATTTCTTCACCACCCCTTCAGCATTTCTTGTTTGCAGAAGTTTCGCTGATGGCCATGCTGAGTGGTGTGACATGATAGGTTTCTGTAACGTGTATTTTCGTGTCTAATAATTCCTAAGGTTCAGCATTTTTCCACGCCTTTTTTTATTCTGTTAAACAAAAACAGAAAAAAAAAAACCGTGAGTACAATAAACCTCTTGAAATTGTCTTCTTGGAAGGTTGCCCCCTTTTGACTTTTTTGGTCGATTTTCGACCCCAGGATTTTTTTTGGAGGGCAGGTGTCATTTACAAGCCTGCAATGTGTGTGAATATTGAGTGACCATTAGCACTGACTTTAAAGCTGCTGCTGTGGGAAACGGCCACAAGGCGTCAGCATTGCTACATTCCCACATCAGGTTACTAGGACAGCAGAGCCCTTCTGGAAGTCCTGTTCCCAGGTTGTCCATTAGAATGGAATGTGCCAGGAAAAAACCCCAGAAGTTTATGTCACATTACTTCTTGTTCGCTCTTTTAATTTTTTTAAATCGGGGTAATGATTAGAATATTGTTGGTCCTAGATGTGCAGAATCTGGTTCATTTGTACGTTATATATATATATATATATATATATATATATATATATATATATATTGTACAGATCCTCTTCCCATGTAAATTTTTGCAGAGTGTTCTGGTGACCTCCGTTGCTATATGGTCGGTCTGTTTGATATATATATTTAATATGTATTTGTACACATATGGTGACACTAATCTTAATTTATCCATTCCCCCCACCTTTCATTTTACATAAGCTTAGTTTGTTTTCTAAGTGTGTGAGTGTCTTTCTTTGTGGAAATATGTTCATTTGTGTCAGCTGTTAGATAACGCCTATACGTGATGTCATACGGTATGTCTTTTGCTTTCCGACTTAACTCATGTTCTGTGATGATCTCTAGGCTCATCTCGGGTGCCTCAAAGAGCAGTGTTTCCTTGTTTTCCATGGCGCATAGTCCACTGTGTCCACGGACCAGCTCTTCTTATCCATTCATCTGTTGATGGACATTTGGGTTGCTTCGGTGTCTTGGCTACTGTGAAAACTCGTGGAGTGCAGCTCTTGCAGCCTGTCTTCTCAGGTGAGAGGCTCAGCTGTGGGTGTTCTGGATGGAAGGGTGGCTCAATTTTTAATTGAAAACGCAGCTCCTTTCTGTTCTCATTATTGGCTGTTACAACTAGACATGTCCTCCGCAGACAGAGGGAACAGAGTTCTCTAAAACCCCTTCAGCATTTATTGTTTGTAGTCTTTTGGCTGACGGTAGTTAACTTGGGTGAGCTGAAAGCTTTTTGTAGGTTAGAGGAGTCTGATGATTCCTGATGTTGAGCTTTTCTCCATTTTCCTTTTTTTGATAAAGAGTGAGGAAAACTTACCTCTACCATACTATCTCTTTGACACATTTGCCTGCTTTGAATTTTTTTGGCCACTGCCGAGCTCAGGACATTTTTTTTTTGAGGGCAGGTGTCTTTTAGAGGCCTGAGTCCTTGTGAATGTTAAGTGACCCATAGCTATGCGTTTGAAGCCGCTCTTGCGGGAAACGGCCACAAGGCGGCAGCATTTCTCCATTTCCAACTCTGGGTTTTCCTGCAACAGAGGCTTCCTGGAAATTGTGTTCGTAGGCTGCAAATGAGAGTGCAGTGTGCCAGGGCAAAGCCCCAAGAGCTTATATCTCCTTACTTCTTGTGTGTTTTTAAAAATTTAATTGTTATCTAGTATCACAGCCAATTGGATAAAAATGTGGTGTGTGTTCTAGGTGTACAGCATCTGGTTCATCACATGTATGTATCGATCTATTCATCTTTGGATCCTTTCCCGTGTAGGTTATTACAGAGTGTTGAGTCGACCTCTCTTGGTATTCCTTAGGTATTTTGTGATTATATATTTCATATGTATCAGTACATGTCTGTAAACCGCCATATCCAAATTCATACATTCCTTACACCTTTCCACTTGGTTAAGCATAGTTGGTTTTCTGGATCTATGCACGGCCTTCTCTTGGAAATGACTTCATGGGTATCAATGTTGAAGTAACAACTATAAGTGATGTCATAGGATATTTATATTTGGGTTTCTTTCGTACTTCCTTTTGGGTGGGTATCTCTAGATCCTTCTACGGTGGTGCCAGCGGCACTGTTGCATGCTTTTCCGTGGCTCATATTCCATTGTGCACATGGGCCCCTTCTTCTTGGTGCATTGTTCTGTTGATGGACATTTGGGTTTCTTCCAAGTCTTGGCGATGGTACATGCTGCTGCAGTGCAGGATGGCCAGCCTGTGTCTTTTTGATTTTGGTCTACTCGGGAGACAGGCCCTTCAGTGGGCCTACCCGATTACATGTTAGCTCAATTTTTACCTTTCAACGCACCTCCACGGTGTTCTCACTACTAGCTGTTCCCAGGTTACGTCCCAGCGGCAGCTAGAGGGCACAGAGTTCTCTAAAACACCTTGAGCGTTTATTCTTTGTAGACTCTGTGGCTGATGATCATTCTGACGACTGTGGGTGAACGTTTTTGTCGACTGGATTTGCATGGCTTTAATTAATTCCTGATGTTGAGCATTTTTCCATGCCCTTTTATTTATCACAAGAGAAAGAAAGCAAGAGAAGACAAAATGTGCGCAACATATGCCTCTTGAAATTGTCGTTTTGAAATGTGCACGTCTTTTGAGTTTTTTTTTCCTCGATGGACGACCCAAGAATTGTTTTTGAGGGAAGGTGTCATTTATAGGCCTGCAATGATTTTGGATATCAAGTGACCATTAGCACTGGGTTTAAAGCTGCTGTTTTGAGAAACGGCCACAAGGCGGCAGCAGGTCTCCTTTACCAAACCTGGTTACTCGGGCAACAGAGCCTCCGTGGAAGTCGTATTCTCGGTTGTCAATTAGAATGGACTGTGCCAGGGAAAAGCCCCTTAAGTTTGTGTCTCACGACTGACTTGTTCGTTTTTTAATTCAATGTTTATTTTTTCTCACAGCAAGTTTGATTACAATGTTTTGCTTGTTGTAGGTGTGAAAGAGGTGGCTCTTTTACACATAAACATGTATCTAGTCTTCTTTGGATCCTTTTCCCATGTAGCTTATGACACAATGTTGAGTACTCTTCTCTTGGTATTCCGTAGGCCTTTGGTGATTTTGTATTTCCCCTGTGTTGGTATCTCTCTCTTAAACCCAATTTCCTAATGTACACAATTCTCACACCTGTCCATGGGTGAACCATAAATCTGTTTATTGCATCTGTGATTGCCTTTCTCTGTGGAAATATCTTCAGTGATATCAATTTTTAGGGAACACCTATAAGTGATATCGTAGGATATGTCTCTTTCGCTCTGTGACTTACTGCAAGGTGCGTGATGAACTCTAGCCTCACCGATGGTGCTGTTGATGGCATTGTTTCCTTTTGTTCCTTGGCTAACATTCCATCTGTACAGGTCCCTGTTCTTCTTTGTCCACTCATCTGTTGATGGACTTTCTGCTTGCTTCCATGTCCTGGCTATTGTAATACTCCTGCAATGCAGATTTGCCTGCCTGTGTCTTTCCACTTCTGTCTTCTTTCTTCGGTTATAGGCCCACGAGTGGGCCTGCTGGATCATATCGTAACTCAGTGTTTACCTTGTAAAGGCACCTCCATTCTGTTCCCATTAGTGCCTCTTACCAGGTGAAGTCCTGTGGCGAGCATTGCCCTCTGAGGAAGGCGCCACTAAGACCCTCATAAGCCTCAGGGCCCGACTGTACTCTCCTTGGTATGCATCCTGGACTTTATGGTAGGAACATACAAAAGGAGATGGTCTTTGGCCAAATCGCTCCAGGGACCTGCTCAGTTACTGGGAGTCCCTGGTTGTTCCCTAAAGCTAGGAAAAGCAACCCTGGAGGGCAAATTGGTGCCTTTGAGGGAGAAGCCGAGCAGCCAACCAACCAGCTCATGCTGATAAGGTGTGACTAAGCCGAGAAGCCACCCAACCAGCTGATGCCGATAAGGCGTGACGAAGCAAATTCCCTGCTTTAGGGGTATATATATGGCTGTGCTTTGTTATTAAACTTGCCTTGCGACCGTCAGTTGCTTGTGCCCTTCTGATCCCATACCTTGGTGCGTTCAGTTCCCTACCCCCTCTCGTCGGTTGTTGCTACACTTTGAGGACCCGCCGCGGCTGGCGGCAAAGTCCCACTTAACCTAGAGGGTATGCACTTCTCCACAACCCCTTCAGCATGAATTGTTGGTAGTTTTGTTGCTGATGGTTCTTCTGACTGGTGTGAGCCGATACCTCTGTGGTTGGATTTGCATGCGTCTCATCAAGCCTTGAAATTGAGCTTTCAGGGATGTCCTTTTTTCTTCAAACTGTGTGTGTAGCTTACCTCATCACATTCTTTTCTTGAAGTATGTGCCACCTTTTGAAATATTTTGGCCACTACCTTCCTCAAGACATTTTGAGGGCAGGTTTCATTGACAGCCCTCCAGGACTTGTGCACATGAAGTGACCATTAGCACGGGTTTTCAAGCTGCCGGTGCAGGTAACGGCCAGGGGGCTGCAGCATTTCTGCGTTTCCCACTCTGGTAACTAGTGAAGCAGACCTTCCTGCCAGTGGTGTTCCTCGGTTATCAATGACGGTGGAATGTGTCTGGAGAAACCCCCCCAAGGCTGATGTCTCCTTACTTATATCTGTTTTTAAAATGGAATTTCTCCTTTTCACTGGAGCACTCTTCCACTGTGTCCATGGACCACTTCTCCTTTCTGCATTCCTCTGTGGCTGGACATTTTCATTGCTTCCAAGTGTTGGCTACGGTAAACATTGCTGGATTGCAGGATTGCCAGCCCGTGTCTTTTTTGATTCTCATCCTCTCAGGCGATAGACCCAGCAGTGGGTGTGCTTGATTGAACGGTCGCTCAATGTTGACCCTTTCCAGGCAACTCCACTGTGTTTTCCTTAGGGGCTCTTACCACGACCCACTTAGAACCGAGGGTACGCATTTCTTCACCACCCCTTCAGCATTTCTTGTTTGCAGAAGTTTTGCTGATGGCCATGCTGAGTGGTGTGACATGATAGGTTTCTGTAACGTGTATTTTCATGTCTAATAATTCCTAAGGTTCAGCATTTTTCCACGCCTTTTTTTATTCTGTTAAACAAAAACAGAAAAAAAAAACCGTGAGTACAATAAACCTCTTGAAATTGTCTTCTTGGAAGGTTGCCCTCTTTTGACTTTTTTGGTCGATTTTCGACCCCAGGATTTTTTTTGGAGGGCAGGTGTCATTTACAAGCCTGCAATGTGTGTGAATATTGAGTGACCATTAGCACTGACTTTAAAGCTGCTGCTGTGGGAAACGGCCACAAGGCGTCAGCATTGCTACATTCCCACATGTGGTTACTAGGGCAGCAGAGCCCTTCTGGAAGTCCTGTTCCCAGGTTGTCCATTAGAATGGGATGTGCCAGGAAAAAACCCCAGAAGTTTATGTCACATTACTTCTTGTTCGCTCTTTTAATTTTTTTAAATCGGGGTAATGATTAGAATATTGTTGGTCCTAGATGTACAGAATCTGGTTCATTTGTATGTTATATATATATGTATATTCTTGTACAGATCCTCTTCCCATGTAAATTTTTGCAGAGTGTTCTGGTGACCTCCGTTGCTATATGGTCGGTCTGTTTGATATATATATTTAATATGTATTTGTACACATATGGTGACACTAATCTTAATTTATCCATTCCCCCCACCTTTCATTTTACATAAGCTTAGTTTGTTTTCTAAGTGTGTGAGTGTCTTTCTTTGTGGAAATATGTTCATTTGTGTCAGCTGTTAGATAACGCCTATACGTGATGTCATACGGTATGTCTTTTGCTTTCCGACTTAACTTATGTTCTGTGATGATCTCTAGGCTCATCTCGGGTGCCTCAAAGAGCAGTGTTTCCTTGTTTTCCATGGCGCATAGTCCACTGTGTCCACGGACCAGCTCTTCTTATCCATTCATCTGTTGATGGACATTTGGGTTGCTTCGGTGTCTTGGCTACTGTGAAAACTCGTGGAGTGCAGCTCTTGCAGCCTGTCTTCTCAGGTGAGAGGCTCAGCTGTGGGTGTTCTGGATGGAAGGGTGGCTCAATTTTTAATTGAAAACGCAGCTCCTTTCTGTTCTCATTATTGGCTGTTACAACTAGACATGTCCTCCGCAGACAGAGGGAACAGAGTTCTCTAAAACCCCTTCAGCATTTATTGTTTGTAGTCTTTTGGCTGACGGTAGTTAACTTGGGTGAGCTGAAAGCTTTTTGTAGGTTAGAGGAGTCTGATGATTCCTGATGTTGAGCTTTTCTCCATTTTCCTTTTTTTGATAAAGAGTGAGGAAAACTTACCTCTACCACACTATCTCTTTGACACATTTGCCTGCTTTGAATTGTTTTGGCCACTGCCGAGCTCAGGACATTTTTTTTTTGAGGGCAGGTGTCTTTTAGAGGCCTGAGTCCTTGTGAATGTTAAGTGACCCATAGCTATGCGTTTGAAGCCGCTCTTGCGGGAAACGGCCACAAGGCGGCAGCATTTCTCCATTTCCAACTCTGGGTTTTCCTGCAACAGAGGCTTCCTGGAAATTGTGTTCCTACGCTGCAAATGAGAGTGCAGTGTGCCAGGGCAAAGCCCCAAGAGCTTATATCTCCTTACTTCTTGTGTGTTTTTAAAAATTTAATTGTTATCTAGTATCACAGCCAATTGGATAAAAATGTGGTGTGTGTTCTAGGTGTACAGCATCTGGTTCATCACATGTATGTATCGATCTATTCATCTTTGGATCCTTTCCCGTGTAGGTTATTACAGAGTGTTGAGTCGACCTCTCTTGGTATTCCTTAGGTATTTTGTGATTATATATTTCATATGTATCAGTACATGTCTGTAAACCGCCATATCCAAATTCATACATTCCTTACACCTTTCCACTTGGTTAAGCATAGTTGGTTTTCTGGATCTATGCACGGCCTTCTCTTGGAAATGACTTCATGGGTATCAATGTTGAAGTAACAACTATAAGTGATGTCATAGGATATTTATATTTGGGTTTCTTTCGTACTTCCTTTTGGGTGGGTATCTCTAGATCCTTCTACGGTGGTGCCAGCGGCACTGTTGCATGCTTTTCCGTGGCTCATATTCCATTGTGCACATGGGCCCCTTCTTCTTGGTGCATTGTTCTGTTGATGGACATTTGGGTTTCTTCCAAGTCTTGGCGATGGTACATGCTGCTGCAGTGCAGGATGGCCAGCCTGTGTCTTTTTGATTTTGGTCTACTCGGGAGACAGGCCCTTCAGTGGGCCTACCCGATTACATGTTAGCTCAATTTTTACCTTTCAACGCACCTCCACGGTGTTCTCACTACTAGCTGTTCCCAGGTTACGTCCCAGCGGCAGCTAGAGGGCACAGAGTTCTCTAAAACACCTTGAGCGTTTATTCTTTGTAGACTCTGTGGCTGATGATCATTCTGACGACTGTGGGTGAACGTTTTTGTCGACTGGATTTGCATGGCTTTAATTAATTCCTGATGTTGAGCATTTTTCCATGCCCTTTTATTTATCACAAGAGAAAGAAAGCAAGAGAAGACAAAATGTGCGCAACATATGCCTCTTGAAATTGTCGTTTTGAAATGTGCACGTCTTTTGAGTTTTTTTTTCCTCGATGGACGACCCAAGAATTGTTTTTGAGGGAAGGTGTCATTTATAGGCCTGCAATGATTTTGGATATCAAGTGACCATTAGCACTGGGTTTAAAGCTGCTGTTTTGAGAAACGGCCACAAGGCGGCAGCAGGTCTCCTTTACCAAACCTGGTTACTCGGGCAACAGAGCCTCCGTGGAAGTCGTATTCTCGGTTGTCAATTAGAATGGACTGTGCCAGGGAAAAGCCCCTTAAGTTTGTGTCTCACGACTGACTTGTTCGTTTTTTAATTCAATGTTTATTTTTTCTCACAGCAAGTTTGATTACAATGTTTTGCTTGTTGTAGGTGTGAAAGAGGTGGCTCTTTTACACATAAACATGTATCTAGTCTTCTTTGGATCCTTTTCCCATGTAGCTTATGACACAATGTTGAGTACTCTTCTCTTGGTATTCCGTAGGCCTTTGGTGATTTTGTATTTCCCCTGTGTTGGTATCTCTCTCTTAAACCCAATTTCCTAATGTACACAATTCTCACACCTGTCCATGGGTGAACCATAAATCTGTTTATTGCATCTGTGATTGCCTTTCTCTGTGGAAATATCTTCAGTGATATCAATTTTTAGGGAACACCTATAAGTGATATCGTAGGATATGTCTCTTTCGCTCTGTGACTTACTGCAAGGTGCGTGATGAACTCTAGCCTCACCGATGGTGCTGTTGATGGCATTGTTTCCTTTTGTTCCTTGGCTAACATTCCATCTGTACAGGTCCCTGTTCTTCTTTGTCCACTCATCTGTTGATGGACTTTCTGCTTGCTTCCATGTCCTGGCTATTGTAATACTCCTGCAATGCAGATTTGCCTGCCTGTGTCTTTCCACTTCTGTCTTCTTTCTTCGGTTATAGGCCCACGAGTGGGCCTGCTGGATCATATCGTAACTCAGTGTTTACCTTGTAAAGGCACCTCCATTCTGTTCCCATTAGTGCCTCTTACCAGGTGAAGTCCTGTGGCGAGCATTGCCCTCTGAGGAAGGCGCCACTAAGACCCTCATAAGCCTCAGGGCCCGACTGTACTCTCCTTGGTATGCATCCTGGACTTTATGGTAGGAACATACAAAAGGAGATGGTCTTTGGCCAAATCGCTCCAGGGACCTGCTCAGTTACTGGGAGTCCCTGGTTGTTCCCTAAAGCTAGGAAAAGCAACCCTGGAGGGCAAATTGGTGCCTTTGAGGGAGAAGCCGAGCAGCCAACCAACCAGCTCATGCTGATAAGGTGTGACTAAGCCGAGAAGCCACCCAACCAGCTGATGCCGATAAGGCGTGACGAAGCAAATTCCCTGCTTTAGGGGTATATATATGGCTGTGCTTTGTTATTAAACTTGCCTTGCGACCGTCAGTTGCTTGTGCCCTTCTGATCCCATACCTTGGTGCGTTCAGTTCCCTACCCCCTCTCGTCGGTTGTTGCTACACTTTGAGGACCCGCCGCGGCTGGCGGCAAAGTCCCACTTAACCTAGAGGGTATGCACTTCTCCACAACCCCTTCAGCATGAATTGTTGGTAGTTTTGTTGCTGATGGTTCTTCTGACTGGTGTGAGCCGATACCTCTGTGGTTGGATTTGCATGCGTCTCATCAAGCCTTGAAATTGAGCTTTCAGGGATGTCCTTTTTTCTTCAAACTGTGTGTGTAGCTTACCTCATCACATTCTTTTCTTGAAGTATGTGCCACCTTTTGAAATATTTTGGCCACTACCTCCCTCAAGACATTTTGAGGGCAGGTTTCATTGACAGCCCTCCAGGACTTGTGCACATGAAGTGACCATTAGCACGGGTTTTCAAGCTGCCGGTGCAGGTAACGGCCAGGGGGCTGCAGCATTTCTGCGTTTCCCACTCTGGTAACTAGTGAAGCAGACCTTCCTGCCAGTGGTGTTCCTCGGTTATCAATGACGGTGGAATGTGTCTGGAGAAACCCCCCCAAGGCTGATGTCTCCTTACTTATATCTGTTTTTAAAATGGAATTTCTCCTTTTCACTGGAGCACTCTTCCACTGTGTCCATGGACCACTTCTCCTTTCTGCATTCCTCTGTGGCTGGACATTTTCATTGCTTCCAAGTGTTGGCTACGGTAAACATTGCTGGATTGCAGGATTGCCAGCCCGTGTCTTTTTTGATTCTCATCCTCTCAGGCGATAGACCCAGCAGTGGGTGTGCTTGATTGAACGGTCGCTCAATGTTGACCCTTTCCAGGCAACTCCACTGTGTTTTCCTTAGGGGCTCTTACCACGACCCACTTAGAACCGAGGGTACGCATTTCTTCACCACCCCTTCAGCATTTCTTGTTTGCAGAAGTTTTGCTGATGGCCATGCTGAGTGGTGTGACATGATAGGTTTCTGTAACGTGTATTTTCATGTCTAATAATTCCTAAGGTTCAGCATTTTTCCACGCCTTTTTTTATTCTGTTAAACAAAAACAGAAAAAAAAAACCGTGAGTACAATAAACCTCTTGAAATTGTCTTCTTGGAAGGTTGCCCTCTTTTGACTTTTTTGGTCGATTTTCGACCCCAGGATTTTTTTTGGAGGGCAGGTGTCATTTACAAGCCTGCAATGTGTGTGAATATTGAGTGACCATTAGCACTGACTTTAAAGCTGCTGCTGTGGGAAACGGCCACAAGGCGTCAGCATTGCTACATTCCCACATGTGGTTACTAGGGCAGCAGAGCCCTTCTGGAAGTCCTGTTCCCAGGTTGTCCATTAGAATGGGATGTGCCAGGAAAAAACCCCAGAAGTTTATGTCACATTACTTCTTGTTCGCTCTTTTAATTTTTTTAAATCGGGGTAATGATTAGAATATTGTTGGTCCTAGATGTACAGAATCTGGTTCATTTGTATGTTATATATATATGTATATTCTTGTACAGATCCTCTTCCCATGTAAATTTTTGCAGAGTGTTCTGGTGACCTCCGTTGCTATATGGTCGGTCTGTTTGATATATATATTTAATATGTATTTGTACACATATGGTGACACTAATCTTAATTTATCCATTCCCCCCACCTTTCATTTTACATAAGCTTAGTTTGTTTTCTAAGTGTGTGAGTGTCTTTCTTTGTGGAAATATGTTCATTTGTGTCAGCTGTTAGATAACGCCTATACGTGATGTCATACGGTATGTCTTTTGCTTTCCGACTTAACTTATGTTCTGTGATGATCTCTAGGCTCATCTCGGGTGCCTCAAAGAGCAGTGTTTCCTTGTTTTCCATGGCGCATAGTCCACTGTGTCCACGGACCAGCTCTTCTTATCCATTCATCTGTTGATGGACATTTGGGTTGCTTCGGTGTCTTGGCTACTGTGAAAACTCGTGGAGTGCAGCTCTTGCAGCCTGTCTTCTCAGGTGAGAGGCTCAGCTGTGGGTGTTCTGGATGGAAGGGTGGCTCAATTTTTAATTGAAAACGCAGCTCCTTTCTGTTCTCATTATTGGCTGTTACAACTAGACATGTCCTCCGCAGACAGAGGGAACAGAGTTCTCTAAAACCCCTTCAGCATTTATTGTTTGTAGTCTTTTGGCTGACGGTAGTTAACTTGGGTGAGCTGAAAGCTTTTTGTAGGTTAGAGGAGTCTGATGATTCCTGATGTTGAGCTTTTCTCCATTTTCCTTTTTTTGATAAAGAGTGAGGAAAACTTACCTCTACCACACTATCTCTTTGACACATTTGCCTGCTTTGAATTGTTTTGGCCACTGCCGAGCTCAGGACATTTTTTTTTTGAGGGCAGGTGTCTTTTAGAGGCCTGAGTCCTTGTGAATGTTAAGTGACCCATAGCTATGCGTTTGAAGCCGCTCTTGCGGGAAACGGCCACAAGGCGGCAGCATTTCTCCATTTCCAACTCTGGGTTTTCCTGCAACAGAGGCTTCCTGGAAATTGTGTTCCTACGCTGCAAATGAGAGTGCAGTGTGCCAGGGCAAAGCCCCAAGAGCTTATATCTCCTTACTTCTTGTGTGTTTTTAAAAATTTAATTGTTATCTAGTATCACAGCCAATTGGATAAAAATGTGGTGTGTGTTCTAGGTGTACAGCATCTGGTTCATCACATGTATGTATCGATCTATTCATCTTTGGATCCTTTCCCGTGTAGGTTATTACAGAGTGTTGAGTCGACCTCTCTTGGTATTCCTTAGGTATTTTGTGATTATATATTTCATATGTATCAGTACATGTCTGTAAACCGCCATATCCAAATTCATACATTCCTTACACCTTTCCACTTGGTTAAGCATAGTTGGTTTTCTGGATCTATGCACGGCCTTCTCTTGGAAATGACTTCATGGGTATCAATGTTGAAGTAACAACGATAAGTGATGTCATAGGATATTTATATTTGGGTTTCTTTCGTACTTCCTTTTGGGTGGGTATCTCTAGATCCTTCTACGGTGGTGCCAGCGGCACTGTTGCATGCTTTTCCGTGGCTCATATTCCATTGTGCACATGGGCCCCTTCTTCTTGGTGCATTGTTCTGTTGATGGACATTTGGGTTTCTTCCAAGTCTTGGCGATGGTACATGCTGCTGCAGTGCAGGATGGCCAGCCTGTGTCTTTTTGATTTTGGTCTACTCGGGAGACAGGCCCTTCAGTGGGCCTACCCGATTACATGTTAGCTCAATTTTTACCTTTCAACGCACCTCCACGGTGTTCTCACTACTAGCTGTTCCCAGGTTACGTCCCAGCGGCAGCTAGAGGGCACAGAGTTCTCTAAAACACCTTGAGCGTTTATTCTTTGTAGACTCTGTGGCTGATGATCATTCTGACGACTGTGGGTGAACGTTTTTGTCGACTGGATTTGCATGGCTTTAATTAATTCCTGATGTTGAGCATTTTTCCATGCCCTTTTATTTATCACAAGAGAAAGAAAGCAAGAGAAGACAAAATGTGCGCAACATATGCCTCTTGAAATTGTCGTTTTGAAATGTGCACGTCTTTTGAGTTTTTTTTTCCTCGATGGACGACCCAAGAATTGTTTTTGAGGGAAGGTGTCATTTATAGGCCTGCAATGATTTTGGATATCAAGTGACCATTAGCACTGGGTTTAAAGCTGCTGTTTTGAGAAACGGCCACAAGGCGGCAGCAGGTCTCCTTTACCAAACCTGGTTACTCGGGCAACAGAGCCTCCGTGGAAGTCGTATTCTCGGTTGTCAATTAGAATGGACTGTGCCAGGGAAAAGCCCCTTAAGTTTGTGTCTCACGACTGACTTGTTCGTTTTTTAATTCAATGTTTATTTTTTCTCACAGCAAGTTTGATTACAATGTTTTGCTTGTTGTAGGTGTGAAAGAGGTGGCTCTTTTACACATAAACATGTATCTAGTCTTCTTTGGATCCTTTTCCCATGTAGCTTATGACACAATGTTGAGTACTCTTCTCTTGGTATTCCGTAGGCCTTTGGTGATTTTGTATTTCCCCTGTGTTGGTATCTCTCTCTTAAACCCAATTTCCTAATGTACACAATTCTCACACCTGTCCATGGGTGAACCATAAATCTGTTTATTGCATCTGTGATTGCCTTTCTCTGTGGAAATATCTTCAGTGATATCAATTTTTAGGGAACACCTATAAGTGATATCGTAGGATATGTCTCTTTCGCTCTGTGACTTACTGCAAGGTGCGTGATGAACTCTAGCCTCACCGATGGTGCTGTTGATGGCATTGTTTCCTTTTGTTCCTTGGCTAACATTCCATCTGTACAGGTCCCTGTTCTTCTTTGTCCACTCATCTGTTGATGGACTTTCTGCTTGCTTCCATGTCCTGGCTATTGTAATACTCCTGCAATGCAGATTTGCCTGCCTGTGTCTTTCCACTTCTGTCTTCTTTCTTCGGTTATAGGCCCACGAGTGGGCCTGCTGGATCATATCGTAACTCAGTGTTTACCTTGTAAAGGCACCTCCATTCTGTTCCCATTAGTGCCTCTTACCAGGTGAAGTCCTGTGGCGAGCATTGCCCTCTGAGGAAGGCGCCACTAAGACCCTCATAAGCCTCAGGGCCCGACTGTACTCTCCTTGGTATGCATCCTGGACTTTATGGTAGGAACATACAAAAGGAGATGGTCTTTGGCCAAATCGCTCCAGGGACCTGCTCAGTTACTGGGAGTCCCTGGTTGTTCCCTAAAGCTAGGAAAAGCAACCCTGGAGGGCAAATTGGTGCCTTTGAGGGAGAAGCCGAGCAGCCAACCAACCAGCTCATGCTGATAAGGTGTGACTAAGCCGAGAAGCCACCCAACCAGCTGATGCCGATAAGGCGTGACGAAGCAAATTCCCTGCTTTAGGGGTATATATATGGCTGTGCTTTGTTATTAAACTTGCCTTGCGACCGTCAGTTGCTTGTGCCCTTCTGATCCCATACCTTGGTGCGTTCAGTTCCCTACCCCCTCTCGTCGGTTGTTGCTACACTTTGAGGACCCGCCGCGGCTGGCGGCAAAGTCCCACTTAACCTAGAGGGTATGCACTTCTCCACAACCCCTTCAGCATGAATTGTTGGTAGTTTTGTTGCTGATGGTTCTTCTGACTGGTGTGAGCCGATACCTCTGTGGTTGGATTTGCATGCGTCTCATCAAGCCTTGAAATTGAGCTTTCAGGGATGTCCTTTTTTCTTCAAACTGTGTGTGTAGCTTACCTCATCACATTCTTTTCTTGAAGTATGTGCCACCTTTTGAAATATTTTGGCCACTACCTCCCTCAAGACATTTTGAGGGCAGGTTTCATTGACAGCCCTCCAGGACTTGTGCACATGAAGTGACCATTAGCACGGGTTTTCAAGCTGCCGGTGCAGGTAACGGCCAGGGGGCTGCAGCATTTCTGCGTTTCCCACTCTGGTAACTAGTGAAGCAGACCTTCCTGCCAGTGGTGTTCCTCGGTTATCAATGACGGTGGAATGTGTCTGGAGAAACCCCCCCAAGGCTGATGTCTCCTTACTTATATCTGTTTTTAAAATGGAATTTCTCCTTTTCACTGGAGCACTCTTCCACTGTGTCCATGGACCACTTCTCCTTTCTGCATTCCTCTGTGGCTGGACATTTTCATTGCTTCCAAGTGTTGGCTACGGTAAACATTGCTGGATTGCAGGATTGCCAGCCCGTGTCTTTTTTGATTCTCATCCTCTCAGGCGATAGACCCAGCAGTGGGTGTGCTTGATTGAACGGTCGCTCAATGTTGACCCTTTCCAGGCAACTCCACTGTGTTTTCCTTAGGGGCTCTTACCACGACCCACTTAGAACCGAGGGTACGCATTTCTTCACCACCCCTTCAGCATTTCTTGTTTGCAGAAGTTTTGCTGATGGCCATGCTGAGTGGTGTGACATGATAGGTTTCTGTAACGTGTATTTTCGTGTCTAATAATTCCTAAGGTTCAGCATTTTTCCACGCCTTTTTTTATTCTGTTAAACAAAAACAGAAAAAAAAAACCGTGAGTACAATAAACCTCTTGAAATTGTCTTCTTGGAAGGTTGCCCTCTTTTGACTTTTTTGGTCGATTTTCGACCCCAGGATTTTTTTTGGAGGGCAGGTGTCATTTACAAGCCTGCAATGTGTGTGAATATTGAGTGACCATTAGCACTGACTTTAAAGCTGCTGCTGTGGGAAACGGCCACAAGGCGTCAGCATTGCTACATTCCCACATGTGGTTACTAGGGCAGCAGAGCCCTTCTGGAAGTCCTGTTCCCAGGTTGTCCATTAGAATGGGATGTGCCAGGAAAAAACCCCAGAAGTTTATGTCACATTACTTCTTGTTCGCTCTTTTAATTTTTTTAAATCGGGGTAATGATTAGAATATTGTTGGTCCTAGATGTACAGAATCTGGTTCATTTGTATGTTATATATATATGTATATTCTTGTACAGATCCTCTTCCCATGTAAATTTTTGCAGAGTGTTCTGGTGACCTCCGTTGCTATATGGTCGGTCTGTTTGATATATATATTTAATATGTATTTGTACACATATGGTGACACTAATCTTAATTTATCCATTCCCCCCACCTTTCATTTTACATAAGCTTAGTTTGTTTTCTAAGTGTGTGAGTGTCTTTCTTTGTGGAAATATGTTCATTTGTGTCAGCTGTTAGATAACGCCTATACGTGATGTCATACGGTATGTCTTTTGCTTTCCGACTTAACTTATGTTCTGTGATGATCTCTAGGCTCATCTCGGGTGCCTCAAAGAGCAGTGTTTCCTTGTTTTCCATGGCGCATAGTCCACTGTGTCCACGGACCAGCTCTTCTTATCCATTCATCTGTTGATGGACATTTGGGTTGCTTCGGTGTCTTGGCTACTGTGAAAACTCGTGGAGTGCAGCTCTTGCAGCCTGTCTTCTCAGGTGAGAGGCTCAGCTGTGGGTGTTCTGGATGGAAGGGTGGCTCAATTTTTAATTGAAAACGCAGCTCCTTTCTGTTCTCATTATTGGCTGTTACAACTAGACATGTCCTCCGCAGACAGAGGGAACAGAGTTCTCTAAAACCCCTTCAGCATTTATTGTTTGTAGTCTTTTGGCTGACGGTAGTTAACTTGGGTGAGCTGAAAGCTTTTTGTAGGTTAGAGGAGTCTGATGATTCCTGATGTTGAGCTTTTCTCCATTTTCCTTTTTTTGATAAAGAGTGAGGAAAACTTACCTCTACCACACTATCTCTTTGACACATTTGCCTGCTTTGAATTGTTTTGGCCACTGCCGAGCTCAGGACATTTTTTTTTTGAGGGCAGGTGTCTTTTAGAGGCCTGAGTCCTTGTGAATGTTAAGTGACCCATAGCTATGCGTTTGAAGCCGCTCTTGCGGGAAACGGCCACAAGGCGGCAGCATTTCTCCATTTCCAACTCTGGGTTTTCCTGCAACAGAGGCTTCCTGGAAATTGTGTTCCTACGCTGCAAATGAGAGTGCAGTGTGCCAGGGCAAAGCCCCAAGAGCTTATATCTCCTTACTTCTTGTGTGTTTTTAAAAATTTAATTGTTATCTAGTATCACAGCCAATTGGATAAAAATGTGGTGTGTGTTCTAGGTGTACAGCATCTGGTTCATCACATGTATGTATCGATCTATTCATCTTTGGATCCTTTCCCGTGTAGGTTATTACAGAGTGTTGAGTCGACCTCTCTTGGTATTCCTTAGGTATTTTGTGATTATATATTTCATATGTATCAGTACATGTCTGTAAACCGCCATATCCAAATTCATACATTCCTTACACCTTTCCACTTGGTTAAGCATAGTTGGTTTTCTGGATCTATGCACGGCCTTCTCTTGGAAATGACTTCATGGGTATCAATGTTGAAGTAACAACGATAAGTGATGTCATAGGATATTTATATTTGGGTTTCTTTCGTACTTCCTTTTGGGTGGGTATCTCTAGATCCTTCTACGGTGGTGCCAGCGGCACTGTTGCATGCTTTTCCGTGGCTCATATTCCATTGTGCACATGGGCCCCTTCTTCTTGGTGCATTGTTCTGTTGATGGACATTTGGGTTTCTTCCAAGTCTTGGCGATGGTACATGCTGCTGCAGTGCAGGATGGCCAGCCTGTGTCTTTTTGATTTTGGTCTACTCGGGAGACAGGCCCTTCAGTGGGCCTACCCGATTACATGTTAGCTCAATTTTTACCTTTCAACGCACCTCCACGGTGTTCTCACTACTAGCTGTTCCCAGGTTACGTCCCAGCGGCAGCTAGAGGGCACAGAGTTCTCTAAAACACCTTGAGCGTTTATTCTTTGTAGACTCTGTGGCTGATGATCATTCTGACGACTGTGGGTGAACGTTTTTGTCGACTGGATTTGCATGGCTTTAATTAATTCCTGATGTTGAGCATTTTTCCATGCCCTTTTATTTATCACAAGAGAAAGAAAGCAAGAGAAGACAAAATGTGCGCAACATATGCCTCTTGAAATTGTCGTTTTGAAATGTGCACGTCTTTTGAGGTTTTTTTTCCTCGATGGACGACCCAAGAATTGTTTTTGAGGGAAGGTGTCATTTATAGGCCTGCAATGATTTTGGATATCAAGTGACCATTAGCACTGGGTTTAAAGCTGCTGTTTTGAGAAACGGCCACAAGGCGGCAGCAGGTCTCCTTTACCAAACCTGGTTACTCGGGCAACAGAGCCTCCGTGGAAGTCGTATTCTCGGTTGTCAATTAGAATGGACTGTGCCAGGGAAAAGCCCCTTAAGTTTGTGTCTCACGACTGACTTGTTCGTTTTTTAATTCAATGTTTATTTTTTCTCACAGCAAGTTTGATTACAATGTTTTGCTTGTTGTAGGTGTGAAAGAGGTGGCTCTTTTACACATAAACATGTATCTAGTCTTCTTTGGATCCTTTTCCCATGTAGCTTATGACACAATGTTGAGTACTCTTCTCTTGGTATTCCGTAGGCCTTTGGTGATTTTGTATTTCCCCTGTGTTGGTATCTCTCTCTTAAACCCAATTTCCTAATGTACACAATTCTCACACCTGTCCATGGGTGAACCATAAATCTGTTTATTGCATCTGTGATTGCCTTTCTCTGTGGAAATATCTTCAGTGATATCAATTTTTAGGGAACACCTATAAGTGATATCGTAGGATATGTCTCTTTCGCTCTGTGACTTACTGCAAGGTGCGTGATGAACTCTAGCCTCACCGATGGTGCTGTTGATGGCATTGTTTCCTTTTGTTCCTTGGCTAACATTCCATCTGTACAGGTCCCTGTTCTTCTTTGTCCACTCATCTGTTGATGGACTTTCTGCTTGCTTCCATGTCCTGGCTATTGTAATACTCCTGCAATGCAGATTTGCCTGCCTGTGTCTTTCCACTTCTGTCTTCTTTCTTCGGTTATAGGCCCACGAGTGGGCCTGCTGGATCATATCATAACTCAGTGTTTACCTTGTAAAGGCACCTCCATTCTGTTCCCATTAGTGCCTCTTACCAGGTGAAGTCCTGTGGCGAGCATTGCCCTCTGAGGAAGGCGCCACTAAGACCCTCATAAGCCTCAGGGCCCGACTGTACTCTCCTTGGTATGCATCCTGGACTTTATGGTAGGAACATACAAAAGGAGATGGTCTTTGGCCAAATCGCTCCAGGGACCTGCTCAGTTACTGGGAGTCCCTGGTTGTTCCCTAAAGCTAGGAAAAGCAACCCTGGAGGGCAAATTGGTGCCTTTGAGGGAGAAGCCGGGCAGCCAACCAACCAGCTGATGCTGATAAGGTGTGACTAAGCCGAGAAGCCACCCAACCAGCTGATGCCGATAAGGCGTGACGAAGCAAATTCCCTGCTTTAGGGGTATATATATGGCTGTGCTTTGTTATTAAACTTGCCTTGCGACCGTCAGTTGCTTGTGCCCTTCTGATCCCATACCTTGGTGCGTTCAGTTCCCTACCCCCTCTCGTCGGTTGTTGCTACACTTTGAGGACCCGCCGCGGCTGGCGGCAAAGTCCCACTTAACCTAGAGGGTATGCACTTCTCCACAACCCCTTCAGCATGAATTGTTGGTAGTTTTGTTGCTGATGGTTCTTCTGACTGGTGTGAGCCGATACCTCTGTGGTTGGATTTGCATGCGTCTCATCAAGCCTTGAAATTGAGCTTTCAGGGATGTCCTTTTTTCTTCAAACTGTGTGTGTAGCTTACCTCATCACATTCTTTTCTTGGAGTATGTGCCACCTTTTGAAATATTTTGGCCACTACCTCCCTCAAGACATTTTGAGGGCAGGTTTCATTGACAGCCCTCCAGGACTTGTGCACATGAAGTGACCATTAGCACGGGTTTTCAAGCTGCCGGTGCAGGTAACGGCCAGGGGGCTGCAGCATTTCTGCGTTTCCCACTCTGGTAACTAGTGAAGCAGACCTTCCTGCCAGTGGTGTTCCTCGGTTATCAATGACGGTGGAATGTGTCTGGAGAAACCCCCCAAGGCTGATGTCTCCTTACTTATATCTGTTTTTAAAATGGAATTTCTCCTTTTCACTGGAGCACTCTTCCACTGTGTCCATGGACCACTTCTCCTTTCTGCATTCCTCTGTGGCTGGACATTTTCATTGCTTCCAAGTGTTGGCTACGGTAAACATTGCTGGATTGCAGGATTGCCAGCCCGTGTCTTTTTTGATTCTCATCCTCTCAGGCGATAGACCCAGCAGTGGGTGTGCTTGATTGAACGGTCGCTCAATGTTGACCCTTTCCAGGCAACTCCACTGTGTTTTCCTTAGGGGCTCTTACCACGACCCACTTAGAACCGAGGGTACGCATTTCTTCACCACCCCTTCAGCATTTCTTGTTTGCAGAAGTTTCGCTGATGGCCATGCTGAGTGGTGTGACATGATAGGTTTCTGTAACGTGTATTTTCGTGTCTAATAATTCCTAAGGTTCAGCATTTTTCCACGCCTTTTTTTATTCTGTTAAACAAAAACAGAAAAAAAAAAACCGTGAGTACAATAAACCTCTTGAAATTGTCTTCTTGGAAGGTTGCCCTCTTTTGACTTTTTTGGTCGATTTTCGACCCCAGGATTTTTTTTGGAGGGCAGGTGTCATTTACAAGCCTGCAATGTGTGTGAATATTGAGTGACCATTAGCACTGACTTTAAAGCTGCTGCTGTGGGAAAAAGCCCAAGGCGTCAGCATTGCTACATTCCCACATCAGGTTACTAGGACAGCAGAGCCCTTCTGGAAGTCCTGTTCCCAGGTTGTCCATTAGAATGGAATGTGCCAGGAAAAAACCCCAGAAGTTTATGTCACATTACTTCTTGTTCGCTCTTTTAATTTTTTTAAATCGGGGTAATGATTAGAATATTGTTGGTCCTAGATGTACAGAATCTGGTTCATTTGTACGTTATATATATATATATATATATATATATATATATATATATATTCTTGTACAGATCCTCTTCCCATGTAAATTTTTGCAGAGTGTTCTGGTGACCTCCGTTGCTATATGGTCGGTCTGTTTGATATATATATTTAATATGTATTTGTACACATATGGTGACACTAATCTTAATTTATCCATTCCCCCCACCTTTCATTTTACATAAGCTTAGTTTGTTTTCTAAGTGTGTGAGTGTCTTTCTTTGTGGAAATATGTTCATTTGTGTCAGCTGTTAGATAACGCCTATACGTGATGTCATACGGTATGTCTTTTGCTTTCCGACTTAACTCATGTTCTGTGATGATCTCTAGGCTCATCTCGGGTGCCTCAAAGAGCAGTGTTTCCTTGTTTTCCATGGCGCATAGTCCACTGTGTCCACGGACCAGCTCTTCTTATCCATTCATCTGTTGATGGACATTTGGGTTGCTTCGGTGTCTTGGCTACTGTGAAAACTCGTGGAGTGCAGCTCTTGCAGCCTGTCTTCTCAGGTGAGAGGCTCAGCTGTGGGTGTTCTGGATGGAAGGGTGGCTCAATTTTTAATTGAAAACGCAGCTCCTTTCTGTTCTCATTATTGGCTGTTACAACTAGACATGTCCTCCGCAGACAGAGGGAACAGAGTTCTCTAAAACCCCTTCAGCATTTATTGTTTGTAGTCTTTTGGCTGACGGTAGTTAACTTGGGTGAGCTGAAAGCTTTTTGTAGGTTAGAGGAGTCTGATGATTCCTGATGTTGAGCTTTTCTCCATTTTCCTTTTTTTGATAAAGAGTGAGGAAAACTTACCTCTACCACACTATCTCTTTGACACATTTGCCTGCTTTGAATTTTTTTGGCCACTGCCGAGCTCAGGACATTTTTTTTTTGAGGGCAGGTGTCTTTTAGAGGCCTGAGTCCTTGTGAATGTTAAGTGACCCATAGCTATGCGTTTGAAGCCGCTCTTGCGGGAAACGGCCACAAGGCGGCAGCATTTCTCCATTTCCAACTCTGGGTTTTCCTGCAACAGAGGCTTCCTGGAAATTGTGTTCCTACGCTGCAAATGAGAGTGCAGTGTGCCAGGGCAAAGCCCCAAGAGCTTATATCTCCTTACTTCTTGTGTGTTTTTAAAAATTTAATTGTTATCTAGTATCACAGCCAATTGGATAAAAATGTGGTGTGTGTTCTAGGTGTACAGCATCTGGTTCATCACATGTATGTATCAATCTATTCATCTTTGGATCCTTTCCCGTGTAGGTTATTACAGAGTGTTGAGTCGACCTCTCTTGGTATTCCTTAGGTATTTTGTGATTATATATTTCATATGTATCAGTACATGTCTGTAAACCGCCATATCCAAATTCATACATTCCTTACACCTTTCCACTTGGTTAAGCATAGTTGGTTTTCTGGATCTATGCACGGCCTTCTCTTGGAAATGACTTCATGGGTATCAATGTTGAAGTAACAACTATAAGTGATGTCATAGGATATTTATATTTGGGTTTCTTTCGTACTTCCTTTTGGGTGGGTATCTCTAGATCCTTCTACGGTGGTGCCAGCGGCACTGTTGCATGCTTTTCCGTGGCTCATATTCCATTGTGCACATGGGCCCCTTCTTCTTGGTGCATTGTTCTGTTGATGGACATTTGGGTTTCTTCCAAGTCTTGGCGATGGTACATGCTGCTGCAGTGCAGGATGGCCAGCCTGTGTCTTTTTGATTTTGGTCTACTCGGGAGACAGGCCCTTCAGTGGGCCTACCCGATTACATGTTAGCTCAATTTTTACCTTTCAGCGCACCTCCACGGTGTTCTCACTACTAGCTGTTCCCAGGTTACGTCCCAGCGGCAGCTAGAGGGCACAGAGTTCTCTAAAACACCTTGAGCGTTTATTCTTTGTAGACTCTGTGGCTGATGATCATTCTGACGACTGTGGGTGAACGTTTTTGTCGACTGGATTTGCATGGCTTTAATTAATTCCTGATGTTGAGCATTTTTCCATGCCCTTTTATTTATCACAAGAGAAAGAAAGCAAGAGAAGACAAAATGTGCGCAACATATGCCTCTTGAAATTGTCGTTTTGAAATGTGCACGTCTTTTGAGGTTTTTTTCCTCGATGGACGACCCAAGAATTGTTTTTGAGGGCAGGTGTCATTTATAGGCCTGCAATGATTTTGGATATCAAGTGACCATTAGCACTGGGTTTAAAGCTGCTGTTTTGAGAAACGGCCACAAGGCGGCAGCAGGTCTCCTTTACCAAACCTGGTTACTCGGGCAACAGAGCCTCCGTGGAAGTCGTATTCTCCGTTGTCAATTAGAATGGACTGTGCCAGGGAAAAGCCCCTTAAGTTTGTGTCTCACGACTGACTTGTTCGTTTTTTAATTCAATGTTTATTTTTTCTCACAGCAAGTTTGATTACAATGTTTTGCTTGTTGTAGGTGTGAAAGAGGTGGCTCTTTTACACATAAACATGTATCTAGTCTTCTTTGGATCCTTTTCCCATGTAGCTTATGACACAATGTTGAGTACTCTTCTCTTGGTATTCCGTAGGCCTTTGGTGATTTTGTATTTCCCCTGTGTTGGTATCTCTCTCTTAAACCCAATTTCCTAATGTACACAATTCTCACACCTGTTCATGGGTGAACCATAAATCTGTTTATTGCATCTGTGATTGCCTTTCTCTGTGGAAATATCTTCAGTGATATCAATTTTTAGGGAACACCTATAAGTGATATCGTAGGATATGTCTCTTTCGCTCTGTGACTTACTGCAAGGTGCGTGATGAACTCTAGCCTCACCGATGGTGCTGTTGATGGCATTGTTTCCTTTTGTTCCTTGGCTAACATTCCATCTGTACAGGTCCCTGTTCTTCTTTGTCCACTCATCTGTTGATGGACTTTCTGCTTGCTTCCATGTCCTGGCTATTGTAATACTCCTGCAATGCAGATTTGCCTGCCTGTGTCTTTCCACTTCTGTCTTCTTTCTTCGGTTATAGGCCCACGAGTGGGCCTGCTGGATCATATCGTAACTCAGTGTTTACCTTGTAAAGGCACCTCCATTCTGTTCCCATTAGTGCCTCTTACCAGGTGAAGTCCTGTGGCGAGCATTGCCCTCTGAGGAAGGCGCCACTAAGACCCTCATAAGCCTCAGGGCCCGACTGTACTCTCCTTGGTATGCATCCTGGACTTTATGGTAGGAACATACAAAAGGAGATGGTCTTTGGCCAAATCGCTCCAGGGACCTGCTCAGTTACTGGGAGTCCCTGGTTGTTCCCTAAAGCTAGGAAAAGCAACCCTGGAGGGCAAATTGGTGCCTTTGAGGGAGAAGCCGAGCAGCCAACCAACCAGCTCATGCTGATAAGGTGTGACTAAGCCGAGAAGCCAACCAACCAGCTGATGCCGATAAGGCGTGACGAAGCAAATTCCCTGCTTTAGGGGTATATATATGGCTGTGCTTTGTTATTAAACTTGCCTTGCGACCGTCAGTTGCTTGTGCCCTTCTGATCCCATACCTTGGTGCGTTCAGTTCCCTACCCCCTCTCGTCTGTTGTTGCTACACTTTGAGGACCCGCCGCGGCTGGCGGCAAAGTCCCACTTAACCTAGAGGGTATGCACTTCTCCACAACCCCTTCAGCATGAATTGTTGGTAGTTTTGTTGCTGATGGTTCTTCTGACTAGTGTGAGCCGATACCTCTGTGGTTGGATTTGCATGCGTCTCATAAAGCCTTGAAATTGAGCTTTCAGGGATGTCCTTTTTTCTTCAAACTGTGTGTGTAGCTTACCTCATCACATCCTTTTCTTGAAGTGTGTGCCACCTTTTGAAATATTTTGGCCACTACCTCCCTCAAGACATTTTGAGGGCAGGTTTCATTGACAGCCCTCCAGGACTTGTGCACATGAAGTGACCATTAGCACGGGTTTTCAAGCTGCCGGTGCAGGTAACGGCCAGGGGGCTGCAGCATTTCTGCGTTTCCCACTCTGGTAACTAGTGAAGCAGACCTTCCTGCCAGTGGTGTTCCTCGGTTATCAATGACGGTGGAATGTGTCTGGAGAAACCCCCCAAGGCTGATGTCTCCTTACTTATATCTGTTTTTAAAATGGAATTTCTCCTTTTTACTGGAGCACTCTTCCACTGTGTCCATGGACCACTTCTACTTTCTGCATTCCTCTGTGGCTGGACATTTTCATTGCTTCCAAGTGTTGGCTACGGTAAACATTGCTGGATTGCAGGATTGCCAGCCCGTGTCTTTTTTGATTCTCATCCTCTCAGGCGATAGACCCAGCAGTGGGTGTGCTTGATTGAACGGTCGCTCAATGTTGACCCTTTCCAGGCAACTCCACTGTGTTTTCCTTAGGGGCTCTTACCACGACCCACTTAGAACCGAGGGTACGCATTTCTTCACCACCCCTTCAGCATTTCTTGTTTGCAGAAGTTTCGCTGATGGCCATGCTGAGTGGTGTGACATGATAGGTTTCTGTAACGTGTATTTTCGTGTCTAATAATTCCTAAGGTTCAGCATTTTTCCACGCCTTTTTTTATTCTGTTAAACAAAAACAGAAAAAAAAAAACCGTGAGTACAATAAAGCTCTTGAAATTGTCTTCTTGGAAGGTTGCCCCCTTTTGACTTTTTTGGTCGATTTTCGACCCCAGGATTTTTTTTGGAGGGCAGGTGTCATTTACAAGCCTGCAATGTGTGTGAATATTGAGTGACCATTAGCACTGACTTTAAAGCTGCTGCTGTGGGAAACGGCCACAAGGCGTCAGCATTGCTACATTCCCACATCAGGTTACTAGGACAGCAGAGCCCTTCTGGAAGTCCTGTTCCCAGGTTGTCCATTAGAATGGAATGTGCCAGGAAAAAACCCCAGAAGTTTATGTCACATTACTTCTTGTTCGCTCTTTTAATTTTTTTAAATCGGGGTAATGATTAGAATATTGTTGGTCCTAGATGTGCAGAATCTGGTTCATTTGTACGTTATATATATATATATATATATATATATATATATATATATATTGTACAGATCCTCTTCCCATGTAAATTTTTGCAGAGTGTTCTGGTGACCTCCGTTGCTATATGGTCGGTCTGTTTGATATATATATTTAATATGTATTTGTACACATATGGTGACACTAATCTTAATTTATCCATTCCCCCCACCTTTCATTTTACATAAGCTTAGTTTGTTTTCTAAGTGTGTGAGTGTCTTTCTTTGTGGAAATATGTTCATTTGTGTCAGCTGTTAGATAACGCCTATACGTGATGTCATACGGTATGTCTTTTGCTTTCCGACTTAACTCATGTTCTGTGATGATCTCTAGGCTCATCTCGGGTGCCTCAAAGAGCAGTGTTTCCTTGTTTTCCATGGCGCATAGTCCACTGTGTCCACGGACCAGCTCTTCTTATCCATTCATCTGTTGATGGACATTTGGGTTGCTTCGGTGTCTTGGCTACTGTGAAAACTCGTGGAGTGCAGCTCTTGCAGCCTGTCTTCTCAGGTGAGAGGCTCAGCTGTGGGTGTTCTGGATGGAAGGGTGGCTCAATTTTTAATTGAAAACGCAGCTCCTTTCTGTTCTCATTATTGGCTGTTACAACTAGACATGTCCTCCGCAGACAGAGGGAACAGAGTTCTCTAAAACCCCTTCAGCATTTATTGTTTGTAGTCTTTTGGCTGACGGTAGTTAACTTGGGTGAGCTGAAAGCTTTTTGTAGGTTAGAGGAGTCTGATGATTCCTGATGTTGAGCTTTTCTCCATTTTCCTTTTTTTGATAAAGAGTGAGGAAAACTTACCTCTACCATACTATCTCTTTGACACATTTGCCTGCTTTGAATTTTTTTGGCCACTGCCGAGCTCAGGACATTTTTTTTTTGAGGGCAGGTGTCTTTTAGAGGCCTGAGTCCTTGTGAATGTTAAGTGACCCATAGCTATGCGTTTGAAGCCGCTCTTGCGGGAAACGGCCACAAGGCGGCAGCATTTCTCCATTTCCAACTCTGGGTTTTCCTGCAACAGAGGCTTCCTGGAAATTGTGTTCGTAGGCTGCAAATGAGAGTGCAGTGTGCCAGGGCAAAGCCCCAAGAGCTTATATCTCCTTACTTCTTGTGTGTTTTTAAAAATTTAATTGTTATCTAGTATCACAGCCAATTGGATAAAAATGTGGTGTGTGTTCTAGGTGTACAGCATCTGGTTCATCACATGTATGTATCGATCTATTCATCTTTGGATCCTTTCCCGTGTAGGTTATTACAGAGTGTTGAGTCGACCTCTCTTGGTATTCCTTAGGTATTTTGTGATTATATATTTCATATGTATCAGTACATGTCTGTAAACCGCCATATCCAAATTCATACATTCCTTACACCTTTCCACTTGGTTAAGCATAGTTGGTTTTCTGGATCTATGCACGGCCTTCTCTTGGAAATGACTTCATGGGTATCAATGTTGAAGTAACAACGATAAGTGATGTCATAGGATATTTATATTTGGGTTTCTTTCGTACTTCCTTTTGGGTGGGTATCTCTAGATCCTTCTACGGTGGTGCCAGCGGCACTGTTGCATGCTTTTCCGTGGCTCATATTCCATTGTGCACATGGGCCCCTTCTTCTTGGTGCATTGTTCTGTTGATGGACATTTGGGTTTCTTCCAAGTCTTGGCGATGGTACATGCTGCTGCAGTGCAGGATGGCCAGCCTGTGTCTTTTTGATTTTGGTCTACTCGGGAGACAGGCCCTTCAGTGGGCCTACCCGATTACATGTTAGCTCAATTTTTACCTTTCAACGCACCTCCACGGTGTTCTCACTACTAGCTGTTCCCAGGTTACGTCCCAGCGGCAGCTAGAGGGCACAGAGTTCTCTAAAACACCTTGAGCGTTTATTCTTTGTAGACTCTGTGGCTGATGATCATTCTGACGACTGTGGGTGAACGTTTTTGTCGACTGGATTTGCATGGCTTTAATTAATTCCTGATGTTGAGCATTTTTCCATGCCCTTTTATTTATCACAAGAGAAAGAAAGCAAGAGAAGACAAAATGTGCGCAACATATGCCTCTTGAAATTGTCGTTTTGAAATGTGCACGTCTTTTGAGTTTTTTTTTCCTCGATGGACGACCCAAGAATTGTTTTTGAGGGAAGGTGTCATTTATAGGCCTGCAATGATTTTGGATATCAAGTGACCATTAGCACTGGGTTTAAAGCTGCTGTTTTGAGAAACGGCCACAAGGCGGCAGCAGGTCTCCTTTACCAAACCTGGTTACTCGGGCAACAGAGCCTCCGTGGAAGTCGTATTCTCGGTTGTCAATTAGAATGGACTGTGCCAGGGAAAAGCCCCTTAAGTTTGTGTCTCACGACTGACTTGTTCGTTTTTTAATTCAATGTTTATTTTTTCTCACAGCAAGTTTGATTACAATGTTTTGCTTGTTGTAGGTGTGAAAGAGGTGGCTCTTTTACACATAAACATATATCTAGTCTTCTTTGGATCCTTTTCCCATGTAGCTTATGACACAATGTTGAGTACTCTTCTCTTGGTATTCCGTAGGCCTTTGGTGATTTTGTATTTCCCCTGTGTTGGTATCTCTCTCTTAAACCCAATTTCCTAATGTACACAATTCTCACACCTGTCCATGGGTGAACCATAAATCTGTTTATTGCATCTGTGATTGCCTTTCTCTGTGGAAATATCTTCAGTGATATCAATTTTTAGGGAACACCTATAAGTGATATCGTAGGATATGTCTCTTTCGCTCTGTGACTTACTGCAAGGTGCGTGATGAACTCTAGCCTCACCGATGGTGCTGTTGATGGCATTGTTTCCTTTTGTTCCTTGGCTAACATTCCATCTGTACAGGTCCCTGTTCTTCTTTGTCCACTCATCTGTTGATGGACTTTCTGCTTGCTTCCATGTCCTGGCTATTGTAATACTCCTGCAATGCAGATTTGCCTGCCTGTGTCTTTCCACTTCTGTCTTCTTTCTTCGGTTATAGGCCCACGAGTGGGCCTGCTGGATCATATCGTAACTCAGTGTTTACCTTGTAAAGGCACCTCCATTCTGTTCCCATTAGTGCCTCTTACCAGGTGAAGTCCTGTGGCGAGCATTGCCCTCTGAGGAAGGCGCCACTAAGACCCTCATAAGCCTCAGGGCCCGACTGTACTCTCCTTGGTATGCATCCTGGACTTTATGGTAGGAACATACAAAAGGAGATGGTCTTTGGCCAAATCGCTCCAGGGACCTGCTCAGTTACTGGGAGTCCCTGGTTGTTCCCTAAAGCTAGGAAAAGCAACCCTGGAGGGCAAATTGGTGCCTTTGAGGGAGAAGCCGGGCAGCCAACCAACCAGCTGATGCTGATAAGGTGTGACTAAGCCGAGAAGCCAACCAACCAGCTGATGCCGATAAGGCGTGACGAAGCAAATTCCCTGCTTTAGGGGTATATATATGGCTGTGCTTTGTTATTAAACTTGCCTTGCGACCGTCAGTTGCTTGTGCCCTTCTGATCCCATACCTTGGTGCGTTCAGTTCCCTACCCCCTCTCGTCGGTTGTTGCTACACTTTGAGGACCCGCCGCGGCTGGCGGCAAAGTCCCACTTAACCTAGAGGGTATGCACTTCTCCACAACCCCTTCAGCATGAATTGTTGGTAGTTTTGTTGCTGATGGTTCTTCTGACTGGTGTGAGCCGATACCTCTGTGGTTGGATTTGCATGCGTCTCATCAAGCCTTGAAATTGAGCTTTCAGGGATGTCCTTTTTGCTTCAAACTGTGTGTGTAGCTTACCTCATCACATTCTTTTCTTGGAGTATGTGCCACCTTTTGAAATATTTTGGCCACTACCTCCCTCAAGACATTTTGAGGGCAGGTTTCATTGACAGCCCTCCAGGACTTGTGCACATGAAGTGACCATTAGCACGGGTTTTCAAGCTGCCGGTGCAGGTAACGGCCAGGGGGCTGCAGCATTTCTGCGTTTCCCACTCTGGTAACTAGTGAAGCAGACCTTCCTGCCAGTGGTGTTCCTCGGTTATCAATGACGGTGGAATGTGTCTGGAGAAACCCCCCAAGGCTGATGTCTCCTTACTTATATCTGTTTTTAAAATGGAATTTCTCCTTTTCACTGGAGCACTCTTCCACTGTGTCCATGGACCACTTCTCCTTTCTGCATTCCTCTGTGGCTGGACATTTTCATTGCTTCCAAGTGTTGGCTACGGTAAACATTGCTGGATTGCAGGATTGCCAGCCCGTGTCTTTTTTGATTCTCATCCTCTCAGGCGATAGACCCAGCAGTGGGTGTGCTTGATTGAACGGTCGCTCAATGTTGACCCTTTCCAGGCAACTCCACTGTGTTTTCCTTAGGGGCTCTTACCACGACCCACTTAGAACCGAGGGTACGCATTTCTTCACCACCCCTTCAGCATTTCTTGTTTGCAGAAGTTTCGCTGATGGCCATGCTGAGTGGTGTGACATGATAGGTTTCTGTAACGTGTATTTTCGTGTCTAATAATTCCTAAGGTTCAGCATTTTTCCACGCCTTTTTTTATTCTGTTAAACAAAAACAGAAAAAAAAAACCCGTGAGTACAATAAACCTCTTGAAATTGTCTTCTTGGAAGGTTGCCCTCTTTTGACTTTTTTGGTCGATTTTCGACCCCAGGATTTTTTTTGGAGGGCAGGTGTCATTTACAAGCCTGCAATGTGTGTGAATATTGAGTGACCATTAGCACTGACTTTAAAGCTGCTGCTGTGGGTAACGGCCACAAGGCGTCAGCATTGCTACATTCCCACATCAGGTTACTAGGACAGCAGAGCCCTTCTGGAAGTCCTGTTCCCAGGTTGTCCATTAGAATGGAATGTGCCAGGAAAAAACCCCAGAAGTTTATGTCACATTACTTCTTGTTCGCTCTTTTAATTTTTTTAAATCGGGGTAATGATTAGAATATTGTTGGTCCTAGATGTACAGAATCTGGTTCATTTCTACGTTATATATATATATATATATATATATATATATATATATATATATTCTTGTACAGATCCTCTTCCCATGTAAATTTTTGCAGAGTGTTCTGGTGACCTCCGTTGCTATATGGTCGGTCTGTTTGATATATATATTTAATATGTATTTGTACACATATGGTGACACTAATCTTAATTTATCCATTCCCCCCACCTTTCATTTTACATAAGCTTAGTTTGTTTTCTAAGTGTGTGAGTGTCTTTCTTTGTGGAAATATGTTCATTTGTGTCAGCTGTTAGATAACGCCGATACGTGATGTCATACGGTATGTCTTTTGCTTTCCGACTTAACTCATGTTCTGTGATGATCTCTAGGCTCATCTCGGGTGCCTCAAAGAGCAGTGTTTCCTTGTTTTCCATGGCGCATAGTCCACTGTGTCCACGGACCAGCTCTTCTTATCCATTCATCTGTTGATGGACATTTGGGTTGCTTCGGTGTCTTGGCTACTGTGAAAACTCGTGGAGTGCAGCTCTTGCAGCCTGTCTTCTCAGGTGAGAGGCTCAGCTGTGGGTGTTCTGGATGGAAGGGTGGCTCAATTTTTAATTGAAAACGCAGCTCCTTTCTGTTCTCATTATTGGCTGTTACAACTAGACATGTCCTCCGCAGACAGAGGGAACAGAGTTCTCTAAAACCCCTTCAGCATTTATTGTTTGTAGTCTTTTGGCTGACGGTAGTTAACTTGGGTGAGCTGAAAGCTTTTTGTAGGTTAGAGGAGTCTGATGATTCCTGATGTTGAGCTTTTCTCCATTTTCCTTTTTTTGATAAAGAGTGAGGAAAACTTACCTCTACCATACTATCTCTTTGACACATTTGCCTGCTTTGAATTTTTTTGGCCACTGCCGAGCTCAGGACATTTTTTTTTTGAGGGCAGGTGTCTTTTAGAGGCCTGAGTCCTTGTGAATGTTAAGTGACCCATAGCTATGCGTTTGAAGCCGCTCTTGCGGGAAACGGCCACAAGGCGGCAGCATTTCTCCATTTCCAACTCTGGGTTTTCCTGCAACAGAGGCTTCCTGGAAATTGTGTTCGTAGGCTGCAAATGAGAGTGCAGTGTGCCAGGGCAAAGCCCCAAGAGCTTATATCTCCTTACTTCTTGTGTGTTTTTAAAAATTTAATTGTTATCTAGTATCACAGCCAATTGGATAAAAATGTGGTGTGTGTTCTAGGTGTACAGCATCTGGTTCATCACATGTATGTATCGATCTATTCATCTTTGGATCCTTTCCCGTGTAGGTTATTACAGAGTGTTGAGTCGACCTCTCTTGGTATTCCTTAGGTATTTTGTGATTATATATTTCATATGTATCAGTACATGTCTGTAAACCGCCATATCCAAATTCATACATTCCTTACACCTTTCCACTTGGTTAAGCATAGTTGGTTTTCTGGATCTATGCACGGCCTTCTCTTGGAAATGACTTCATGGGTATCAATGTTGAAGTAACAACGATAAGTGATGTCATAGGATATTTATATTTGGGTTTCTTTCGTACTTCCTTTTGGGTGGGTATCTCTAGATCCTTCTACGGTGGTGCCAGCGGCACTGTTGCATGCTTTTCCGTGGCTCATATTCCATTGTGCACATGGGCCCCTTCTTCTTGGTGCATTGTTCTGTTGATGGACATTTGGGTTTCTTCCAAGTCTTGGCGATGGTACATGCTGCTGCAGTGCAGGATGGCCAGCCTGTGTCTTTTTGATTTTGGTCTACTCGGGAGACAGGCCCTTCAGTGGGCCTACCCGATTACATGTTAGCTCAATTTTTACCTTTCAACGCACCTCCACGGTGTTCTCACTACTAGCTGTTCCCAGGTTACGTCCCAGCGGCAGCTAGAGGGCACAGAGTTCTCTAAAACACCTTGAGCGTTTATTCTTTGTAGACTCTGTGGCTGATGATCATTCTGACGACTGTGGGTGAACGTTTTTGTCGACTGGATTTGCATGGCTTTAATTAATTCCTGATGTTGAGCATTTTTCCATGCCCTTTTATTTATCACAAGAGAAAGAAAGCAAGAGAAGACAAAATGTGCGCAACATATGCCTCTTGAAATTGTCGTTTTGAAATGTGCACGTCTTTTGAGTTTTTTTTTCCTCGATGGACGACCCAAGAATTGTTTTTGAGGGCAGGTGTCATTTATAGGCCTGCAATGATTTTGGATATCAAGTGACCATTAGCACTGGGTTTAAAGCTGCTGTTTTGAGAAACGGCCACAAGGCGGCAGCAGGTCTCCTTTACCAAACCTGGTTACTCGGGCAACAGAGCCTCCGTGGAAGTCGTATTCTCGGTTGTCAATTAGAATGGACTGTGCCAGGGAAAAGCCCCTTAAGTTTGTGTCTCACGACTGACTTGTTCGTTTTTTAATTCAATGTTTATTTTTTCTCACAGCAAGTTTGATTACAATGTTTTGCTTGTTGTAGGTGTGAAAGAGGTGGCTCTTTTACACATAAACATGTATCTAGTCTTCTTTGGATCCTTTTCCCATGTAGCTTATGACACAATGTTGAGTACTCTTCTCTTGGTATTCCGTAGGCCTTTGGTGATTTTGTATTTCCCCTGTGTTGGTATCTCTCTCTTAAACCCAATTTCCTAATGTACACAATTCTCACAGCTGTCCATGGGTGAACCATAAATCTGTTTATTGCATCTGTGATTGCCTTTCTCTGTGGAAATATCTTCAGTGATATCAATTTTTAGGGAACACCTATAAGTGATATCGTAGGATATGTCTCTTTCGCTCTGTGACTTACTGCAAGGTGCGTGATGAACTCTAGCCTCACCGATGGTGCTGTTGATGGCATTGTTTCCTTTTGTTCCTTGGCTAACATTCCATCTGTACAGGTCCCTGTTCTTCTTTGTCCACTCATCTGTTGATGGACTTTCTGCTTGCTTCCATGTCCTGGCTATTGTAATACTCCTGCAATGCAGATTTGCCTGCCTGTGTCTTTCCACTTCTGTCTTCTTTCTTCGGTTATAGGCCCACGAGTGGGCCTGCTGGATCATATCGTAACTCAGTGTTTACCTTGTAAAGGCACCTCCATTCTGTTCCCATTAGTGCCTCTTACCAGGTGAAGTCCTGTGGCGAGCATTGCCCTCTGAGGAAGGCGCCACTAAGACCCTCATAAGCCTCAGGGCCCGACTGTACTCTCCTTGGTATGCATCCTGGACTTTATGGTAGGAACATACAAAAGGAGATGGTCTTTGGCCAAATCGCTCCAGGGACCTGCTCAGTTACTGGGAGTCCCTGGTTGTTCCCTAAAGCTAGGAAAAGCAACCCTGGAGGGGAAATTGGTGCCTTTGAGGGAGAAGCCGAGCAGCCAAGCAACCAGCTCATGCTGATAAGGTGTGACTAAGCCGAGAAGCCACCCAACCAGCTGATGCCGATAAGGCGTGACGAAGCAAATTCCCTGCTTTAGGGGTATATATATGGCTGTGCTTTGTTATTAAACTTGCCTTGCGACCGTCAGTTGCTTGTGCCCTTCTGATCCCATACCTTGGTGCGTTCAGTTCCCTACCCCCTCTCGTCGGTTGTTGCTACACTTTGAGGACCCGCCGCGGCTGGCGGCAAAGTCCCACTTAACCTAGAGGGTATGCACTTCTCCACAACCCCTTCAGCATGAATTGTTGGTAGTTTTGTTGCTGATGGTTCTTCTGACTGGTGTGAGCCGATACCTCTGTGGTTGGATTTGCATGCGTCTCATCAAGCCTTGAAATTGAGCTTTCAGGGATGTCCTTTTTTCTTCAAACTGTGTGTGTAGCTTACCTCATCACATTCTTTTCTTGGAGTATGTGCCACCTTTTGAAATATTTTGGCCACTACCTCCCTCAAGACATTTTGAGGGCAGGTTTCATTGACAGCCCTCCAGGACTTGTGCACATGAAGTGACCATTAGCACGGGTTTTCAAGCTGCCGGTGCAGGTAACGGCCAGGGGGCTGCAGCATTTCTGCGTTTCCCACTCTGGTAACTAGTGAAGCAGACCTTCCTGCCAGTGGTGTTCCTCGGTTATCAATGACGGTGGAATGTGTCTGGAGAAACCCCCCAAGGCTGATGTCTCCTTACTTATATCTGTTTTTAAAATGGAATTTCTCCTTTTCACTGGAGCACTCTTCCACTGTGTCCATGGACCACTTCTCCTTTCTGCATTCCTCTGTGGCTGGACATTTTCATTGCTTCCAAGTGTTGGCTACGGTAAACATTGCTGGATTGCAGGATTGCCAGCCCGTGTCTTTTTTGATTCTCATCCTCTCAGGCGATAGACCCAGCAGTGGGTGTGCTTGATTGAACGGTCGCTCAATGTTGACCCTTTCCAGGCAACTCCACTGTGTTTTCCTTAGGGGCTCTTACCACGACCCACTTAGAACCGAGGGTACGCATTTCTTCACCACCCCTTCAGCATTTCTTGTTTGCAGAAGTTTCGCTGATGGCCATGCTGAGTGGTGTGACATGATAGGTTTCTGTAACGTGTATTTTCGTGTCTAATAATTCCTAAGGTTCAGCATTTTTCCACGCCTTTTTTTATTCTGTTAAACAAAAACAGAAAAAAAAAAACCGTGAGTACAATAAACCTCTTGAAATTGTCTTCTTGGAAGGTTGCCCTCTTTTGACTTTTTTGGTCGATTTTCGACCCCAGGATTTTTTTTGGAGGGCAGGTGTCATTTACAAGCCTGCAATGTGTGTGAATATTGAGTGACCATTAGCACTGACTTTAAAGCTGCTGCTGTGGGAAACGGCCCAAGGCGTCAGCATTGCTACATTCCCACATCAGGTTACTAGGACAGCAGAGCCCTTCTGGAAGTCCTGTTCCCAGGTTGTCCATTAGAATGGAATGTGCCAGGAAAAAACCCCAGAAGTTTATGTCACATTACTTCTTGTTCGCTCTTTTAATTTTTTTAAATCGGGGTAATGATTAGAATATTGTTGGTCCTAGATGTACAGAATCTGGTTCATTTGTACGTTATATATATATATATATATATATATATATATATATATATTCTTGTACAGATCCTCTTCCCATGTAAATTTTTGCAGAGTGTTCTGGTGACCTCCGTTGCTATATGGTCGGTCTGTTTGATATATATATTTAATATGTATTTGTACACATATGGTGACACTAATCTTAATTTATCCATTCCCCCCACCTTTCATTTTACATAAGCTTAGTTTGTTTTCTAAGTGTGTGAGTGTCTTTCTTTGTGGAAATATGTTCATTTGTGTCAGCTGTTAGATAACGCCTATACGTGATGTCATACGGTATGTCTTTTGCTTTCCGACTTAACTCATGTTCTGTGATGATCTCTAGGCTCATCTCGGGTGCCTCAAAGAGCAGTGTTTCCTTGTTTTCCATGGCGCATAGTCCACTGTGTCCACGGACCAGCTCTTCTTATCCATTCATCTGTTGATGGACATTTGGGTTGCTTCGGTGTCTTGGCTACTGTGAAAACTCGTGGAGTGCAGCTCTTGCAGCCTGTCTTCTCAGGTGAGAGGCTCAGCTGTGGGTGTTCTGGATGGAAGGGTGGCTCAATTTTTAATTGAAAACGCAGCTCCTTTCTGTTCTCATTATTGGCTGTTACAACTAGACATGTCCTCCGCAGACAGAGGGAACAGAGTTCTCTAAAACCCCTTCAGCATTTATTGTTTGTAGTCTTTTGGCTGACGGTAGTTAACTTGGGTGAGCTGAAAGCTTTTTGTAGGTTAGAGGAGTCTGATGATTCCTGATGTTGAGCTTTTCTCCATTTTCCTTTTTTTGATAAAGAGTGAGGAAAACTTACCTCTACCATACTATCTCTTTGACACATTTGCCTGCTTTGAATTTTTTTGGCCACTGCCGAGCTCAGGACATTTTTTTTTTGAGGGCAGGTGTCTTTTAGAGGCCTGAGTCCTTGTGAATGTTAAGTGACCCATAGCTATGCGTTTGAAGCCGCTCTTGCGGGAAACGGCCACAAGGCGGCAGCATTTCTCCATTTCCAACTCTGGGTTTTCCTGCAACAGAGGCTTCCTGGAAATTGTGTTCGTAGGCTGCAAATGAGAGTGCAGTGTGCCAGGGCAAAGCCCCAAGAGCTTATATCTCCTTACTTCTTGTGTGTTTTTAAAAATTTAATTGTTATCTAGTATCACAGCCAATTGGATAAAAATGTGGTGTGTGTTCTAGGTGTACAGCATCTGGTTCATCACATGTATGTATCGATCTATTCATCTTTGGATCCTTTCCCGTGTAGGTTATTACAGAGTGTTGAGTCGACCTCTCTTGGTATTCCTTAGGTATTTTGTGATTATATATTTCATATGTATCAGTACATGTCTGTAAACCGCCATATCCAAATTCATACATTCCTTACACCTTTCCACTTGGTTAAGCATAGTTGGTTTTCTGGATCTATGCACGGCCTTCTCTTGGAAATGACTTCATGGGTATCAATGTTGAAGTAACAACGATAAGTGATGTCATAGGATATTTATATTTGGGTTTCTTTCGTACTTCCTTTTGGGTGGGTATCTCTAGATCCTTCTACGGTGGTGCCAGCGGCACTGTTGCATGCTTTTCCGTGGCTCATATTCCATTGTGCACATGGGCCCCTTCTTCTTGGTGCATTGTTCTGTTGATGGACATTTGGGTTTCTTCCAAGTCTTGGCGATGGTACATGCTGCTGCAGTGCAGGATGGCCAGCCTGTGTCTTTTTGATTTTGGTCTACTCGGGAGACAGGCCCTTCAGTGGGCCTACCCGATTACATGTTAGCTCAATTTTTACCTTTCAACGCACCTCCACGGTGTTCTCACTACTAGCTGTTCCCAGGTTACGTCCCAGCGGCAGCTAGAGGGCACAGAGTTCTCTAAAACACCTTGAGCGTTTATTCTTTGTAGACTCTGTGGCTGATGATCATTCTGACGACTGTGGGTGAACGTTTTTGTCGACTGGATTTGCATGGCTTTAATTAATTCCTGATGTTGAGCATTTTTCCATGCCCTTTTATTTATCACAAGAGAAAGAAAGCAAGAGAAGACAAAATGTGCGCAACATATGCCTCTTGAAATTGTCGTTTTGAAATGTGCACGTCTTTTGAGGTTTTTTTTCCTCGATGGACGACCCAAGAATTGTTTTTGAGGGAAGGTGTCATTTATAGGCCTGCAATGATTTTGGATATCAAGTGACCATTAGCACTGGGTTTAAAGCTGCTGTTTTGAGAAACGGCCACAAGGCGGCAGCAGGTCTCCTTTACCAAACCTGGTTACTCGGGCAACAGAGCCTCCGTGGAAGTCGTATTCTCGGTTGTCAATTAGAATGGACTGTGCCAGGGAAAAGCCCCTTAAGTTTGTGTCTCACGACTGACTTGTTCGTTTTTTAATTCAATGTTTATTTTTTCTCACAGCAAGTTTGATTACAATGTTTTGCTTGTTGTAGGTGTGAAAGAGGTGGCTCTTTTACACATAAACATGTATCTAGTCTTCTTTGGATCCTTTTCCCATGTAGCTTATGACACAATGTTGAGTACTCTTCTCTTGGTATTCCGTAGGCCTTTGGTGATTTTGTATTTCCCCTGTGTTGGTATCTCTCTCTTAAACCCAATTTCCTAATGTACACAATTCTCACACCTGTCCATGGGTGAACCATAAATCTGTTTATTGCATCTGTGATTGCCTTTCTCTGTGGAAATATCTTCAGTGATATCAATTTTTAGGGAACACCTATAAGTGATATCGTAGGATATGTCTCTTTCGCTCTGTGACTTACTGCAAGGTGCGTGATGAACTCTAGCCTCACCGATGGTGCTGTTGATGGCATTGTTTCCTTTTGTTCCTTGGCTAACATTCCATCTGTACAGGTCCCTGTTCTTCTTTGTCCACTCATCTGTTGATGGACTTTCTGCTTGCTTCCATGTCCTGGCTATTGTAATACTCCTGCAATGCAGATTTGCCTGCCTGTGTCTTTCCACTTCTGTCTTCTTTCTTCGGTTATAGGCCCACGAGTGGGCCTGCTGGATCATATCGTAACTCAGTGTTTACCTTGTAAAGGCACCTCCATTCTGTTCCCATTAGTGCCTCTTACCAGGTGAAGTCCTGTGGCGAGCATTGCCCTCTGAGGAAGGCGCCACTAAGACCCTCATAAGCCTCAGGGCCCGACTGTACTCTCCTTGGTATGCATCCTGGACTTTATGGTAGGAACATACAAAAGGAGATGGTCTTTGGCCAAATCGCTCCAGGGACCTGCTCAGTTACTGGGAGTCCCTGGTTGTTCCCTAAAGCTAGGAAAAGCAACCCTGGAGGGGAAATTGGTGCCTTTGAGGGAGAAGCCGAGCAGCCAAGCAACCAGCTCATGCTGATAAGGTGTGACTAAGCCGAGAAGCCACCCAACCAGCTGATGCCGATAAGGCGTGACGAAGCAAATTCCCTGCTTTAGGGGTATATATATGGCTGTGCTTTGTTATTAAACTTGCCTTGCGACCGTCAGTTGCTTGTGCCCTTCTGATCCCATACCTTGGTGCGTTCAGTTCCCTACCCCCTCTCGTCGGTTGTTGCTACACTTTGAGGACCCGCCGCGGCTGGCGGCAAAGTCCCACTTAACCTAGAGGGTATGCACTTCTCCACAACCCCTTCAGCATGAATTGTTGGTAGTTTTGTTGCTGATGGTTCTTCTGACTGGTGTGAGCCGATACCTCTGTGGTTGGATTTGCATGCGTCTCATCAAGCCTTGAAATTGAGCTTTCAGGGATGTCCTTTTTTCTTCAAACTGTGTGTGTAGCTTACCTCATCACATTCTTTTCTTGAAGTATGTGCCACCTTTTGAAATATTTTGGCCACTACCTTCCTCAAGACATTTTGAGGGCAGGTTTCATTGACAGCCCTCCAGGACTTGTGCACATGAAGTGACCATTAGCACGGGTTTTCAAGCTGCCGGTGCAGGTAACGGCCAGGGGGCTGCAGCATTTCTGCGTTTCCCACTCTGGTAACTAGTGAAGCAGACCTTCCTGCCAGTGGTGTTCCTCGGTTATCAATGACGGTGGAATGTGTCTGGAGAAACCCCCCCAAGGCTGATGTCTCCTTACTTATATCTGTTTTTAAAATGGAATTTCTCCTTTTCACTGGAGCACTCTTCCACTGTGTCCATGGACCACTTCTCCTTTCTGCATTCCTCTGTGGCTGGACATTTTCATTGCTTCCAAGTGTTGGCTACGGTAAACATTGCTGGATTGCAGGATTGCCAGCCCGTGTCTTTTTTGATTCTCATCCTCTCAGGCGATAGACCCAGCAGTGGGTGTGCTTGATTGAACGGTCGCTCAATGTTGACCCTTTCCAGGCAACTCCACTGTGTTTTCCTTAGGGGCTCTTACCACGACCCACTTAGAACCGAGGGTACGCATTTCTTCACCACCCCTTCAGCATTTCTTGTTTGCAGAAGTTTCGCTGATGGCCATGCTGAGTGGTGTGACATGATAGGTTTCTGTAACGTGTATTTTCGTGTCTAATAATTCCTAAGGTTCAGCATTTTTCCACGCCTTTTTTTATTCTGTTAAACAAAAACAGAAAAAAAAAAACCGTGAGTACAATAAACCTCTTGAAATTGTCTTCTTGGAAGGTTGCCCTCTTTTGACTTTTTTGGTCGATTTTCGACCCCAGGATTTTTTTTGGAGGGCAGGTGTCATTTACAAGCCTGCAATGTGTGTGAATATTGAGTGACCATTAGCACTGACTTTAAAGCTGCTGCTGTGGGAAACGGCCCAAGGCGTCAGCATTGCTACATTCCCACATCAGGTTACTAGGACAGCAGAGCCCTTCTGGAAGTCCTGTTCCCAGGTTGTCCATTAGAATGGAATGTGCCAGGAAAAAACCCCAGAAGTTTATGTCACATTACTTCTTGTTCGCTCTTTTAATTTTTTTAAATCGGGGTAATGATTAGAATATTGTTGGTCCTAGATGTACAGAATCTGGTTCATTTGTACGTTATATATATATATATATATATATATATATATATATATATATTCTTGTACAGATCCTCTTCCCATGTAAATTTTTGCAGAGTGTTCTGGTGACCTCCGTTGCTATATGGTCGGTCTGTTTGATATATATATTTAATATGTATTTGTACACATATGGTGACACTAATCTTAATTTATCCATTCCCCCCACCTTTCATTTTACATAAGCTTAGTTTGTTTTCTAAGTGTGTGAGTGTCTTTCTTTGTGGAAATATGTTCATTTGTGTCAGCTGTTAGATAACGCCTATACGTGATGTCATACGGTATGTCTTTTGCTTTCCGACTTAACTCATGTTCTGTGATGATCTCTAGGCTCATCTCGGGTGCCTCAAAGAGCAGTGTTTCCTTGTTTTCCATGGCGCATAGTCCACTGTGTCCACGGACCAGCTCTTCTTATCCATTCATCTGTTGATGGACATTTGGGTTGCTTCGGTGTCTTGGCTACTGTGAAAACTCGTGGAGTGCAGCTCTTGCAGCCTGTCTTCTCAGGTGAGAGGCTCAGCTGTGGGTGTTCTGGATGGAAGGGTGGCTCAATTTTTAATTGAAAACGCAGCTCCTTTCTGTTCTCATTATTGGCTGTTACAACTAGACATGTCCTCCGCAGACAGAGGGAACAGAGTTCTCTAAAACCCCTTCAGCATTTATTGTTTGTAGTCTTTTGGCTGACGGTAGTTAACTTGGGTGAGCTGAAAGCTTTTTGTAGGTTAGAGGAGTCTGATGATTCCTGATGTTGAGCTTTTCTCCATTTTCCTTTTTTTGATAAAGAGTGAGGAAAACTTACCTCTACCATACTATCTCTTTGACACATTTGCCTGCTTTGAATTTTTTTGGCCACTGCCGAGCTCAGGACATTTTTTTTTTGAGGGCAGGTGTCTTTTAGAGGCCTGAGTCCTTGTGAATGTTAAGTGACCCATAGCTATGCGTTTGAAGCCGCTCTTGCGGGAAACGGCCACAAGGCGGCAGCATTTCTCCATTTCCAACTCTGGGTTTTCCTGCAACAGAGGCTTCCTGGAAATTGTGTTCGTAGGCTGCAAATGAGAGTGCAGTGTGCCAGGGCAAAGCCCCAAGAGCTTATATCTCCTTACTTCTTGTGTGTTTTTAAAAATTTAATTGTTATCTAGTATCACAGCCAATTGGATAAAAATGTGGTGTGTGTTCTAGGTGTACAGCATCTGGTTCATCACATGTATGTATCGATCTATTCATCTTTGGATCCTTTCCCGTGTAGGTTATTACAGAGTGTTGAGTCGACCTCTCTTGGTATTCCTTAGGTATTTTGTGATTATATATTTCATATGTATCAGTACATGTCTGTAAACCGCCATATCCAAATTCATACATTCCTTACACCTTTCCACTTGGTTAAGCATAGTTGGTTTTCTGGATCTATGCACGGCCTTCTCTTGGAAATGACTTCATGGGTATCAATGTTGAAGTAACAACGATAAGTGATGTCATAGGATATTTATATTTGGGTTTCTTTCGTACTTCCTTTTGGGTGGGTATCTCTAGATCCTTCTACGGTGGTGCCAGCGGCACTGTTGCATGCTTTTCCGTGGCTCATATTCCATTGTGCACATGGGCCCCTTCTTCTTGGTGCATTGTTCTGTTGATGGACATTTGGGTTTCTTCCAAGTCTTGGCGATGGTACATGCTGCTGCAGTGCAGGATGGCCAGCCTGTGTCTTTTTGATTTTGGTCTACTCGGGAGACAGGCCCTTCAGTGGGCCTACCCGATTACATGTTAGCTCAATTTTTACCTTTCAACGCACCTCCACGGTGTTCTCACTACTAGCTGTTCCCAGGTTACGTCCCAGCGGCAGCTAGAGGGCACAGAGTTCTCTAAAACACCTTGAGCGTTTATTCTTTGTAGACTCTGTGGCTGATGATCATTCTGACGACTGTGGGTGAACGTTTTTGTCGACTGGATTTGCATGGCTTTAATTAATTCCTGATGTTGAGCATTTTTCCATGCCCTTTTATTTATCACAAGAGAAAGAAAGCAAGAGAAGACAAAATGTGCGCAACATATGCCTCTTGAAATTGTCGTTTTGAAATGTGCACGTCTTTTGAGGTTTTTTTTCCTCGATGGACGACCCAAGAATTGTTTTTGAGGGAAGGTGTCATTTATAGGCCTGCAATGATTTTGGATATCAAGTGACCATTAGCACTGGGTTTAAAGCTGCTGTTTTGAGAAACGGCCACAAGGCGGCAGCAGGTCTCCTTTACCAAACCTGGTTACTCGGGCAACAGAGCCTCCGTGGAAGTCGTATTCTCGGTTGTCAATTAGAATGGACTGTGCCAGGGAAAAGCCCCTTAAGTTTGTGTCTCACGACTGACTTGTTCGTTTTTTAATTCAATGTTTATTTTTTCTCACAGCAAGTTTGATTACAATGTTTTGCTTGTTGTAGGTGTGAAAGAGGTGGCTCTTTTACACATAAACATGTATCTAGTCTTCTTTGGATCCTTTTCCCATGTAGCTTATGACACAATGTTGAGTACTCTTCTCTTGGTATTCCGTAGGCCTTTGGTGATTTTGTATTTCCCCTGTGTTGGTATCTCTCTCTTAAACCCAATTTCCTAATGTACACAATTCTCACACCTGTCCATGGGTGAACCATAAATCTGTTTATTGCATCTGTGATTGCCTTTCTCTGTGGAAATATCTTCAGTGATATCAATTTTTAGGGAACACCTATAAGTGATATCGTAGGATATGTCTCTTTCGCTCTGTGACTTACTGCAAGGTGCGTGATGAACTCTAGCCTCACCGATGGTGCTGTTGATGGCATTGTTTCCTTTTGTTCCTTGGCTAACATTCCATCTGTACAGGTCCCTGTTCTTCTTTGTCCACTCATCTGTTGATGGACTTTCTGCTTGCTTCCATGTCCTGGCTATTGTAATACTCCTGCAATGCAGATTTGCCTGCCTGTGTCTTTCCACTTCTGTCTTCTTTCTTCGGTTATAGGCCCACGAGTGGGCCTGCTGGATCATATCGTAACTCAGTGTTTACCTTGTAAAGGCACCTCCATTCTGTTCCCATTAGTGCCTCTTACCAGGTGAAGTCCTGTGGCGAGCATTGCCCTCTGAGGAAGGCGCCACTAAGACCCTCATAAGCCTCAGGGCCCGACTGTACTCTCCTTGGTATGCATCCTGGACTTTATGGTAGGAACATACAAAAGGAGATGGTCTTTGGCCAAATCGCTCCAGGGACCTGCTCAGTTACTGGGAGTCCCTGGTTGTTCCCTAAAGCTAGGAAAAGCAACCCTGGAGGGGAAATTGGTGCCTTTGAGGGAGAAGCCGAGCAGCCAAGCAACCAGCTCATGCTGATAAGGTGTGACTAAGCCGAGAAGCCACCCAACCAGCTGATGCCGATAAGGCGTGACGAAGCAAATTCCCTGCTTTAGGGGTATATATATGGCTGTGCTTTGTTATTAAACTTGCCTTGCGACCGTCAGTTGCTTGTGCCCTTCTGATCCCATACCTTGGTGCGTTCAGTTCCCTACCCCCTCTCGTCGGTTGTTGCTACACTTTGAGGACCCGCCGCGGCTGGCGGCAAAGTCCCACTTAACCTAGAGGGTATGCACTTCTCCACAACCCCTTCAGCATGAATTGTTGGTAGTTTTGTTGCTGATGGTTCTTCTGACTGGTGTGAGCCGATACCTCTGTGGTTGGATTTGCATGCGTCTCATCAAGCCTTGAAATTGAGCTTTCAGGGATGTCCTTTTTTCTTCAAACTGTGTGTGTAGCTTACCTCATCACATTCTTTTCTTGAAGTATGTGCCACCTTTTGAAATATTTTGGCCACTACCTTCCTCAAGACATTTTGAGGGCAGGTTTCATTGACAGCCCTCCAGGACTTGTGCACATGAAGTGACCATTAGCACGGGTTTTCAAGCTGCCGGTGCAGGTAACGGCCAGGGGGCTGCAGCATTTCTGCGTTTCCCACTCTGGTAACTAGTGAAGCAGACCTTCCTGCCAGTGGTGTTCCTCGGTTATCAATGACGGTGGAATGTGTCTGGAGAAACCCCCCCAAGGCTGATGTCTCCTTACTTATATCTGTTTTTAAAATGGAATTTCTCCTTTTCACTGGAGCACTCTTCCACTGTGTCCATGGACCACTTCTCCTTTCTGCATTCCTCTGTGGCTGGACATTTTCATTGCTTCCAAGTGTTGGCTACGGTAAACATTGCTGGATTGCAGGATTGCCAGCCCGTGTCTTTTTTGATTCTCATCCTCTCAGGCGATAGACCCAGCAGTGGGTGTGCTTGATTGAACGGTCGCTCAATGTTGACCCTTTCCAGGCAACTCCACTGTGTTTTCCTTAGGGGCTCTTACCACGACCCACTTAGAACCGAGGGTACGCATTTCTTCACCACCCCTTCAGCATTTCTTGTTTGCAGAAGTTTCGCTGATGGCCATGCTGAGTGGTGTGACATGATAGGTTTCTGTAACGTGTATTTTCGTGTCTAATAATTCCTAAGGTTCAGCATTTTTCCACGCCTTTTTTTATTCTGTTAAACAAAAACAGAAAAAAAAAAACCGTGAGTACAATAAACCTCTTGAAATTGTCTTCTTGGAAGGTTGCCCTCTTTTGACTTTTTTGGTCGATTTTCGACCCCAGGATTTTTTTTGGAGGGCAGGTGTCATTTACAAGCCTGCAATGTGTGTGAATATTGAGTGACCATTAGCACTGACTTTAAAGCTGCTGCTGTGGGAAACGGCCCAAGGCGTCAGCATTGCTACATTCCCACATCAGGTTACTAGGACAGCAGAGCCCTTCTGGAAGTCCTGTTCCCAGGTTGTCCATTAGAATGGAATGTGCCAGGAAAAAACCCCAGAAGTTTATGTCACATTACTTCTTGTTCGCTCTTTTAATTTTTTTAAATCGGGGTAATGATTAGAATATTGTTGGTCCTAGATGTACAGAATCTGGTTCATTTGTACGTTATATATATATATATATATATATATATATATATATATATTCTTGTACAGATCCTCTTCCCATGTAAATTTTTGCAGAGTGTTCTGGTGACCTCCGTTGCTATATGGTCGGTCTGTTTGATATATATATTTAATATGTATTTGTACACATATGGTGACACTAATCTTAATTTATCCATTCCCCCCACCTTTCATTTTACATAAGCTTAGTTTGTTTTCTAAGTGTGTGAGTGTCTTTCTTTGTGGAAATATGTTCATTTGTGTCAGCTGTTAGATAACGCCTATACGTGATGTCATACGGTATGTCTTTTGCTTTCCGACTTAACTCATGTTCTGTGATGATCTCTAGGCTCATCTCGGGTGCCTCAAAGAGCAGTGTTTCCTTGTTTTCCATGGCGCATAGTCCACTGTGTCCACGGACCAGCTCTTCTTATCCATTCATCTGTTGATGGACATTTGGGTTGCTTCGGTGTCTTGGCTACTGTGAAAACTCGTGGAGTGCAGCTCTTGCAGCCTGTCTTCTCAGGTGAGAGGCTCAGCTGTGGGTGTTCTGGATGGAAGGGTGGCTCAATTTTTAATTGAAAACGCAGCTCCTTTCTGTTCTCATTATTGGCTGTTACAACTAGACATGTCCTCCGCAGACAGAGGGAACAGAGTTCTCTAAAACCCCTTCAGCATTTATTGTTTGTAGTCTTTTGGCTGACGGTAGTTAACTTGGGTGACCTGAAAGCTTTTTGTAGGTTAGAGGAGTCTGATGATTCCTGATGTTGAGCTTTTCTCCATTTTCCTTTTTTTGATAAAGAGTGAGGAAAACTTACCTCTACCATACTATCTCTTTGACACATTTGCCTGCTTTGAATTTTTTTGGCCACTGCCGAGCTCAGGACATTTTTTTTTTGAGGGCAGGTGTCTTTTAGAGGCCTGAGTCCTTGTGAATGTTAAGTGACCCATAGCTATGCGTTTGAAGCCGCTCTTGCGGGAAACGGCCACAAGGCGGCAGCATTTCTCCATTTCCAACTCTGGGTTTTCCTGCAACAGAGGCTTCCTGGAAATTGTGTTCGTAGGCTGCAAATGAGAGTGCAGTGTGCCAGGGCAAAGCCCCAAGAGCTTATATCTCCTTACTTCTTGTGTGTTTTTAAAAATTTAATTGTTATCTAGTATCACAGCCAATTGGATAAAAATGTGGTGTGTGTTCTAGGTGTACAGCATCTGGTTCATCACATGTATGTATCGATCTATTCATCTTTGGATCCTTTCCCGTGTAGGTTATTACAGAGTGTTGAGTCGACCTCTCTTGGTATTCCTTAGGTATTTTGTGATTATATATTTCATATGTATCAGTACATGTCTGTAAACCGCCATATCCAAATTCATACATTCCTTACACCTTTCCACTTGGTTAAGCATAGTTGGTTTTCTGGATCTATGCACGGCCTTCTCTTGGAAATGACTTCATGGGTATCAATGTTGAAGTAACAACGATAAGTGATGTCATAGGATATTTATATTTGGGTTTCTTTCGTACTTCCTTTTGGGTGGGTATCTCTAGATCCTTCTACGGTGGTGCCAGCGGCACTGTTGCATGCTTTTCCGTGGCTCATATTCCATTGTGCACATGGGCCCCTTCTTCTTGGTGCATTGTTCTGTTGATGGACATTTGGGTTTCTTCCAAGTCTTGGCGATGGTACATGCTGCTGCAGTGCAGGATGGCCAGCCTGTGTCTTTTTGATTTTGGTCTACTCGGGAGACAGGCCCTTCAGTGGGCCTACCCGATTACATGTTAGCTCAATTTTTACCTTTCAACGCACCTCCACGGTGTTCTCACTACTAGCTGTTCCCAGGTTACGTCCCAGCGGCAGCTAGAGGGCACAGAGTTCTCTAAAACACCTTGAGCGTTTATTCTTTGTAGACTCTGTGGCTGATGATCATTCTGACGACTGTGGGTGAACGTTTTTGTCGACTGGATTTGCATGGCTTTAATTAATTCCTGATGTTGAGCATTTTTCCATGCCCTTTTATTTATCACAAGAGAAAGAAAGCAAGAGAAGACAAAATGTGCGCAACATATGCCTCTTGAAATTGTCGTTTTGAAATGTGCACGTCTTTTGAGGTTTTTTTTCCTCGATGGACGACCCAAGAATTTTTTGAGGGAAGGTGTCATTTATAGGCCTGCAATGATTTTGGATATCAAGTGACCATTAGCACTGGGTTTAAAGCTGCTGTTTTGAGAAACGGCCACAAGGCGGCAGCAGGTCTCCTTTACCAAACCTGGTTACTCGGGCAACAGAGCCTCCGTGGAAGTCGTATTCTCGGTTGTCAATTAGAATGGACTGTGCCAGGGAAAAGCCCCTTAAGTTTGTGTCTCACGACTGACTTGTTCGTTTTTTAATTCAATGTTTATTTTTTCTCACAGCAAGTTTGATTACAATGTTTTGCTTGTTGTAGGTGTGAAAGAGGTGGCTCTTTTACACATAAACATGTATCTAGTCTTCTTTGGATCCTTTTCCCATGTAGCTTATGACACAATGTTGAGTACTCTTCTCTTGGTATTCCGTAGGCCTTTGGTGATTTTGTATTTCCCCTGTGTTGGTATCTCTCTCTTAAACCCAATTTCCTAATGTACACAATTCTCACACCTGTCCATGGGTGAACCATAAATCTGTTTATTGCATCTGTGATTGCCTTTCTCTGTGGAAATATCTTCAGTGATATCAATTTTTAGGGAACACCTATAAGTGATATCGTAGGATATGTCTCTTTCGCTCTGTGACTTACTGCAAGGTGCGTGATGAACTCTAGCCTCACCGATGGTGCTGTTGATGGCATTGTTTCCTTTTGTTCCTTGGCTAACATTCCATCTGTACAGGTCCCTGTTCTTCTTTGTCCACTCATCTGTTGATGGACTTTCTGCTTGCTTCCATGTCCTGGCTATTGTAATACTCCTGCAATGCAGATTTGCCTGCCTGTGTCTTTCCACTTCTGTCTTCTTTCTTCGGTTATAGGCCCACGAGTGGGCCTGCTGGATCATATCGTAACTCAGTGTTTACCTTGTAAAGGCACCTCCATTCTGTTCCCATTAGTGCCTCTTACCAGGTGAAGTCCTGTGGCGAGCATTGCCCTCTGAGGAAGGCGCCACTAAGACCCTCATAAGCCTCAGGGCCCGACTGTACTCTCCTTGGTATGCATCCTGGACTTTATGGTAGGAACATACAAAAGGAGATGGTCTTTGGCCAAATCGCTCCAGGGACCTGCTCAGTTACTGGGAGTCCCTGGTTGTTCCCTAAAGCTAGGAAAAGCAACCCTGGAGGGGAAATTGGTGCCTTTGAGGGAGAAGCCGAGCAGCCAAGCAACCAGCTCATGCTGATAAGGTGTGACTAAGCCGAGAAGCCACCCAACCAGCTGATGCCGATAAGGCGTGACGAAGCAAATTCCCTGCTTTAGGGGTATATATATGGCTGTGCTTTGTTATTAAACTTGCCTTGCGACCGTCAGTTGCTTGTGCCCTTCTGATCCCATACCTTGGTGCGTTCAGTTCCCTACCCCCTCTCGTCGGTTGTTGCTACACTTTGAGGACCCGCCGCGGCTGGCGGCAAAGTCCCACTTAACCTAGAGGGTATGCACTTCTCCACAACCCCTTCAGCATGAATTGTTGGTAGTTTTGTTGCTGATGGTTCTTCTGACTGGTGTGAGCCGATACCTCTGTGGTTGGATTTGCATGCGTCTCATCAAGCCTTGAAATTGAGCTTTCAGGGATGTCCTTTTTTCTTCAAACTGTGTGTGTAGCTTACCTCATCACATTCTTTTCTTGAAGTATGTGCCACCTTTTGAAATATTTTGGCCACTACCTTCCTCAAGACATTTTGAGGGCAGGTTTCATTGACAGCCCTCCAGGACTTGTGCACATGAAGTGACCATTAGCACGGGTTTTCAAGCTGCCGGTGCAGGTAACGGCCAGGGGGCTGCAGCATTTCTGCGTTTCCCACTCTGGTAACTAGTGAAGCAGACCTTCCTGCCAGTGGTGTTCCTCGGTTATCAATGACGGTGGAATGTGTCTGGAGAAACCCCCCCAAGGCTGATGTCTCCTTACTTATATCTGTTTTTAAAATGGAATTTCTCCTTTTCACTGGAGCACTCTTCCACTGTGTCCATGGACCACTTCTCCTTTCTGCATTCCTCTGTGGCTGGACATTTTCATTGCTTCCAAGTGTTGGCTACGGTAAACATTGCTGGATTGCAGGATTGCCAGCCCGTGTCTTTTTTGATTCTCATCCTCTCAGGCGATAGACCCAGCAGTGGGTGTGCTTGATTGAACGGTCGCTCAATGTTGACCCTTTCCAGGCAACTCCACTGTGTTTTCCTTAGGGGCTCTTACCACGACCCACTTAGAACCGAGGGTACGCATTTCTTCACCACCCCTTCAGCATTTCTTGTTTGCAGAAGTTTCGCTGATGGCCATGCTGAGTGGTGTGACATGATAGGTTTCTGTAACGTGTATTTTCGTGTCTAATAATTCCTAAGGTTCAGCATTTTTCCACGCCTTTTTTTATTCTGTTAAACAAAAACAGAAAAAAAAAACCGTGAGTACAATAAACCTCTTGAAATTGTCTTCTTGGAAGGTTGCCCTCTTTTGACTTTTTTGGTCGATTTTCGACCCCAGGATTTTTTTTGGAGGGCAGGTGTCATTTACAAGCCTGCAATGTGTGTGAATATTGAGTGACCATTAGCACTGACTTTAAAGCTGCTGCTGTGGGTAACGGCCACAAGGCGTCAGCATTGCTACATTCCCACATCAGGTTACTAGGACAGCAGAGCCCTTCTGGAAGTCCTGTTCCCAGGTTGTCCATTAGAATGGAATGTGCCAGGAAAAAACCCCAGAAGTTTATGTCACATTACTTCTTGTTCGCTCTTTTAATTTTTTTAAATCGGGGTAATGATTAGAATATTGTTGGTCCTAGATGTACAGAATCTGGTTCATTTGTACGTTATATATATATATATATATATATATATATATATATATATTCTTGTACAGATCCTCTTCCCATGTAAATTTTTGCAGAGTGTTCTGGTGACCTCCGTTGCTATATGGTCGGTCTGTTTGATATATATATTTAATATGTATTTGTACACATATGGTGACACTAATCTTAATTTATCCATTCCCCCCACCTTTCATTTTACATAAGCTTAGTTTGTTTTCTAAGTGTGTGAGTGTCTTTCTTTGTGGAAATATGTTCATTTGTGTCAGCTGTTAGATAACGCCGATACGTGATGTCATACGGTATGTCTTTTGCTTTCCGACTTAACTCATGTTCTGTGATGATCTCTAGGCTCATCTCGGGTGCCTCAAAGAGCAGTGTTTCCTTGTTTTCCATGGCGCATAGTCCACTGTGTCCACGGACCAGCTCTTCTTATCCATTCATCTGTTGATGGACATTTGGGTTGCTTCGGTGTCTTGGCTACTGTGAAAACTCGTGGAGTGCAGCTCTTGCAGCCTGTCTTCTCAGGTGAGAGGCTCAGCTGTGGGTGTTCTGGATGGAAGGGTGGCTCAATTTTTAATTGAAAACGCAGCTCCTTTCTGTTCTCATTATTGGCTGTTACAACTAGACATGTCCTCCGCAGACAGAGGGAACAGAGTTCTCTAAAACCCCTTCAGCATTTATTGTTTGTAGTCTTTTGGCTGACGGTAGTTAACTTGGGTGAGCTGAAAGCTTTTTGTAGGTTAGAGGAGTCTGATGATTCCTGATGTTGAGCTTTTCTCCATTTTCCTTTTTTTGATAAAGAGTGAGGAAAACTTACCTCTACCATACTATCTCTTTGACACATTTGCCTGCTTTGAATTTTTTTGGCCACTGCCGAGCTCAGGACATTTTTTTTTTGAGGGCAGGTGTCTTTTAGAGGCCTGAGTCCTTGTGAATGTTAAGTGACCCATAGCTATGCGTTTGAAGCCGCTCTTGCGGGAAACGGCCACAAGGCGGCAGCATTTCTCCATTTCCAACTCTGGGTTTTCCTGCAACAGAGGCTTCCTGGAAATTGTGTTCGTAGGCTGCAAATGAGAGTGCAGTGTGCCAGGGCAAAGCCCCAAGAGCTTATATCTCCTTACTTCTTGTGTGTTTTTAAAAATTTAATTGTTATCTAGTATCACAGCCAATTGGATAAAAATGTGGTGTGTGTTCTAGGTGTACAGCATCTGGTTCATCACATGTATGTATCGATCTATTCATCTTTGGATCCTTTCCCGTGTAGGTTATTACAGAGTGTTGAGTCGACCTCTCTTGGTATTCCTTAGGTATTTTGTGATTATATATTTCATATGTATCAGTACATGTCTGTAAACCGCCATATCCAAATTCATACATTCCTTACACCTTTCCACTTGGTTAAGCATAGTTGGTTTTCTGGATCTATGCACGGCCTTCTCTTGGAAATGACTTCATGGGTATCAATGTTGAAGTAACAACGATAAGTGATGTCATAGGATATTTATATTTGGGTTTCTTTCGTACTTCCTTTTGGGTGGGTATCTCTAGATCCTTCTACGGTGGTGCCAGCGGCACTGTTGCATGCTTTTCCGTGGCTCATATTCCATTGTGCACATGGGCCCCTTCTTCTTGGTGCATTGTTCTGTTGATGGACATTTGGGTTTCTTCCAAGTCTTGGCGATGGTACATGCTGCTGCAGTGCAGGATGGCCAGCCTGTGTCTTTTTGATTTTGGTCTACTCGGGAGACAGGCCCTTCAGTGGGCCTACCCGATTACATGTTAGCTCAATTTTTACCTTTCAACGCACCTCCACGGTGTTCTCACTACTAGCTGTTCCCAGGTTACGTCCCAGCGGCAGCTAGAGGGCACAGAGTTCTCTAAAACACCTTGAGCGTTTATTCTTTGTAGACTCTGTGGCTGATGATCATTCTGACGACTGTGGGTGAACGTTTTTGTCGACTGGATTTGCATGGCTTTAATTAATTCCTGATGTTGAGCATTTTTCCATGCCCTTTTATTTATCACAAGAGAAAGAAAGCAAGAGAAGACAAAATGTGCGCAACATATGCCTCTTGAAATTGTCGTTTTGAAATGTGCACGTCTTTTGAGTTTTTTTTTCCTCGATGGACGACCCAAGAATTGCTTTTGAGGGCAGGTGTCATTTATAGGCCTGCAATGATTTTGGATATCAAGTGACCATTAGCACTGGGTTTAAAGCTGCTGTTTTGAGAAACGGCCACAAGGCGGCAGCAGGTCTCCTTTACCAAACCTGGTTACTCGGGCAACAGAGCCTCCGTGGAAGTCGTATTCTCGGTTGTCAATTAGAATGGACTGTGCCAGGGAAAAGCCCCTTAAGTTTGTGTCTCACGACTGACTTGTTCGTTTTTTAATTCAATGTTTATTTTTTCTCACAGCAAGTTTGATTACAATGTTTTGCTTGTTGTAGGTGTGAAAGAGGTGGCTCTTTTACACATAAACATGTATCTAGTCTTCTTTGGATCCTTTTCCCATGTAGCTTATGACACAATGTTGAGTACTCTTCTCTTGGTATTCCGTAGGCCTTTGGTGATTTTGTATTTCCCCTGTGTTGGTATCTCTCTCTTAAACCCAATTTCCTAATGTACACAATTCTCACACCTGTCCATGGGTGAACCATAAATCTGTTTATTGCATCTGTGATTGCCTTTCTCTGTGGAAATATCTTCAGTGATATCAATTTTTAGGGAACACCTATAAGTGATATCGTAGGATATGTCTCTTTCGCTCTGTGACTTACTGCAAGGTGCGTGATGAACTCTAGCCTCACCGATGGTGCTGTTGATGGCATTGTTTCCTTTTGTTCCTTGGCTAACATTCCATCTGTACAGGTCCCTGTTCTTCTTTGTCCACTCATCTGTTGATGGACTTTCTGCTTGCTTCCATGTCCTGGCTATTGTAATACTCCTGCAATGCAGATTTGCCTGCCTGTGTCTTTCCACTTCTGTCTTCTTTCTTCGGTTATAGGCCCACGAGTGGGCCTGCTGGATCATATCGTAACTCAGTGTTTACCTTGTAAAGGCACCTCCATTCTGTTCCCATTAGTGCCTCTTACCAGGTGAAGTCCTGTGGCGAGCATTGCCCTCTGAGGAAGGCGCCACTAAGACCCTCATAAGCCTCAGGGCCCGACTGTACTCTCCTTGGTATGCATCCTGGACTTTATGGTAGGAACATACAAAAGGAGATGGTCTTTGGCCAAATCGCTCCAGGGACCTGCTCAGTTACTGGGAGTCCCTGGTTGTTCCCTAAAGCTAGGAAAAGCAACCCTGGAGGGGAAATTGGTGCCTTTGAGGGAGAAGCCGAGCAGCCAACCAACCAGCTCATGCTGATAAGGTGTGACTAAGCCGAGAAGCCACCCAACCAGCTGATGCCGATAAGGCGTGACGAAGCAAATTCCCTGCTTTAGGGGTATATATATGGCTGTGCTTTGTTATTAAACTTGCCTTGCGACCGTCAGTTGCTTGTGCCCTTCTGATCCCATACCTTGGTGCGTTCAGTTCCCTACCCCCTCTCGTCGGTTGTTGCTACACTTTGAGGACCCGCCGCGGCTGGCGGCAAAGTCCCACTTAACCTAGAGGGTATGCACTTCTCCACAACCCCTTCAGCATGAATTGTTGGTAGTTTTGTTGCTGATGGTTCTTCTGACTGGTGTGAGCCGATACCTCTGTGGTTGGATTTGCATGCGTCTCATCAAGCCTTGAAATTGAGCTTTCAGGGATGTCCTTTTTTCTTCAAACTGTGTGTGTAGCTTACCTCATCACATTCTTTTCTTGGAGTATGTGCCACCTTTTGAAATATTTTGGCCACTACCTCCCTCAAGACATTTTGAGGGCAGGTTTCATTGACAGCCCTCCAGGACTTGTGCACATGAAGTGACCATTAGCACGGGTTTTCAAGCTGCCGGTGCAGGTAACGGCCAGGGGGCTGCAGCATTTCTGCGTTTCCCACTCTGGTAACTAGTGAAGCAGACCTTCCTGCCAGTGGTGTTCCTCGGTTATCAATGACGGTGGAATGTGTCTGGAGAAACCCCCCAAGGCTGATGTCTCCTTACTTATATCTGTTTTTAAAATGGAATTTCTCCTTTTCACTGGAGCACTCTTCCACTGTGTCCATGGACCACTTCTCCTTTCTGCATTCCTCTGTGGCTGGACATTTTCATTGCTTCCAAGTGTTGGCTACGGTAAACATTGCTGGATTGCAGGATTGCCAGCCCGTGTCTTTTTTGATTCTCATCCTCTCAGGCGATAGACCCAGCAGTGGGTGTGCTTGATTGAACGGTCGCTCAATGTTGACCCTTTCCAGGCAACTCCACTGTGTTTTCCTTAGGGGCTCTTACCACGACCCACTTAGAACCGAGGGTACGCATTTCTTCACCACCCCTTCAGCATTTCTTGTTTGCAGAAGTTTCGCTGATGGCCATGCTGAGTGGTGTGACATGATAGGTTTCTGTAACGTGTATTTTCGTGTCTAATAATTCCTAAGGTTCAGCATTTTTCCACGCCTTTTTTTATTCTGTTAAACAAAAACAGAAAAAAAAAAACCGTGAGTACAATAAACCTCTTGAAATTGTCTTCTTGGAAGGTTGCCCTCTTTTGACTTTTTTGGTCGATTTTCGACCCCAGGATTTTTTTTGGAGGGCAGGTGTCATTTACAAGCCTGCAATGTGTGTGAATATTGAGTGACCATTAGCACTGACTTTAAAGCTGCTGCTGTGGGAAACGGCCCAAGGCGTCAGCATTGCTACATTCCCACATCAGGTTACTAGGACAGCAGAGCCCTTCTGGAAGTCCTGTTCCCAGGTTGTCCATTAGAATGGAATGTGCCAGGAAAAAACCCCAGAAGTTTATGTCACATTACTTCTTGTTCGCTCTTTTAATTTTTTTAAATCGGGGTAATGATTAGAATATTGTTGGTCCTAGATGTACAGAATCTGGTTCATTTGTACGTTATATATATATATATATATATATATATATATATATATATTCTTGTACAGATCCTCTTCCCATGTAAATTTTTGCAGAGTGTTCTGGTGACCTCCGTTGCTATATGGTCGGTCTGTTTGATATATATATTTAATATGTATTTGTACACATATGGTGACACTAATCTTAATTTATCCATTCCCCCCACCTTTCATTTTACATAAGCTTAGTTTGTTTTCTAAGTGTGTGAGTGTCTTTCTTTGTGGAAATATGTTCATTTGTGTCAGCTGTTAGATAACGCCTATACGTGATGTCATACGGTATGTCTTTTGCTTTCCGACTTAACTCATGTTCTGTGATGATCTCTAGGCTCATCTCGGGTGCCTCAAAGAGCAGTGTTTCCTTGTTTTCCATGGCGCATAGTCCACTGTGTCCACGGACCAGCTCTTCTTATCCATTCATCTGTTGATGGACATTTGGGTTGCTTCGGTGTCTTGGCTACTGTGAAAACTCGTGGAGTGCAGCTCTTGCAGCCTGTCTTCTCAGGTGAGAGGCTCAGCTGTGGGTGTTCTGGATGGAAGGGTGGCTCAATTTTTAATTGAAAACGCAGCTCCTTTCTGTTCTCATTATTGGCTGTTACAACTAGACATGTCCTCCGCAGACAGAGGGAACAGAGTTCTCTAAAACCCCTTCAGCATTTATTGTTTGTAGTCTTTTGGCTGACGGTAGTTAACTTGGGTGAGCTGAAAGCTTTTTGTAGGTTAGAGGAGTCTGATGATTCCTGATGTTGAGCTTTTCTCCATTTTCCTTTTTTTGATAAAGAGTGAGGAAAACTTACCTCTACCATACTATCTCTTTGACACATTTGCCTGCTTTGAATTTTTTTGGCCACTGCCGAGCTCAGGACATTTTTTTTTTGAGGGCAGGTGTCTTTTAGAGGCCTGAGTCCTTGTGAATGTTAAGTGACCCATAGCTATGCGTTTGAAGCCGCTCTTGCGGGAAACGGCCACAAGGCGGCAGCATTTCTCCATTTCCAACTCTGGGTTTTCCTGCAACAGAGGCTTCCTGGAAATTGTGTTCGTAGGCTGCAAATGAGAGTGCAGTGTGCCAGGGCAAAGCCCCAAGAGCTTATATCTCCTTACTTCTTGTGTGTTTTTAAAAATTTAATTGTTATCTAGTATCACAGCCAATTGGATAAAAATGTGGTGTGTGTTCTAGGTGTACAGCATCTGGTTCATCACATGTATGTATCGATCTATTCATCTTTGGATCCTTTCCCGTGTAGGTTATTACAGAGTGTTGAGTCGACCTCTCTTGGTATTCCTTAGGTATTTTGTGATTATATATTTCATATGTATCAGTACATGTCTGTAAACCGCCATATCCAAATTCATACATTCCTTACACCTTTCCACTTGGTTAAGCATAGTTGGTTTTCTGGATCTATGCACGGCCTTCTCTTGGAAATGACTTCATGGGTATCAATGTTGAAGTAACAACGATAAGTGATGTCATAGGATATTTATATTTGGGTTTCTTTCGTACTTCCTTTTGGGTGGGTATCTCTAGATCCTTCTACGGTGGTGCCAGCGGCACTGTTGCATGCTTTTCCGTGGCTCATATTCCATTGTGCACATGGGCCCCTTCTTCTTGGTGCATTGTTCTGTTGATGGACATTTGGGTTTCTTCCAAGTCTTGGCGATGGTACATGCTGCTGCAGTGCAGGATGGCCAGCCTGTGTCTTTTTGATTTTGGTCTACTCGGGAGACAGGCCCTTCAGTGGGCCTACCCGATTACATGTTAGCTCAATTTTTACCTTTCAACGCACCTCCACGGTGTTCTCACTACTAGCTGTTCCCAGGTTACGTCCCAGCGGCAGCTAGAGGGCACAGAGTTCTCTAAAACACCTTGAGCGTTTATTCTTTGTAGACTCTGTGGCTGATGATCATTCTGACGACTGTGGGTGAACGTTTTTGTCGACTGGATTTGCATGGCTTTAATTAATTCCTGATGTTGAGCATTTTTCCATGCCCTTTTATTTATCACAAGAGAAAGAAAGCAAGAGAAGACAAAATGTGCGCAACATATGCCTCTTGAAATTGTCGTTTTGAAATGTGCACGTCTTTTGAGGTTTTTTTTCCTCGATGGACGACCCAAGAATTGTTTTTGAGGGAAGGTGTCATTTATAGGCCTGCAATGATTTTGGATATCAAGTGACCATTAGCACTGGGTTTAAAGCTGCTGTTTTGAGAAACGGCCACAAGGCGGCAGCAGGTCTCCTTTACCAAACCTGGTTACTCGGGCAACAGAGCCTCCGTGGAAGTCGTATTCTCGGTTGTCAATTAGAATGGACTGTGCCAGGGAAAAGCCCCTTAAGTTTGTGTCTCACGACTGACTTGTTCGTTTTTTAATTCAATGTTTATTTTTTCTCACAGCAAGTTTGATTACAATGTTTTGCTTGTTGTAGGTGTGAAAGAGGTGGCTCTTTTACACATAAACATGTATCTAGTCTTCTTTGGATCCTTTTCCCATGTAGCTTATGACACAATGTTGAGTACTCTTCTCTTGGTATTCCGTAGGCCTTTGGTGATTTTGTATTTCCCCTGTGTTGGTATCTCTCTCTTAAACCCAATTTCCTAATGTACACAATTCTCACACCTGTCCATGGGTGAACCATAAATCTGTTTATTGCATCTGTGATTGCCTTTCTCTGTGGAAATATCTTCAGTGATATCAATTTTTAGGGAACACCTATAAGTGATATCGTAGGATATGTCTCTTTCGCTCTGTGACTTACTGCAAGGTGCGTGATGAACTCTAGCCTCACCGATGGTGCTGTTGATGGCATTGTTTCCTTTTGTTCCTTGGCTAACATTCCATCTGTACAGGTCCCTGTTCTTCTTTGTCCACTCATCTGTTGATGGACTTTCTGCTTGCTTCCATGTCCTGGCTATTGTAATACTCCTGCAATGCAGATTTGCCTGCCTGTGTCTTTCCACTTCTGTCTTCTTTCTTCGGTTATAGGCCCACGAGTGGGCCTGCTGGATCATATCGTAACTCAGTGTTTACCTTGTAAAGGCACCTCCATTCTGTTCCCATTAGTGCCTCTTACCAGGTGAAGTCCTGTGGCGAGCATTGCCCTCTGAGGAAGGCGCCACTAAGACCCTCATAAGCCTCAGGGCCCGACTGTACTCTCCTTGGTATGCATCCTGGACTTTATGGTAGGAACATACAAAAGGAGATGGTCTTTGGCCAAATCGCTCCAGGGACCTGCTCAGTTACTGGGAGTCCCTGGTTGTTCCCTAAAGCTAGGAAAAGCAACCCTGGAGGGGAAATTGGTGCCTTTGAGGGAGAAGCCGAGCAGCCAAGCAACCAGCTCATGCTGATAAGGTGTGACTAAGCCGAGAAGCCACCCAACCAGCTGATGCCGATAAGGCGTGACGAAGCAAATTCCCTGCTTTAGGGGTATATATATGGCTGTGCTTTGTTATTAAACTTGCCTTGCGACCGTCAGTTGCTTGTGCCCTTCTGATCCCATACCTTGGTGCGTTCAGTTCCCTACCCCCTCTCGTCGGTTGTTGCTACACTTTGAGGACCCGCCGCGGCTGGCGGCAAAGTCCCACTTAACCTAGAGGGTATGCACTTCTCCACAACCCCTTCAGCATGAATTGTTGGTAGTTTTGTTGCTGATGGTTCTTCTGACTGGTGTGAGCCGATACCTCTGTGGTTGGATTTGCATGCGTCTCATCAAGCCTTGAAATTGAGCTTTCAGGGATGTCCTTTTTTCTTCAAACTGTGTGTGTAGCTTACCTCATCACATTCTTTTCTTGAAGTATGTGCCACCTTTTGAAATATTTTGGCCACTACCTTCCTCAAGACATTTTGAGGGCAGGTTTCATTGACAGCCCTCCAGGACTTGTGCACATGAAGTGACCATTAGCACGGGTTTTCAAGCTGCCGGTGCAGGTAACGGCCAGGGGGCTGCAGCATTTCTGCGTTTCCCACTCTGGTAACTAGTGAAGCAGACCTTCCTGCCAGTGGTGTTCCTCGGTTATCAATGACGGTGGAATGTGTCTGGAGAAACCCCCCCAAGGCTGATGTCTCCTTACTTATATCTGTTTTTAAAATGGAATTTCTCCTTTTCACTGGAGCACTCTTCCACTGTGTCCATGGACCACTTCTCCTTTCTGCATTCCTCTGTGGCTGGACATTTTCATTGCTTCCAAGTGTTGGCTACGGTAAACATTGCTGGATTGCAGGATTGCCAGCCCGTGTCTTTTTTGATTCTCATCCTCTCAGGCGATAGACCCAGCAGTGGGTGTGCTTGATTGAACGGTCGCTCAATGTTGACCCTTTCCAGGCAACTCCACTGTGTTTTCCTTAGGGGCTCTTACCACGACCCACTTAGAACCGAGGGTACGCATTTCTTCACCACCCCTTCAGCATTTCTTGTTTGCAGAAGTTTCGCTGATGGCCATGCTGAGTGGTGTGACATGATAGGTTTCTGTAACGTGTATTTTCGTGTCTAATAATTCCTAAGGTTCAGCATTTTTCCACGCCTTTTTTTATTCTGTTAAACAAAAACAGAAAAAAAAAAACCGTGAGTACAATAAACCTCTTGAAATTGTCTTCTTGGAAGGTTGCCCTCTTTTGACTTTTTTGGTCGATTTTCGACCCCAGGATTTTTTTTGGAGGGCAGGTGTCATTTACAAGCCTGCAATGTGTGTGAATATTGAGTGACCATTAGCACTGACTTTAAAGCTGCTGCTGTGGGAAACGGCCCAAGGCGTCAGCATTGCTACATTCCCACATCAGGTTACTAGGACAGCAGAGCCCTTCTGGAAGTCCTGTTCCCAGGTTGTCCATTAGAATGGAATGTGCCAGGAAAAAACCCCAGAAGTTTATGTCACATTACTTCTTGTTCGCTCTTTTAATTTTTTTAAATCGGGGTAATGATTAGAATATTGTTGGTCCTAGATGTACAGAATCTGGTTCATTTGTACGTTATATATATATATATATATATATATATATATATATATATATATTCTTGTACAGATCCTCTTCCCATGTAAATTTTTGCAGAGTGTTCTGGTGACCTCCGTTGCTATATGGTCGGTCTGTTTGATATATATATTTAATATGTATTTGTACACATATGGTGACACTAATCTTAATTTATCCATTCCCCCCACCTTTCATTTTACATAAGCTTAGTTTGTTTTCTAAGTGTGTGAGTGTCTTTCTTTGTGGAAATATGTTCATTTGTGTCAGCTGTTAGATAACGCCTATACGTGATGTCATACGGTATGTCTTTTGCTTTCCGACTTAACTCATGTTCTGTGATGATCTCTAGGCTCATCTCGGGTGCCTCAAAGAGCAGTGTTTCCTTGTTTTCCATGGCGCATAGTCCACTGTGTCCACGGACCAGCTCTTCTTATCCATTCATCTGTTGATGGACATTTGGGTTGCTTCGGTGTCTTGGCTACTGTGAAAACTCGTGGAGTGCAGCTCTTGCAGCCTGTCTTCTCAGGTGAGAGGCTCAGCTGTGGGTGTTCTGGATGGAAGGGTGGCTCAATTTTTAATTGAAAACGCAGCTCCTTTCTGTTCTCATTATTGGCTGTTACAACTAGACATGTCCTCCGCAGACAGAGGGAACAGAGTTCTCTAAAACCCCTTCAGCATTTATTGTTTGTAGTCTTTTGGCTGACGGTAGTTAACTTGGGTGAGCTGAAAGCTTTTTGTAGGTTAGAGGAGTCTGATGATTCCTGATGTTGAGCTTTTCTCCATTTTCCTTTTTTTGATAAAGAGTGAGGAAAACTTACCTCTACCATACTATCTCTTTGACACATTTGCCTGCTTTGAATTTTTTTGGCCACTGCCGAGCTCAGGACATTTTTTTTTTGAGGGCAGGTGTCTTTTAGAGGCCTGAGTCCTTGTGAATGTTAAGTGACCCATAGCTATGCGTTTGAAGCCGCTCTTGCGGGAAACGGCCACAAGGCGGCAGCATTTCTCCATTTCCAACTCTGGGTTTTCCTGCAACAGAGGCTTCCTGGAAATTGTGTTCGTAGGCTGCAAATGAGAGTGCAGTGTGCCAGGGCAAAGCCCCAAGAGCTTATATCTCCTTACTTCTTGTGTGTTTTTAAAAATTTAATTGTTATCTAGTATCACAGCCAATTGGATAAAAATGTGGTGTGTGTTCTAGGTGTACAGCATCTGGTTCATCACATGTATGTATCGATCTATTCATCTTTGGATCCTTTCCCGTGTAGGTTATTACAGAGTGTTGAGTCGACCTCTCTTGGTATTCCTTAGGTATTTTGTGATTATATATTTCATATGTATCAGTACATGTCTGTAAACCGCCATATCCAAATTCATACATTCCTTACACCTTTCCACTTGGTTAAGCATAGTTGGTTTTCTGGATCTATGCACGGCCTTCTCTTGGAAATGACTTCATGGGTATCAATGTTGAAGTAACAACGATAAGTGATGTCATAGGATATTTATATTTGGGTTTCTTTCGTACTTCCTTTTGGGTGGGTATCTCTAGATCCTTCTACGGTGGTGCCAGCGGCACTGTTGCATGCTTTTCCGTGGCTCATATTCCATTGTGCACATGGGCCCCTTCTTCTTGGTGCATTGTTCTGTTGATGGACATTTGGGTTTCTTCCAAGTCTTGGCGATGGTACATGCTGCTGCAGTGCAGGATGGCCAGCCTGTGTCTTTTTGATTTTGGTCTACTCGGGAGACAGGCCCTTCAGTGGGCCTACCCGATTACATGTTAGCTCAATTTTTACCTTTCAACGCACCTCCACGGTGTTCTCACTACTAGCTGTTCCCAGGTTACGTCCCAGCGGCAGCTAGAGGGCACAGAGTTCTCTAAAACACCTTGAGCGTTTATTCTTTGTAGACTCTGTGGCTGATGATCATTCTGACGACTGTGGGTGAACGTTTTTGTCGACTGGATTTGCATGGCTTTAATTAATTCCTGATGTTGAGCATTTTTCCATGCCCTTTTATTTATCACAAGAGAAAGAAAGCAAGAGAAGACAAAATGTGCGCAACATATGCCTCTTGAAATTGTCGTTTTGAAATGTGCACGTCTTTTGAGGTTTTTTTTCCTCGATGGACGACCCAAGAATTTTTTGAGGGAAGGTGTCATTTATAGGCCTGCAATGATTTTGGATATCAAGTGACCATTAGCACTGGGTTTAAAGCTGCTGTTTTGAGAAACGGCCACAAGGCGGCAGCAGGTCTCCTTTACCAAACCTGGTTACTCGGGCAACAGAGCCTCCGTGGAAGTCGTATTCTCGGTTGTCAATTAGAATGGACTGTGCCAGGGAAAAGCCCCTTAAGTTTGTGTCTCACGACTGACTTGTTCGTTTTTTAATTCAATGTTTATTTTTTCTCACAGCAAGTTTGATTACAATGTTTTGCTTGTTGTAGGTGTGAAAGAGGTGGCTCTTTTACACATAAACATGTATCTAGTCTTCTTTGGATCCTTTTCCCATGTAGCTTATGACACAATGTTGAGTACTCTTCTCTTGGTATTCCGTAGGCCTTTGGTGATTTTGTATTTCCCCTGTGTTGGTATCTCTCTCTTAAACCCAATTTCCTAATGTACACAATTCTCACACCTGTCCATGGGTGAACCATAAATCTGTTTATTGCATCTGTGATTGCCTTTCTCTGTGGAAATATCTTCAGTGATATCAATTTTTAGGGAACACCTATAAGTGATATCGTAGGATATGTCTCTTTCGCTCTGTGACTTACTGCAAGGTGCGTGATGAACTCTAGCCTCACCGATGGTGCTGTTGATGGCATTGTTTCCTTTTGTTCCTTGGCTAACATTCCATCTGTACAGGTCCCTGTTCTTCTTTGTCCACTCATCTGTTGATGGACTTTCTGCTTGCTTCCATGTCCTGGCTATTGTAATACTCCTGCAATGCAGATTTGCCTGCCTGTGTCTTTCCACTTCTGTCTTCTTTCTTCGGTTATAGGCCCACGAGTGGGCCTGCTGGATCATATCGTAACTCAGTGTTTACCTTGTAAAGGCACCTCCATTCTGTTCCCATTAGTGCCTCTTACCAGGTGAAGTCCTGTGGCGAGCATTGCCCTCTGAGGAAGGCGCCACTAAGACCCTCATAAGCCTCAGGGCCCGACTGTACTCTCCTTGGTATGCATCCTGGACTTTATGGTAGGAACATACAAAAGGAGATGGTCTTTGGCCAAATCGCTCCAGGGACCTGCTCAGTTACTGGGAGTCCCTGGTTGTTCCCTAAAGCTAGGAAAAGCAACCCTGGAGGGGAAATTGGTGCCTTTGAGGGAGAAGCCGAGCAGCCAAGCAACCAGCTCATGCTGATAAGGTGTGACTAAGCCGAGAAGCCACCCAACCAGCTGATGCCGATAAGGCGTGACGAAGCAAATTCCCTGCTTTAGGGGTATATATATGGCTGTGCTTTGTTATTAAACTTGCCTTGCGACCGTCAGTTGCTTGTGCCCTTCTGATCCCATACCTTGGTGCGTTCAGTTCCCTACCCCCTCTCGTCGGTTGTTGCTACACTTTGAGGACCCGCCGCGGCTGGCGGCAAAGTCCCACTTAACCTAGAGGGTATGCACTTCTCCACAACCCCTTCAGCATGAATTGTTGGTAGTTTTGTTGCTGATGGTTCTTCTGACTGGTGTGAGCCGATACCTCTGTGGTTGGATTTGCATGCGTCTCATCAAGCCTTGAAATTGAGCTTTCAGGGATGTCCTTTTTTCTTCAAACTGTGTGTGTAGCTTACCTCATCACATTCTTTTCTTGAAGTATGTGCCACCTTTTGAAATATTTTGGCCACTACCTTCCTCAAGACATTTTGAGGGCAGGTTTCATTGACAGCCCTCCAGGACTTGTGCACATGAAGTGACCATTAGCACGGGTTTTCAAGCTGCCGGTGCAGGTAACGGCCAGGGGGCTGCAGCATTTCTGCGTTTCCCACTCTGGTAACTAGTGAAGCAGACCTTCCTGCCAGTGGTGTTCCTCGGTTATCAATGACGGTGGAATGTGTCTGGAGAAACCCCCCCAAGGCTGATGTCTCCTTACTTATATCTGTTTTTAAAATGGAATTTCTCCTTTTCACTGGAGCACTCTTCCACTGTGTCCATGGACCACTTCTCCTTTCTGCATTCCTCTGTGGCTGGACATTTTCATTGCTTCCAAGTGTTGGCTACGGTAAACATTGCTGGATTGCAGGATTGCCAGCCCGTGTCTTTTTTGATTCTCATCCTCTCAGGCGATAGACCCAGCAGTGGGTGTGCTTGATTGAACGGTCGCTCAATGTTGACCCTTTCCAGGCAACTCCACTGTGTTTTCCTTAGGGGCTCTTACCACGACCCACTTAGAACCGAGGGTACGCATTTCTTCACCACCCCTTCAGCATTTCTTGTTTGCAGAAGTTTCGCTGATGGCCATGCTGAGTGGTGTGACATGATAGGTTTCTGTAACGTGTATTTTCGTGTCTAATAATTCCTAAGGTTCAGCATTTTTCCACGCCTTTTTTTATTCTGTTAAACAAAAACAGAAAAAAAAAACCGTGAGTACAATAAACCTCTTGAAATTGTCTTCTTGGAAGGTTGCCCTCTTTTGACTTTTTTGGTCGATTTTCGACCCCAGGATTTTTTTTGGAGGGCAGGTGTCATTTACAAGCCTGCAATGTGTGTGAATATTGAGTGACCATTAGCACTGACTTTAAAGCTGCTGCTGTGGGAAACGGCCACAAGGCGTCAGCATTGCTACATTCCCACATGTGGTTACTAGGGCAGCAGAGCCCTTCTGGAAGTCCTGTTCCCAGGTTGTCCATTAGAATGGAATGTGCCAGGAAAAAACCCCAGAAGTTTATGTCACATTACTTCTTGTTCGCTCTTTTAATTTTTTTAAATCGGGGTAATGATTAGAATATTGTTGGTCCTAGATGTACAGAATCTGGTTCATTTGTATGTTATATATATATGTATATTCTTCTACAGATCCTCTTCCCATGTAAATTTTTGCAGAGTGTTCTGGTGACCTCCGTTGCTATATGGTCGGTCTGTTTGATATATATATTTAATATGTATTTGTACACATATGGTGACACTAATCTCAATTTATCCATTCCCCCCACCTTTCATTTTACATAAGCTTAGTTTGTTTTCTAAGTGTGTGAGTGTCTTTCTTTGTGGAAATATGTTCATTTGTGTCAGCTGTTAGATAACGCCTATACGTGATGTCATACGGTATGTCTTTTGCTTTCCGACTTAACTTATGTTCTGTGATGATCTCTAGGCTCATCTCGGGTGCCTCAAAGAGCAGTGTTTCCTTGTTTTCCATGGCGAATAGTCCACTGTGTCCACGGACCAGCTCTTCTTATCCATTCATCTGTTGATGGACATTTGGGTTGCTTCGGTGTCTTGGCTACTGTGAAAACTCGTGGAGTGCAGCTCTTGCAGCCTGTCTTCTCAGGTGAGAGGCTCAGCTGTGGGTGTTCTGGATGGAAGGGTGGCTCAATTTTTAATTGAAAACGCAGCTCCTTTCTGTTCTCATTATTGGCTGTTACAACTAGACATGTCCTCCGCAGACAGAGGGAACAGAGTTCTCTAAAACCCCTTCAGCATTTATTGTTTGTAGTCTTTTGGCTGACGGTAGTTAACTTGGGTGAGCTGAAAGCTTTTTGTAGGTTAGAGGAGTCTGATGATTCCTGATGTTGAGCTTTTCTCCATTTTCCTTTTTTTGATAAAGAGTGAGGAAAACTTACCTCTACCACACTATCTCTTTGACACATTTGCCTGCTTTGAATTTTTTTGGCCACTGCCGAGCTCAGGACATTTTTTTTTTGAGGGCAGGTGTCTTTTAGAGGCCTGAGTCCTTGTGAATGTTAAGTGACCCATAGCTATGCGTTTGAAGCCGCTCTTGCGGGAAACGGCCACAAGGCGGCAGCATTTCTCCATTTCCAACTCTGGGTTTTCCTGCAACAGAGGCTTCCTGGAAATTGTGTTCCTACGCTGCAAATGAGAGTGCAGTGTGCCAGGGCAAAGCCCCAAGAGCTTATATCTCCTTACTTCTTGTGTGTTTTTAAAAATTTAATTGTTACCTAGTATCACAGCCAATTGGATAAAAATGTGGTGTGTGTTCTAGGTGTACAGCATCTGGTTCATCACATGTATGTATCGATCTATTCATCTTTGGATCCTTTCCCGTGTAGGTTATTACAGAGTGTTGAGTCGACCTCTCTTGGTATTCCTTAGGTATTTTGTGATTATATATTTCATATGTATCAGTACATGTCTGTAAACCGCCATATCCAAATTCATACATTCCTTACACCTTTCCACTTGGTTAAGCATAGTTGGTTTTCTGGATCTATGCACGGCCTTCTCTTGGAAATGACTTCATGGGTATCAATGTTGAAGTAACAACGATAAGTGATGTCATAGGATATTTATATTTGGGTTTCTTTCGTACTTCCTTTTGGGTGGGTATCTCTAGATCCTTCTACGGTGGTGCCAGCGGCACTGTTGCATGCTTTTCCGTGGCTCATATTCCATTGTGCACATGGGCCCCTTCTTCTTGGTGCATTGTTCTGTTGATGGACATTTGGGTTTCTTCCAAGTCTTGGCGATGGTACATGCTGCTGCAGTGCAGGATGGCCAGCCTGTGTCTTTTTGATTTTGGTCTACTCGGGAGACAGGCCCTTCAGTGGGCCTACCCGATTACATGTTAGCTCAATTTTTACCTTTCAACGCACCTCCACGGTGTTCTCACTACTAGCTGTTCCCAGGTTACGTCCCAGCGGCAGCTAGAGGGCACAGAGTTCTCTAAAACACCTTGAGCGTTTATTCTTTGTAGACTCTGTGGCTGATGATCATTCTGACGACTGTGGGTGAACGTTTTAGTCGACTGGATTTGCATGGCTTTAATTAATTCCTGATGTTGAGCATTTTTCCATGCCCTTTTATTTATCACAAGAGAAAGAAAGCAAGAGAAGACAAAATGTGCGCAACATATGCCTCTTGAAATTGTCGTTTTGAAATGTGCACGTCTTTTGAGGTTTTTTTCCTCGATGGACGACCCAAGAATTGCTTTTGAGGGCAGGTGTCATTTATAGGCCTGCAATGATTTTGGATATCAAGTGACCATTAGCACTGGGTTTAAAGCTGCTGTTTTGAGAAACGGCCACAAGGCGGCAGCAGGTCTCCTTTACCAAACCTGGTTACTCGGGCAACAGAGCCTCCGTGGAAGTCGTATTCTCCGTTGTCAATTAGAATGGACTGTGCCAGGAAAAAGCCCCTTAAGTTTGTGTCTCACGACTGACTTGTTCGTTTTTTAATTCAATGTTTATTTTTTCTCACAGCAAGTTTGATTACAATGTTTTGCTTGTTGTAGGTGTGAAAGAGGTGGCTCTTTTACACATAAACATGTATCTAGTCTTCTTTGGATCCTTTTCCCATGTAGCTTATGACACAATGTTGAGTACTCTTCTCTTGGTATTCCGTAGGCCTTTGGTGATTTTGTATTTCCCCTGTGTTGGTATCTCTCTCTTAAACCCAATTTCCTAATGTACACAATTCTCACACCTGTCCATGGGTGAACCATAAATCTGTTTATTGCATCTGTGATTGCCTTTCTCTGTGGAAATATCTTCAGTGATATCAATTTTTAGGGAACACCTATAAGTGATATCGTAGGATATGTCTCTTTCGCTCTGTGACTTACTGCAAGGTGCGTGATGAACTCTAGCCTCACCGATGGTGCTGTTGATGGCATTGTTTCCTTTTGTTCCTTGGCTAACATTCCATCTGTACAGGTCCCTGTTCTTCTTTGTCCACTCATCTGTTGATGGACTTTCTGCTTGCTTCCATGTCCTGGCTATTGTAATACTCCTGCAATGCAGATTTGCCTGCCTGTGTCTTTCCACTTCTGTCTTCTTTCTTCGGTTATAGGCCCACGAGTGGGCCTGCTGGATCATATCGTAACTCAGTGTTTACCTTGTAAAGGCACCTCCATTCTGTTCCCATTAGTGCCTCTTACCAGGTGAAGTCCTGTGGCGAGCATTGCCCTCTGAGGAAGGCGCCACTAAGACCCTTATAAGCCTCAGGGCCCGACTGTACTCTCCTTGGTATGCATCCTGGACTTTATGGTAGGAACATACAAAAGGAGATGGTCTTTGGCCAAATCGCTCCAGGGACCTGCTCAGTTACTGGGAGTCCCTGGTTGTTCCCTAAAGCTAGGAAAAGCAACCCTGGAGGGCAAATTGGTGCCTTTGAGGGAGAAGCCGGGCAGCCAACCAACCAGCTGATGCTGATAAGGTGTGACTAAGCCGAGAAGCCAACCAACCAGCTGATGCCGATAAGGCGTGACGAAGCAAATTCCCTGCTTTAGGGGTATATATATGGCTGTGCTTTGTTATTAAACTTGCCTTGCGACCGTCAGTTGCTTGTGCCCTTCTGATCCCATACCTTGGTGCGTTCAGTTCCCTACCCCCTCTCGTCGGTTGTTGCTACACTTTGAGGACCCGCCGCGGCTGGCGGCAAAGTCCCACTTAACCTAGAGGGTATGCACTTCTCCACAACCCCTTCAGCATGAATTGTTGGTAGTTTTGTTGCTGATGGTTCTTCTGACTGGTGTGAGCCGATACCTCTGTGGTTGGATTTGCATGCGTCTCATCAAGCCTTGAAATTGAGCTTTCAGGGATGTCCTTTTTTCTTCAAACTGTGTGTGTAGCTTACCTCATCACATTCTTTTCTTGAAGTATGTGCCACCTTTTGAAATATTTTGGCCACTACCTTCCTCAAGACATTTTGAGGGCAGGTTTCATTGACAGCCCTCCAGGACTTGTGCACATGAAGTGACCATTAGCACGGGTTTTCAAGCTGCCGGTGCAGGTAACGGCCAGGGGGCTGCAGCATTTCTGCGTTTCCCACTCTGGTAACTAGTGAAGCAGACCTTCCTGCCAGTGGTGTTCCTCGGTTATCAATGACGGTGGAATGTGTCTGGAGAAACCCCCCCAAGGCTGATGTCTCCTTACTTATATCTGTTTTTAAAATGGAATTTCTCCTTTTCACTGGAGCACTCTTCCACTGTGTCCATGGACCACTTCTCCTTTCTGCATTCCTCTGTGGCTGGACATTTTCATTGCTTCCAAGTGTTGGCTACGGTAAACATTGCTGGATTGCAGGATTGCCAGCCCGTGTCTTTTTTGATTCTCATCCTCTCAGGCGATAGACCCAGCAGTGGGTGTGCTTGATTGAACGGTCGCTCAATGTTGACCCTTTCCAGGCAACTCCACTGTGTTTTCCTTAGGGGCTCTTACCACGACCCACTTAGAACCGAGGGTACGCATTTCTTCACCACCCCTTCAGCATTTCTTGTTTGCAGAAGTTTCGCTGATGGCCATGCTGAGTGGTGTGACATGATAGGTTTCTGTAACGTGTATTTTCGTGTCTAATAATTCCTAAGGTTCAGCATTTTTCCACGCCTTTTTTTATTCTGTTAAACAAAAACAGAAAAAAAAAAACCGTGAGTACAATAAACCTCTTGAAATTGTCTTCTTGGAAGGTTGCCCTCTTTTGACTTTTTTGGTCGATTTTCGACCCCAGGATTTTTTTTGGAGGGCAGGTGTCATTTACAAGCCTGCAATGTGTGTGAATATTGAGTGACCATTAGCACTGACTTTAAAGCTGCTGCTGTGGGAAACGGCCCAAGGCGTCAGCATTGCTACATTCCCACATCAGGTTACTAGGACAGCAGAGCCCTTCTGGAAGTCCTGTTCCCAGGTTGTCCATTAGAATGGAATGTGCCAGGAAAAAACCCCAGAAGTTTATGTCACATTACTTCTTGTTCGCTCTTTTAATTTTTTTAAATCGGGGTAATGATTAGAATATTGTTGGTCCTAGATGTACAGAATCTGGTTCATTTGTACGTTATATATATATATATATATATATATATATATATATATTCTTGTACAGATCCTCTTCCCATGTAAATTTTTGCAGAGTGTTCTGGTGACCTCCGTTGCTATATGGTCGGTCTGTTTGATATATATATTTAATATGTATTTGTACACATATGGTGACACTAATCTTAATTTATCCATTCCCCCCACCTTTCATTTTACATAAGCTTAGTTTGTTTTCTAAGTGTGTGAGTGTCTTTCTTTGTGGAAATATGTTCATTTGTGTCAGCTGTTAGATAACGCCTATACGTGATGTCATACGGTATGTCTTTTGCTTTCCGACTTAACTCATGTTCTGTGATGATCTCTAGGCTCATCTCGGGTGCCTCAAAGAGCAGTGTTTCCTTGTTTTCCATGGCGCATAGTCCACTGTGTCCACGGACCAGCTCTTCTTATCCATTCATCTGTTGATGGACATTTGGGTTGCTTCGGTGTCTTGGCTACTGTGAAAACTCGTGGAGTGCAGCTCTTGCAGCCTGTCTTCTCAGGTGAGAGGCTCAGCTGTGGGTGTTCTGGATGGAAGGGTGGCTCAATTTTTAATTGAAAACGCAGCTCCTTTCTGTTCTCATTATTGGCTGTTACAACTAGACATGTCCTCCGCAGACAGAGGGAACAGAGTTCTCTAAAACCCCTTCAGCATTTATTGTTTGTAGTCTTTTGGCTGACGGTAGTTAACTTGGGTGAGCTGAAAGCTTTTTGTAGGTTAGAGGAGTCTGATGATTCCTGATGTTGAGCTTTTCTCCATTTTCCTTTTTTTGATAAAGAGTGAGGAAAACTTACCTCTACCATACTATCTCTTTGACACATTTGCCTGCTTTGAATTTTTTTGGCCACTGCCGAGCTCAGGACATTTTTTTTTTGAGGGCAGGTGTCTTTTAGAGGCCTGAGTCCTTGTGAATGTTAAGTGACCCATAGCTATGCGTTTGAAGCCGCTCTTGCGGGAAACGGCCACAAGGCGGCAGCATTTCTCCATTTCAAACTCTGGGTTTTCCTGCAACAGAGGCTTCCTGGAAATTGTGTTCGTAGGCTGCAAATGAGAGTGCAGTGTGCCAGGGCAAAGCCCCAAGAGCTTATATCTCCTTACTTCTTGTGTGTTTTTAAAAATTTAATTGTTATCTAGTATCACAGCCAATTGGATAAAAATGTGGTGTGTGTTCTAGGTGTACAGCATCTGGTTCATCACATGTATGTATCGATCTATTCATCTTTGGATCCTTTCCCGTGTAGGTTATTACAGAGTGTTGAGTCGACCTCTCTTGGTATTCCTTAGGTATTTTGTGATTATATATTTCATATGTATCAGTACATGTCTGTAAACCGCCATATCCAAATTCATACATTCCTTACACCTTTCCACTTGGTTAAGCATAGTTGGTTTTCTGGATCTATGCACGGCCTTCTCTTGGAAATGACTTCATGGGTATCAATGTTGAAGTAACAACGATAAGTGATGTCATAGGATATTTATATTTGGGTTTCTTTCGTACTTCCTTTTGGGTGGGTATCTCTAGATCCTTCTACGGTGGTGCCAGCGGCACTGTTGCATGCTTTTCCGTGGCTCATATTCCATTGTGCACATGGGCCCCTTCTTCTTGGTGCATTGTTCTGTTGATGGACATTTGGGTTTCTTCCAAGTCTTGGCGATGGTACATGCTGCTGCAGTGCAGGATGGCCAGCCTGTGTCTTTTTGATTTTGGTCTACTCGGGAGACAGGCCCTTCAGTGGGCCTACCCGATTACATGTTAGCTCAATTTTTACCTTTCAACGCACCTCCACGGTGTTCTCACTACTAGCTGTTCCCAGGTTACGTCCCAGCGGCAGCTAGAGGGCACAGAGTTCTCTAAAACACCTTGAGCGTTTATTCTTTGTAGACTCTGTGGCTGATGATCATTCTGACGACTGTGGGTGAACGTTTTTGTCGACTGGATTTGCATGGCTTTAATTAATTCCTGATGTTGAGCATTTTTCCATGCCCTTTTATTTATCACAAGAGAAAGAAAGCAAGAGAAGACAAAATGTGCGCAACATATGCCTCTTGAAATTGTCGTTTTGAAATGTGCACGTCTTTTGAGGTTTTTTTTCCTCGATGGACGACCCAAGAATTGTTTTTGAGGGAAGGTGTCATTTATAGGCCTGCAATGATTTTGGATATCAAGTGACCATTAGCACTGGGTTTAAAGCTGCTGTTTTGAGAAACGGCCACAAGGCGGCAGCAGGTCTCCTTTACCAAACCTGGTTACTCGGGCAACAGAGCCTCCGTGGAAGTCGTATTCTCGGTTGTCAATTAGAATGGACTGTGCCAGGGAAAAGCCCCTTAAGTTTGTGTCTCACGACTGACTTGTTCGTTTTTTAATTCAATGTTTATTTTTTCTCACAGCAAGTTTGATTACAATGTTTTGCTTGTTGTAGGTGTGAAAGAGGTGGCTCTTTTACACATAAACATGTATCTAGTCTTCTTTGGATCCTTTTCCCATGTAGCTTATGACACAATGTTGAGTACTCTTCTCTTGGTATTCCGTAGGCCTTTGGTGATTTTGTATTTCCCCTGTGTTGGTATCTCTCTCTTAAACCCAATTTCCTAATGTACACAATTCTCACACCTGTCCATGGGTGAACCATAAATCTGTTTATTGCATCTGTGATTGCCTTTCTCTGTGGAAATATCTTCAGTGATATCAATTTTTAGGGAACACCTATAAGTGATATCGTAGGATATGTCTCTTTCGCTCTGTGACTTACTGCAAGGTGCGTGATGAACTCTAGCCTCACCGATGGTGCTGTTGATGGCATTGTTTCCTTTTGTTCCTTGGCTAACATTCCATCTGTACAGGTCCCTGTTCTTCTTTGTCCACTCATCTGTTGATGGACTTTCTGCTTGCTTCCATGTCCTGGCTATTGTAATACTCCTGCAATGCAGATTTGCCTGCCTGTGTCTTTCCACTTCTGTCTTCTTTCTTCGGTTATAGGCCCACGAGTGGGCCTGCTGGATCATATCGTAACTCAGTGTTTACCTTGTAAAGGCACCTCCATTCTGTTCCCATTAGTGCCTCTTACCAGGTGAAGTCCTGTGGCGAGCATTGCCCTCTGAGGAAGGCGCCACTAAGACCCTCATAAGCCTCAGGGCCCGACTGTACTCTCCTTGGTATGCATCCTGGACTTTATGGTAGGAACATACAAAAGGAGATGGTCTTTGGCCAAATCGCTCCAGGGACCTGCTCAGTTACTGGGAGTCCCTGGTTGTTCCCTAAAGCTAGGAAAAGCAACCCTGGAGGGGAAATTGGTGCCTTTGAGGGAGAAGCCGAGCAGCCAAGCAACCAGCTCATGCTGATAAGGTGTGACTAAGCCGAGAAGCCACCCAACCAGCTGATGCCGATAAGGCGTGACGAAGCAAATTCCCTGCTTTAGGGGTATATATATGGCTGTGCTTTGTTATTAAACTTGCCTTGCGACCGTCAGTTGCTTGTGCCCTTCTGATCCCATACCTTGGTGCGTTCAGTTCCCTACCCCCTCTCGTCGGTTGTTGCTACACTTTGAGGACCCGCCGCGGCTGGCGGCAAAGTCCCACTTAACCTAGAGGGTATGCACTTCTCCACAACCCCTTCAGCATGAATTGTTGGTAGTTTTGTTGCTGATGGTTCTTCTGACTGGTGTGAGCCGATACCTCTGTGGTTGGATTTGCATGCGTCTCATCAAGCCTTGAAATTGAGCTTTCAGGGATGTCCTTTTTTCTTCAAACTGTGTGTGTAGCTTACCTCATCACATTCTTTTCTTGAAGTATGTGCCACCTTTTGAAATATTTTGGCCACTACCTTCCTCAAGACATTTTGAGGGCAGGTTTCATTGACAGCCCTCCAGGACTTGTGCACATGAAGTGACCATTAGCACGGGTTTTCAAGCTGCCGGTGCAGGTAACGGCCAGGGGGCTGCAGCATTTCTGCGTTTCCCACTCTGGTAACTAGTGAAGCAGACCTTCCTGCCAGTGGTGTTCCTCGGTTATCAATGACGGTGGAATGTGTCTGGAGAAACCCCCCCAAGGCTGATGTCTCCTTACTTATATCTGTTTTTAAAATGGAATTTCTCCTTTTCACTGGAGCACTCTTCCACTGTGTCCATGGACCACTTCTCCTTTCTGCATTCCTCTGTGGCTGGACATTTTCATTGCTTCCAAGTGTTGGCTACGGTAAACATTGCTGGATTGCAGGATTGCCAGCCCGTGTCTTTTTTGATTCTCATCCTCTCAGGCGATAGACCCAGCAGTGGGTGTGCTTGATTGAACGGTCGCTCAATGTTGACCCTTTCCAGGCAACTCCACTGTGTTTTCCTTAGGGGCTCTTACCACGACCCACTTAGAACCGAGGGTACGCATTTCTTCACCACCCCTTCAGCATTTCTTGTTTGCAGAAGTTTCGCTGATGGCCATGCTGAGTGGTGTGACATGATAGGTTTCTGTAACGTGTATTTTCGTGTCTAATAATTCCTAAGGTTCAGCATTTTTCCACGCCTTTTTTTATTCTGTTAAACAAAAACAGAAAAAAAAAACCGTGAGTACAATAAACCTCTTGAAATTGTCTTCTTGGAAGGTTGCCCTCTTTTGACTTTTTTGGTCGATTTTCGACCCCAGGATTTTTTTTGGAGGGCAGGTGTCATTTACAAGCCTGCAATGTGTGTGAATATTGAGTGACCATTAGCACTGACTTTAAAGCTGCTGCTGTGGGAAACGGCCACAAGGCGTCAGCATTGCTACATTCCCACATGTGGTTACTAGGGCAGCAGAGCCCTTCTGGAAGTCCTGTTCCCAGGTTGTCCATTAGAATGGAATGTGCCAGGAAAAAACCCCAGAAGTTTATGTCACATTACTTCTTGTTCGCTCTTTTAATTTTTTTAAATCGGGGTAATGATTAGAATATTGTTGGTCCTAGATGTACAGAATCTGGTTCATTTGTATGTTATATATATATGTATATTCTTCTACAGATCCTCTTCCCATGTAAATTTTTGCAGAGTGTTCTGGTGACCTCCGTTGCTATATGGTCGGTCTGTTTGATATATATATTTAATATGTATTTGTACACATATGGTGACACTAATCTCAATTTATCCATTCCCCCCACCTTTCATTTTACATAAGCTTAGTTTGTTTTCTAAGTGTGTGAGTGTCTTTCTTTGTGGAAATATGTTCATTTGTGTCAGCTGTTAGATAACGCCTATACGTGATGTCATACGGTATGTCTTTTGCTTTCCGACTTAACTTATGTTCTGTGATGATCTCTAGGCTCATCTCGGGTGCCTCAAAGAGCAGTGTTTCCTTGTTTTCCATGGCGAATAGTCCACTGTGTCCACGGACCAGCTCTTCTTATCCATTCATCTGTTGATGGACATTTGGGTTGCTTCGGTGTCTTGGCTACTGTGAAAACTCGTGGAGTGCAGCTCTTGCAGCCTGTCTTCTCAGGTGAGAGGCTCAGCTGTGGGTGTTCTGGATGGAAGGGTGGCTCAATTTTTAATTGAAAACGCAGCTCCTTTCTGTTCTCATTATTGGCTGTTACAACTAGACATGTCCTCCGCAGACAGAGGGAACAGAGTTCTCTAAAACCCCTTCAGCATTTATTGTTTGTAGTCTTTTGGCTGACGGTAGTTAACTTGGGTGAGCTGAAAGCTTTTTGTAGGTTAGAGGAGTCTGATGATTCCTGATGTTGAGCTTTTCTCCATTTTCCTTTTTTTGATAAAGAGTGAGGAAAACTTACCTCTACCACACTATCTCTTTGACACATTTGCCTGCTTTGAATTTTTTTGGCCACTGCCGAGCTCAGGACATTTTTTTTTTGAGGGCAGGTGTCTTTTAGAGGCCTGAGTCCTTGTGAATGTTAAGTGACCCATAGCTATGCGTTTGAAGCCGCTCTTGCGGGAAACGGCCACAAGGCGGCAGCATTTCTCCATTTCCAACTCTGGGTTTTCCTGCAACAGAGGCTTCCTGGAAATTGTGTTCCTACGCTGCAAATGAGAGTGCAGTGTGCCAGGGCAAAGCCCCAAGAGCTTATATCTCCTTACTTCTTGTGTGTTTTTAAAAATTTAATTGTTACCTAGTATCACAGCCAATTGGATAAAAATGTGGTGTGTGTTCTAGGTGTACAGCATCTGGTTCATCACATGTATGTATCGATCTATTCATCTTTGGATCCTTTCCCGTGTAGGTTATTACAGAGTGTTGAGTCGACCTCTCTTGGTATTCCTTAGGTATTTTGTGATTATATATTTCATATGTATCAGTACATGTCTGTAAACCGCCATATCCAAATTCATACATTCCTTACACCTTTCCACTTGGTTAAGCATAGTTGGTTTTCTGGATCTATGCACGGCCTTCTCTTGGAAATGACTTCATGGGTATCAATGTTGAAGTAACAACGATAAGTGATGTCATAGGATATTTATATTTGGGTTTCTTTCGTACTTCCTTTTGGGTGGGTATCTCTAGATCCTTCTACGGTGGTGCCAGCGGCACTGTTGCATGCTTTTCCGTGGCTCATATTCCATTGTGCACATGGGCCCCTTCTTCTTGGTGCATTGTTCTGTTGATGGACATTTGGGTTTCTTCCAAGTCTTGGCGATGGTACATGCTGCTGCAGTGCAGGATGGCCAGCCTGTGTCTTTTTGATTTTGGTCTACTCGGGAGACAGGCCCTTCAGTGGGCCTACCCGATTACATGTTAGCTCAATTTTTACCTTTCAACGCACCTCCACGGTGTTCTCACTACTAGCTGTTCCCAGGTTACGTCCCAGCGGCAGCTAGAGGGCACAGAGTTCTCTAAAACACCTTGAGCGTTTATTCTTTGTAGACTCTGTGGCTGATGATCATTCTGACGACTGTGGGTGAACGTTTTAGTCGACTGGATTTGCATGGCTTTAATTAATTCCTGATGTTGAGCATTTTTCCATGCCCTTTTATTTATCACAAGAGAAAGAAAGCAAGAGAAGACAAAATGTGCGCAACATATGCCTCTTGAAATTGTCGTTTTGAAATGTGCACGTCTTTTGAGGTTTTTTTCCTCGATGGACGACCCAAGAATTGCTTTTGAGGGCAGGTGTCATTTATAGGCCTGCAATGATTTTGGATATCAAGTGACCATTAGCACTGGGTTTAAAGCTGCTGTTTTGAGAAACGGCCACAAGGCGGCAGCAGGTCTCCTTTACCAAACCTGGTTACTCGGGCAACAGAGCCTCCGTGGAAGTCGTATTCTCCGTTGTCAATTAGAATGGACTGTGCCAGGAAAAAGCCCCTTAAGTTTGTGTCTCACGACTGACTTGTTCGTTTTTTAATTCAATGTTTATTTTTTCTCACAGCAAGTTTGATTACAATGTTTTGCTTGTTGTAGGTGTGAAAGAGGTGGCTCTTTTACACATAAACATGTATCTAGTCTTCTTTGGATCCTTTTCCCATGTAGCTTATGACACAATGTTGAGTACTCTTCTCTTGGTATTCCGTAGGCCTTTGGTGATTTTGTATTTCCCCTGTGTTGGTATCTCTCTCTTAAACCCAATTTCCTAATGTACACAATTCTCACACCTGTCCATGGGTGAACCATAAATCTGTTTATTGCATCTGTGATTGCCTTTCTCTGTGGAAATATCTTCAGTGATATCAATTTTTAGGGAACACCTATAAGTGATATCGTAGGATATGTCTCTTTCGCTCTGTGACTTACTGCAAGGTGCGTGATGAACTCTAGCCTCACCGATGGTGCTGTTGATGGCATTGTTTCCTTTTGTTCCTTGGCTAACATTCCATCTGTACAGGTCCCTGTTCTTCTTTGTCCACTCATCTGTTGATGGACTTTCTGCTTGCTTCCATGTCCTGGCTATTGTAATACTCCTGCAATGCAGATTTGCCTGCCTGTGTCTTTCCACTTCTGTCTTCTTTCTTCGGTTATAGGCCCACGAGTGGGCCTGCTGGATCATATCGTAACTCAGTGTTTACCTTGTAAAGGCACCTCCATTCTGTTCCCATTAGTGCCTCTTACCAGGTGAAGTCCTGTGGCGAGCATTGCCCTCTGAGGAAGGCGCCACTAAGACCCTTATAAGCCTCAGGGCCCGACTGTACTCTCCTTGGTATGCATCCTGGACTTTATGGTAGGAACATACAAAAGGAGATGGTCTTTGGCCAAATCGCTCCAGGGACCTGCTCAGTTACTGGGAGTCCCTGGTTGTTCCCTAAAGCTAGGAAAAGCAACCCTGGAGGGCAAATTGGTGCCTTTGAGGGAGAAGCCGGGCAGCCAACCAACCAGCTGATGCTGATAAGGTGTGACTAAGCCGAGAAGCCAACCAACCAGCTGATGCCGATAAGGCGTGACGAAGCAAATTCCCTGCTTTAGGGGTATATATATGGCTGTGCTTTGTTATTAAACTTGCCTTGCGACCGTCAGTTGCTTGTGCCCTTCTGATCCCATACCTTGGTGCGTTCAGTTCCCTACCCCCTCTCGTCGGTTGTTGCTACACTTTGAGGACCCGCCGCGGCTGGCGGCAAAGTCCCACTTAACCTAGAGGGTATGCACTTCTCCACAACCCCTTCAGCATGAATTGTTGGTAGTTTTGTTGCTGATGGTTCTTCTGACTGGTGTGAGCCGATACCTCTGTGGTTGGATTTGCATGCGTCTCATCAAGCCTTGAAATTGAGCTTTCAGGGATGTCCTTTTTTCTTCAAACTGTGTGTGTAGCTTACCTCATCACATTCTTTTCTTGAAGTATGTGCCACCTTTTGAAATATTTTGGCCACTACCTTCCTCAAGACATTTTGAGGGCAGGTTTCATTGACAGCCCTCCAGGACTTGTGCACATGAAGTGACCATTAGCACGGGTTTTCAAGCTGCCGGTGCAGGTAACGGCCAGGGGGCTGCAGCATTTCTGCGTTTCCCACTCTGGTAACTAGTGAAGCAGACCTTCCTGCCAGTGGTGTTCCTCGGTTATCAATGACGGTGGAATGTGTCTGGAGAAACCCCCCCAAGGCTGATGTCTCCTTACTTATATCTGTTTTTAAAATGGAATTTCTCCTTTTCACTGGAGCACTCTTCCACTGTGTCCATGGACCACTTCTCCTTTCTGCATTCCTCTGTGGCTGGACATTTTCATTGCTTCCAAGTGTTGGCTACGGTAAACATTGCTGGATTGCAGGATTGCCAGCCCGTGTCTTTTTTGATTCTCATCCTCTCAGGCGATAGACCCAGCAGTGGGTGTGCTTGATTGAACGGTCGCTCAATGTTGACCCTTTCCAGGCAACTCCACTGTGTTTTCCTTAGGGGCTCTTACCACGACCCACTTAGAACCGAGGGTACGCATTTCTTCACCACCCCTTCAGCATTTCTTGTTTGCAGAAGTTTCGCTGATGGCCATGCTGAGTGGTGTGACATGATAGGTTTCTGTAACGTGTATTTTCGTGTCTAATAATTCCTAAGGTTCAGCATTTTTCCACGCCTTTTTTTATTCTGTTAAACAAAAACAGAAAAAAAAAAACCGTGAGTACAATAAACCTCTTGAAATTGTCTTCTTGGAAGGTTGCCCTCTTTTGACTTTTTTGGTCGATTTTCGACCCCAGGATTTTTTTTGGAGGGCAGGTGTCATTTACAAGCCTGCAATGTGTGTGAATATTGAGTGACCATTAGCACTGACTTTAAAGCTGCTGCTGTGGGAAACGGCCCAAGGCGTCAGCATTGCTACATTCCCACATCAGGTTACTAGGACAGCAGAGCCCTTCTGGAAGTCCTGTTCCCAGGTTGTCCATTAGAATGGAATGTGCCAGGAAAAAACCCCAGAAGTTTATGTCACATTACTTCTTGTTCGCTCTTTTAATTTTTTTAAATCGGGGTAATGATTAGAATATTGTTGGTCCTAGATGTACAGAATCTGGTTCATTTGTACGTTATATATATATATATATATATATATATATATATATTCTTGTACAGATCCTCTTCCCATGTAAATTTTTGCAGAGTGTTCTGGTGACCTCCGTTGCTATATGGTCGGTCTGTTTGATATATATATTTAATATGTATTTGTACACATATGGTGACACTAATCTTAATTTATCCATTCCCCCCACCTTTCATTTTACATAAGCTTAGTTTGTTTTCTAAGTGTGTGAGTGTCTTTCTTTGTGGAAATATGTTCATTTGTGTCAGCTGTTAGATAACGCCGATACGTGATGTCATACGGTATGTCTTTTGCTTTCCGACTTAACTCATGTTCTGTGATGATCTCTAGGCTCATCTCGGGTGCCTCAAAGAGCAGTGTTTCCTTGTTTTCCATGGCGAATAGTCCACTGTGTCCACGGACCAGCTCTTCTTATCCATTCATCTGTTGATGGACATTTGGGTTGCTTCGGTGTCTTGGCTACTGTGAAAACTCGTGGAGTGCAGCTCTTGCAGCCTGTCTTCTCAGGTGAGAGGCTCAGCTGTGGGTGTTCTGGATGGAAGGGTGGCTCAATTTTTAATTGAAAACGCAGCTCCTTTCTGTTCTCATTATTGGCTGTTACAACTAGACATGTCCTCCGCAGACAGAGGGAACAGAGTTCTCTAAAACCCCTTCAGCATTTATTGTTTGTAGTCTTTTGGCTGACGGTAGTTAACTTGGGTGAGCTGAAAGCTTTTTGTAGGTTAGAGGAGTCTGATGATTCCTGATGTTGAGCTTTTCTCCATTTTCCTTTTTTTGATAAAGAGTGAGGAAAACTTACCTCTACCACACTATCTCTTTGACACATTTGCCTGCTTTGAATTTTTTTGGCCACTGCCGAGCTCAGGACATTTTTTTTTTGAGGGCAGGTGTCTTTTAGAGGCCTGAGTCCTTGTGAATGTTAAGTGACCCATAGCTATGCGTTTGAAGCCGCTCTTGCGGGAAACGGCCACAAGGCGGCAGCATTTCTCCATTTCCAACTCTGGGTTTTCCTGCAACAGAGGCTTCCTGGAAATTGTGTTCGTAGGCTGCAAATGAGAGTGCAGTGTGCCAGGGCAAAGCCCCAAGAGCTTATATCTCCTTACTTCTTGTGTGTTTTTAAAAATTTAATTGTTACCTAGTATCACAGCCAATTGGATAAAAATGTGGTGTGTGTTCTAGGTGTACAGCATCTGGTTCATCACATGTATGTATCGATCTATTCATCTTTGGATCCTTTCCCGTGTAGGTTATTACAGAGTGTTGAGTCGACCTCTCTTGGTATTCCTTAGGTATTTTGTGATTATATATTTCATATGTATCAGTACATGTCTGTAAACCGCCATATCCAAATTCATACATTCCTTACACCTTTCCACTTGGTTAAGCATAGTTGGTTTTCTGGATCTATGCACGGCCTTCTCTTGGAAATGACTTCATGGGTATCAATGTTGAAGTAACAACGATAAGTGATGTCATAGGATATTTATATTTGGGTTTCTTTCGTACTTCCTTTTGGGTGGGTATCTCTAGATCCTTCTACGGTGGTGCCAGCTGCACTGTTGCATGCTTTTCCGTGGCTCATATTCCATTGTGCACATGGGCCCCTTCTTCTTGGTGCATTGTTCTGTTGATGGACATTTGGGTTTCTTCCAAGTCTTGGCGATGGTACATGCTGCTGCAGTGCAGGATGGCCAGCCTGTGTCTTTTTGATTTTGGTCTACTCGGGAGACAGGCCCTTCAGTGGGCCTACCCGATTACATGTTAGCTCAATTTTTACCTTTCAACGCACCTCCACGGTGTTCTCACTACTAGCTGTTCCCAGGTTACGTCCCAGCGGCAGCTAGAGGGCACAGAGTTCTCTAAAACACCTTGAGCGTTTATTCTTTGTAGACTCTGTGGCTGATGATCATTCTGACGACTGTGGGTGAACGTTTTAGTCGACTGGATTTGCATGGCTTTAATTAATTCCTGATGTTGAGCACTTTTCCATGCCCTTTTATTTATCACAAGAGAAAGAAAGCAAGAGAAGACAAAATGTGCGCAACATATGCCTCTTGAAATTGTCGTTTTGAAATGTGCACGTCTTTTGAGGTTTTTTTCCTCGATGGACGACCCAAGAATTGCTTTTGAGGGCAGGTGTCATTTATAGGCCTGCAATGATTTTGGATATCAAGTGACCATTAGCACTGGGTTTAAAGCTGCTGTTTTGAGAAACGGCCACAAGGCGGCAGCAGGTCTCCTTTACCAAACCTGGTTACTCGGGCAACAGAGCCTCCGTGGAAGTCGTATTCTCCGTTGTCAATTAGAATGGACTGTGCCAGGAAAAAGCCCCTTAAGTTTGTGTCTCACGACTGACTTGTTCGTTTTTTAATTCAATGTTTATTTTTTCTCACAGCAAGTTTGATTACAATGTTTTGCTTGTTGTAGGTGTGAAAGAGGTGGCTCTTTTACACATAAACATGTATCTAGTCTTCTTTGGATCCTTTTCCCATGTAGCTTATGACACAATGTTGAGTACTCTTCTCTTGGTATTCCGTAGGCCTTTGGTGATTTTGTATTTCCCCTGTGTTGGTATCTCTCTCTTAAACCCAATTTCCTAATGTACACAATTCTCACACCTGTCCATGGGTGAACCATAAATCTGTTTATTGCATCTGTGATTGCCTTTCTCTGTGGAAATATCTTCAGTGATATCAATTTTTAGGGAACACCTATAAGTGATATCGTAGGATATGTCTCTTTCGCTCTGTGACTTACTGCAAGGTGCGTGATGAACTCTAGCCTCACCGATGGTGCTGTTGATGGCATTGTTTCCTTTTGTTCCTTGGCTAACATTCCATCTGTACAGGTCCCTGTTCTTCTTTGTCCACTCATCTGTTGATGGACTTTCTGCTTGCTTCCATGTCCTGGCTATTGTAATACTCCTGCAATGCAGATTTGCCTGCCTGTGTCTTTCCACTTCTGTCTTCTTTCTTCGGTTATAGGCCCACGAGTGGGCCTGCTGGATCATATCGTAACTCAGTGTTTACCTTGTAAAGGCACCTCCATTCTGTTCCCATTAGTGCCTCTTACCAGGTGAAGTCCTGTGGCGAGCATTGCCCTCTGAGGAAGGCGCCACTAAGACCCTCATAAGCCTCAGGGCCCGACTGTACTCTCCTTGGTATGCATCCTGGACTTTATGGTAGGAACATACAAAAGGAGATGGTCTTTGGCCAAATCGCTCCAGGGACCTGCTCAGTTACTGGGAGTCCCTGGTTGTTCCCTAAAGCTAGGAAAAGCAACCCTGGAGGGCAAATTGGTGCCTTTGAGGGAGAAGCCGGGCAGCCAACCAACCAGCTGATGCTGATAAGGTGTGACTAAGCCGAGAAGCCAACCAACCAGCTGATGCCGATAAGGCGTGACGAAGCAAATTCCCTGCTTTAGGGGTATATATATGGCTGTGCTTTGTTATTAAACTTGCCTTGCGACCGTCAGTTGCTTGTGCCCTTCTGATCCCATACCTTGGTGCGTTCAGTTCCCTACCCCCTCTCGTCGGTTGTTGCTACACTTTGAGGACCCGCCGCGGCTGGCGGCAAAGTCCCACTTAACCTAGAGGGTATGCACTTCTCCACAACCCCTTCAGCATGAATTGTTGGTAGTTTTGTTGCTGATGGTTCTTCTGACTGGTGTGAGCCGATACCTCTGTGGTTGGATTTGCATGCGTCTCATCAAGCCTTGAAATTGAGCTTTCAGGGATGTCCTTTTTTCTTCAAACTGTGTGTGTAGCTTACCTCATCACATTCTTTTCTTGGAGTATGTGCCACCTTTTGAAATATTTTGGCCACTACCTCCCTCAAGACATTTTGAGGGCAGGTTTCATTGACAGCCCTCCAGGACTTGTGCACATGAAGTGACCATTAGCACGGGTTTTCAAGCTGCCGGTGCAGGTAACGGCCAGGGGGCTGCAGCATTTCTGCGTTTCCCACTCTGGTAACTAGTGAAGCAGACCTTCCTGCCAGTGGTGTTCCTCGGTTATCAATGACGGTGGAATGTGTCTGGAGAAACCCCCCAAGGCTGATGTCTCCTTACTTATATCTGTTTTTAAAATGGAATTTCTCCTTTTCACTGGAGCACTCTTCCACTGTGTCCATGGACCACTTCTCCTTTCTGCATTCCTCTGTGGCTGGACATTTTCATTGCTTCCAAGTGTTGGCTACGGTAAACATTGCTGGATTGCAGGATTGCCAGCCCGTGTCTTTTTTGATTCTCATCCTCTCAGGCGATAGACCCAGCAGTGGGTGTGCTTGATTGAACGGTCGCTCAATGTTGACCCTTTCCAGGCAACTCCACTGTGTTTTCCTTAGGGGCTCTTACCACGACCCACTTAGAACCGAGGGTACGCATTTCTTCACCACCCCTTCAGCATTTCTTGTTTGCAGAAGTTTCGCTGATGGCCATGCTGAGTGGTGTGACATGATAGGTTTCTGTAACGTGTATTTTCGTGTCTAATAATTCCTAAGGTTCAGCATTTTTCCACGCCTTTTTTTATTCTGTTAAACAAAAACAGAAAAAAAAAACCGTGAGTACAATAAACCTCTTGAAATTGTCTTCTTGGAAGGTTGCCCTCTTTTGACTTTTTTGGTCGATTTTCGACCCCAGGATTTTTTTTGGAGGGCAGGTGTCATTTACAAGCCTGCAATGTGTGTGAATATTGAGTGACCATTAGCACTGACTTTAAAGCTGCTGCTGTGGGAAACGGCCACAAGGCGTCAGCATTGCTACATTCCCACATGTGGTTACTAGGGCAGCAGAGCCTTTCTGGAAGTCCTGTTCCCAGGTTGTCCATTAGAATGGAATGTGCCAGGAAAAAACCCCAGAATGATTAGAATATTGTTGGTCCTAGATGTACAGAATCTGGTTCATTTGTACGTTATATATATATATATATATATATATATATATATATATATATATATATATTTTTGTACAGATCCTCTTCCCATGTAAATTTTTGCAGAGTGTTCTGGTGACCTCCGTTGCTATATGGTCGGTCTGTTTGATATATATATTTAATATGTATTTGTACACATATGGTGACACTAATCTTAATTTATCCATTCCCCCCACCTTTCATTTTACATAAGCTTAGTTTGTTTTCTAAGTGTGTGAGTGTCTTTCTTTGCGGAAATATGTTCATTTGTGTCAGCTGTTAGATAACGCCTATACGTGATGTCATACGGTATGTCTTTTGCTTTCCGACTTAACTCATGTTCTGTGATGATCTCTAGGCTCATCTCGGGTGCCTCAAAGAGCAGTGTTTCCTTGTTTTCCATGGCGCATAGTCCACTGTGTCCACGGACCAGCTCTTCTTATCCATTCATCTGTTGATGGACATTTGGGTTGCTTCGGTGTCTTGGCTACTGTGAAAACTCGTGGAGTGCAGCTCTTGCAGCCTGTCTTCTCAGGTGAGAGGCTCAGCTGTGGGTGTTCTGGATGGAAGGGTGGCTCAATTTTTAATTGAAAACGCAGCTCCTTTCTGTTCTCATTATTGGCTGTTACAACTAGACATGTCCTCCGCAGACAGAGGGAACAGAGTTCTCTAAAACCCCTTCAGCATTTATTGTTTGTAGTCTTTTGGCTGACGGTAGTTAACTTGGGTGAGCTGAAAGCTTTTTGTAGGTTAGAGGAGTCTGATGATTCCTGATGTTGAGCTTTTCTCCATTTTCCTTTTTTTGATAAAGAGTGAGGAAAACTTACCTCTACCACACTATCTCTTTGACACATTTGCCTGCTTTGAATTTTTTTGGCCACTGCCGAGCTCAGGACATTTTTTTTTTGAGGGCAGGTGTCTTTTAGAGGCCTGAGTCCTTGTGAATGTTAAGTGACCCATAGCTATGCGTTTGAAGCCGCTCTTGCGGGAAACGGCCACAAGGCGGCAGCATTTCTCCATTTCAAACTCTGGGTTTTCCTGCAACAGAGGCTTCCTGGAAATTGTGTTCGTAGGCTGCAAATGAGAGTGCAGTGTGCCAGGGCAAAGCCCCAAGAGCTTATATCTCCTTACTTCTTGTGTGTTTTTAAAAATTTAATTGTTATCTAGTATCACAGCCAATTGGATAAAAATGTGGTGTGTGTTCTAGGTGTACAGCATCTGGTTCATCACATGTATGTATCGATCTATTCATCTTTGGATCCTTTCCCGTGTAGGTTATTACAGAGTGTTGAGTCGACCTCTCTTGGTATTCCTTAGGTATTTTGTGATTATATATTTCATATGTATCAGTACATGTCTGTAAACCGCCATATCCAAATTCATACATTCCTTACACCTTTCCACTTGGTTAAGCATAGTTGGTTTTCTGGATCTATGCACGGCCTTCTCTTGGAAATGACTTCATGGGTATCAATGTTGAAGTAACAACTATAAGTGATGTCATAGGATATTTATATTTGGGTTTCTTTCGTACTTCCTTTTGGGTGGGTATCTCTAGATCCTTCTACGGTGGTGCCAGCGGCACTGTTGCATGCTTTTCCGTGGCTCATATTCCATTGTGCACATGGGCCCCTTCTTCTTGGTGCATTGTTCTGTTGATGGACATTTGGGTTTCTTCCAAGTCTTGGCGATGGTACATGCTGCTGCAGTGCAGGATGGCCAGCCTGTGTCTTTTTGATTTTGGTCTACTCGGGAGACAGGCCCTTCAGTGGGCCTACCCGATTACATGTTAGCTCAATTTTTACCTTTCAACGCACCTCCACGGTGTTCTCACTACTAGCTGTTCCCAGGTTACGTCCCAGCGGCAGCTAGAGGGCACAGAGTTCTCTAAAACACCTTGAGCGTTTATTCTTTGTAGACTCTGTGGCTGATGATCATTCTGACGACTGTGGGTGCACGTTTTAGTCGACTGGATTTGCATGGCTTTAATTAATTCCTGATGTTGAGCATTTTTCCATGCCCTTTTATTTATCACAAGAGAAAGAAAGCAAGAGAAGACAAAATGTGCGCAACATATGCCTCTTGAAATTGTCGTTTTGAAATGTGCACGTCTTTTGAGGTTTTTTTCCTCGATGGACGACCCAAGAATTGCTTTTGAGGGCAGGTGTCATTTATAGGCCTGCAATGATTTTGGATATCAAGTGACCATTAGCACTGGGTTTAAAGCTGCTGTTTTGAGAAACGGCCACAAGGCGGCAGCAGGTCTCCTTTACCAAACCTGGTTACTCGGGCAACAGAGCCTCCGTGAAAGTCGTATTCTCCGTTGTCAATTAGAATGGACTGTGCCAGGGAAAAGCCCCTTAAGTTTGTGTCTCACGACTGACTTGTTCGTTTTTTAATTCAATGTTTATTTTTTCTCACAGCAAGTTTGATTACAATGTTTTGCTTGTTGTAGGTGTGAAAGAGGTGGCTCTTTTACACATAAACATGTATCTAGTCTTCTTTGGATCCTTTTCCCATGTAGCTTATGACACAATGTTGAGTACTCTTCTCTTGGTATTCCGTAGGCCTTTGGTGATTTTGTATTTCCCCTGTGTTGGTATCTCTCTCTTAAACCCAATTTCCTAATGTACACAATTCTCACACCTGTCCATGGGTGAACCATAAATCTGTTTATTGCATCTGTGATTGCCTTTCTCTGTGGAAATATCTTCAGTGATATCAATTTTTAGGGAACACCTATAAGTGATATCGTAGGATATGTCTCTTTCGCTCTGTGACTTACTGCAAGGTGCGTGATGAACTCTAGCCTCACCGATGGTGCTGTTGATGGCATTGTTTCCTTTTGTTCCTTGGCTAACATTCCATCTGTACAGGTCCCTGTTCTTCTTTGTCCACTCATCTGTTGATGGACTTTCTGCTTGCTTCCATGTCCTGGCTATTGTAATACTCCTGCAATGCAGATTTGCCTGCCTGTGTCTTTCCACTTCTGTCTTCTTTCTTCGGTTATAGGCCCACGAGTGGGCCTGCTGGATCATATCGTAACTCAGTGTTTACCTTGTAAAGGCACCTCCATTCTGTTCCCATTAGTGCCTCTTACCAGGTGAAGTCCTGTGGCGAGCATTGCCCTCTGAGGAAGGCGCCACTAAGACCCTCATAAGCCTCAGGGCCCGACTGTACTCTCCTTGGTATGCATCCTGGACTTTATGGTAGGAACATACAAAAGGAGATGGTCTTTGGCCAAATCGCTCCAGGGACCTGCTCAGTTACTGGGAGTCCCTGGTTGTTCCCTAAAGCTAGGAAAAGCAACCCTGGAGGGGAAATTGGTGCCTTTGAGGGAGAAGCCGAGCAGCCAACCAGCCAGCTGATGCTGATAAGGTGTGACTAAGCCGAGAAGCCAACCAACCAGCTGATGCCGATAAGGCGTGACGAAGCAAATTCCCTGCTTTAGGGGTATATATATGGCTGTGCTTTGTTATTAAACTTGCCTTGCGACCGTCAGTTGCTTGTGCCCTTCTGATCCCATACCTTGGTGCGTTCAGTTCCCTACCCCCTCTCGTCGGTTGTTGCTACACTTTGAGGACCCGCCGCGGCTGGCGGCAAAGTCCCACTTAACCTAGAGGGTATGCACTTCTCCACAACCCCTTCAGCATGAATTGTTGGTAGTTTTGTTGCTGATGGTTCTTCTGACTGGTGTGAGCCGATACCTCTGTGGTTGGATTTGCATGCGTCTCATAAAGCCTTGAAATTGAGCTTTCAGGGATGTCCTTTTTTCTTCAAACTGTGTGTGTAGCTTACCTCATCACATTCTTTTCTTGAAGTGTGTGCCACCTTTTGAAATATTTTGGCCACTACCTCCCTCAAGACATTTTGAGGGCAGGTTTCATTGACAGCCCTCCAGGACTTGTGCACATGAAGTGACCATTAGCACGGGTTTTCAAGCTGCCGGTGCAGGTAACGGCCAGGGGGCTGCAGCATTTCTGCGTTTCCCACTCTGGTAACTAGTGAAGCAGACCTTCCTGCCAGTGGTGTTCCTCGGTTATCAATGACGGTGGAATGTGTCTGGAGAAACCCCCCAAGGCTGATGTCTCCTTACTTATATCTGTTTTTAAAATGGAATTTCTCCTTTTCACTGGAGCACTCTTCCACTGTGTCCATGGACCACTTCTCCTTTCTGCATTCCTCTGTGGCTGGACATTTTCATTGCTTCCAAGTGTTGGCTACGGTAAACATTGCTGGATTGCAGGATTGCCAGCCCGTGTCTTTTTTGATTCTCATCCTCTCAGGCGATAGACCCAGCAGTGGGTGTGCTTGATTGAACGGTCGCTCAATGTTGACCCTTTCCAGGCAACTCCACTGTGTTTTCCTTAGGGGCTCTTACCACGACCCACTTAGAACCGAGGGTACACATTTCTTCACCACCCCTTCAGCATTTCTTGTTTGCAGAAGTTTCGCTGATGGCCATGCTGAGTGGTGTGACATGATAGGTTTCTGTAACGTGTATTTTCGTGTCTAATAATTCCTAAGGTTCAGCATTTTTCCACGCCTTTTTTTATTCTGTTAAACAAAAACAGAAAAAAAAAACCCGTGAGTACAATAAACCTCTTGAAATTGTCTCCTTGGAAGGTTGCCCTCTTTTGACTTTTTTGGTCGATTTTCGACCCCAGGATTTTTTTTGGAGGGCAGGTGTCATTTACAAGCCTGCAATGTGTGTGAATATTGAGTGACCATTAGCACTGACTTTAAAGCTGCTGCTGTGGGAAACGGCCACAAGGCGTCAGCATTGCTACATTCCCACATGTGGTTACTAGGGCAGCAGAGCCCTTCTGGAAGTCCTGTTCCCAGGTTGTCCATTAGAATGGAATGTGCCAGGAAAAAAACCCAGAAGTTTATGTCACATTACTTCTTGTTTGCTCTTTTAATTTTTTTAAATCGGGGTAATGATTAGAATATTGTTGGTCCTAGATGTACCGAATCTGGTTCATTTGTACGTTATATATATATATATATATATATATATATATATATATATATATATATATTCTTCTACAGATCCTCTTCCCATGTAAATTTTTGCAGAGTGTTCTGGTGACCTCCGTTGCTATATGGTCGGTCTGTTTGATATATATATTTAATATGTATTTGTACACATATGGTGACACTAATCTTAATTTATCCATTCCCCCCACCTTTCATTTTACATAAGCTTAGTTTGTTTTCTAAGTGTGTGAGTGTCTTTCTTTGTGGAAATATGTTCATTTGTGTCAGCTGTTAGATAACGCCGATACGTGATGTCATACGGTATGTCTTTTGCTTTCCGACTTAACTCATGTTCTGTGATGATCTCTAGGCTCATCTCGGGTGCCTCAAAGAGCAGTGTTTCCTTGTTTTCCATGGCGCATAGTCCACTGTGTCCACGGACCAGCTCTTCTTATCCATTCATCTGTTGATGGACATTTGGGTTGCTTCGGTGTCTTGGCTACTGTGAAAACTCGTGGAGTGCAGCTCTTGCAGCCTGTCTTCTCAGGTGAGAGGCTCAGCTGTGGGTGTTCTGGATGGAAGGGTGGCTCAATTTTTAATTGAAAACGCAGCTCCTTTCTGTTCTCATTATTGGCTGTTACAACTAGACATGTCCTCCGCAGACAGAGGGAACAGAGTTCTCTAAAACCCCTTCAGCATTTATTGTTTGTAGTCTTTTGGCTGACGGTAGTTAACTTGGGTGAGCTGAAAGCTTTTTGTAGGTTAGAGGAGTCTGATGATTCCTGATGTTGAGCTTTTCTCCATTTTCCTTTTTTTGATAAAGAGTGAGGAAAACTTACCTCTACCACACTATCTCTTTGACACATTTGCCTGCTTTGAATTTTTTTGGCCACTGCCGAGCTCAGGACATTTTTTTTTTGAGGGCAGGTGTCTTTTAGAGGCCTGAGTCCTTGTGAATGTTAAGTGACCCATAGCTATGCGTTTGAAGCCGCTCTTGCGGGAAACGGCCACAAGGCGGCAGCATTTCTCCATTTCAAACTCTGGGTTTTCCTGCAACAGAGGCTTCCTGGAAATTGTGTTCGTAGGCTGCAAATGAGAGTGCAGTGTGCCAGGGCAAAGCCCCAAGAGCTTATATCTCCTTACTTCTTGTGTGTTTTTAAAAATTTAATTGTTATCTAGTATCACAGCCAATTGGATAAAAATGTGGTGTGTGTTCTAGGTGTACAGCATCTGGTTCATCACATGTATGTATCGATCTATTCATCTTTGGATCCTTTCCCGTGTAGGTTATTACAGAGTGTTGAGTCGACCTCTCTTGGTATTCCTTAGGTATTTTGTGATTATATATTTCATATGTATCAGTACATGTCTGTAAACCGCCATATCCAAATTCATACATTCCTTACACCTTTCCACTTGGTTAAGCATAGTTGGTTTTCTGGATCTATGCACGGCCTTCTCTTGGAAATGACTTCATGGGTATCAATGTTGAAGTAACAACTATAAGTGATGTCATAGGATATTTATATTTGGGTTTCTTTCGTACTTCCTTTTGGGTGGGTATCTCTAGATCCTTCTACGGTGGTGCCAGCGGCACTGTTGCATGCTTTTCCGTGGCTCATATTCCATTGTGCACATGGGCCCCTTCTTCTTGGTGCATTGTTCTGTTGATGGACATTTGGGTTTCTTCCAAGTCTTGGCGATGGTACATGCTGCTGCAGTGCAGGATGGCCAGCCTGTGTCTTTTTGATTTTGGTCTACTCGGGAGACAGGCCCTTCAGTGGGCCTACCCGATTACATGTTAGCTCAATTTTTACCTTTCAACGCACCTCCACGGTGTTCTCACTACTAGCTGTTCCCAGGTTACGTCCCAGCGGCAGCTAGAGGGCACAGAGTTCTCTAAAACACCTTGAGCGTTTATTCTTTGTAGACTCTGTGGCTGATGATCATTCTGACGACTGTGGGTGCACGTTTTAGTCGACTGGATTTGCATGGCTTTAATTAATTCCTGATGTTGAGCATTTTTCCATGCCCTTTTATTTATCACAAGAGAAAGAAAGCAAGAGAAGACAAAATGTGCGCAACATATGCCTCTTGAAATTGTCGTTTTGAAATGTGCACGTCTTTTGAGGTTTTTTTCCTCGATGGACGACCCAAGAATTGCTTTTGAGGGCAGGTGTCATTTATAGGCCTGCAATGATTTTGGATATCAAGTGACCATTAGCACTGGGTTTAAAGCTGCTGTTTTGAGAAACGGCCACAAGGCGGCAGCAGGTCTCCTTTACCAAACCTGGTTACTCGGGCAACAGAGCCTCCGTGGAAGTCGTATTCTCCGTTGTCAATTAGAATGGACTGTGCCAGGGAAAAGCCCCTTAAGTTTGTGTCTCACGACTGACTTGTTCGTTTTTTAATTCAATGTTTATTTTTTCTCACAGCAAGTTTGATTACAATGTTTTGCTTGTTGTAGGTGTGAAAGAGGTGGCTCTTTTACACATAAACATGTATCTAGTCTTCTTTGGATCCTTTTCCCATGTAGCTTATGACACAATGTTGAGTACTCTTCTCTTGGTATTCCGTAGGCCTTTGGTGATTTTGTATTTCCCCTGTGTTGGTATCTCTCTCTTAAACCCAATTTCCTAATGTACACAATTCTCACACCTGTCCATGGGTGAACCATAAATCTGTTTATTGCATCTGTGATTGCCTTTCTCTGTGGAAATATCTTCAGTGATATCAATTTTTAGGGAACACCTATAAGTGATATCGTAGGATATGTCTCTTTCGCTCTGTGACTTACTGCAAGGTGCGTGATGAACTCTAGCCTCACCGATGGTGCTGTTGATGGCATTGTTTCCTTTTGTTCCTTGGCTAACATTCCATCTGTACAGGTCCCTGTTCTTCTTTGTCCACTCATCTGTTGATGGACTTTCTGCTTGCTTCCATGTCCTGGCTATTGTAATACTCCTGCAATGCAGATTTGCCTGCCTGTGTCTTTCCACTTCTGTCTTCTTTCTTCGGTTATAGGCCCACGAGTGGGCCTGCTGGATCATATCGTAACTCAGTGTTTACCTTGTAAAGGCACCTCCATTCTGTTCCCATTAGTGCCTCTTACCAGGTGAAGTCCTGTGGCGAGCATTGCCCTCTGAGGAAGGCGCCACTAAGACCCTCATAAGCCTCAGGGCCCGACTGTACTCTCCTTGGTATGCATCCTGGACTTTATGGTAGGAACATACAAAAGGAGATGGTCTTTGGCCAAATCGCTCCAGGGACCTGCTCAGTTACTGGGAGTCCCTGGTTGTTCCCTAAAGCTAGGAAAAGCAACCCTGGAGGGGAAATTGGTGCCTTTGAGGGAGAAGCCGAGCAGCCAACCAGCCAGCTGATGCTGATAAGGTGTGACTAAGCAAATTCCCTGCTTTAGGGGTATATATATGGCTGTGCTTTGTTATTAAACTTGCCTTGCGACCGTCAGTTGCTTGTGCCCTTCTGATCCCATACCTTGGTGCGTTCAGTTCCCTACCCCCTCTCGTCGGTTGTTGCTACACTTTGAGGACCCGCCGCGGCTGGCGGCAAAGTCCCACTTAACCTAGAGGGTATGCACTTCTCCACAACCCCTTCAGCATGAATTGTTGGTAGTTTTGTTGCTGATGGTTCTTCTGACTGGTGTGAGCCGATACCTCTGTGGTTGGATTTGCATGCGTCTCATAAAGCCTTGAAATTGAGCTTTCAGGGATGTCCTTTTTTCTTCAAACTGTGTGTGTAGCTTACCTCATCACATTCTTTTCTTGAAGTGTGTGCCACCTTTTGAAATATTTTGGCCACTACCTCCCTCAAGACATTTTGAGGGCAGGTTTCATTGACAGCCCTCCAGGACTTGTGCACATGAAGTGACCATTAGCACGGGTTTTCAAGCTGCCGGTGCAGGTAACGGCCAGGGGGCTGCAGCATTTCTGCGTTTCCCACTCTGGTAACTAGTGAAGCAGACCTTCCTGCCAGTGGTGTTCCTCGGTTATCAATGACGGTGGAATGTGTCTGGAGAAACCCCCCAAGGCTGATGTCTCCTTACTTATATCTGTTTTTAAAAAGGAATTTCTCCTTTTCACTGGAGCACTCTTCCACTGTGTCCATGGACCACTTCTCCTTTCTGCATTCCTCTGTGGCTGGACATTTTCATTGCTTCCAAGTGTTGGCTACGGTAAACATTGCTGGATTGCAGGATTGCCAGCCCGTGTCTTTTTTGATTCTCATCCTCTCAGGCGATAGACCCAGCAGTGGGTGTGCTTGATTGAACGGTCGCTCAATGTTGACCCTTTCCAGGCAACTCCACTGTGTTTTCCTTAGGGGCTCTTACCACGACCCACTTAGAACCGAGGGTACACATTTCTTCACCACCCCTTCAGCATTTCTTGTTTGCAGAAGTTTCGCTGATGGCCATGCTGAGTGGTGTGACATGATAGGTTTCTGTAACGTGTATTTTCGTGTCTAATAATTCCTAAGGTTCAGCATTTTTCCACGCCTTTTTTTATTCTGTTAAACAAAAACAGAAAAAAAAAACCCGTGAGTACAATAAACCTCTTGAAATTGTCTCCTTGGAAGGTTGCCCTCTTTTGACTTTTTTGGTCGATTTTCGACCCCAGGATTTTTTTTGGAGGGCAGGTGTCATTTACAAGCCTGCAATGTGTGTGAATATTGAGTGACCATTAGCACTGACTTTAAAGCTGCTGCTGTGGGAAACGGCCACAAGGCGTCAGCATTGCTACATTCCCACATGTGGTTACTAGGGCAGCAGAGCCCTTCTGGAAGTCCTGTTCCCAGGTTGTCCATTAGAATGGAATGTGCCAGGAAAAAACCCCAGAAGTTTATGTCACATTACTTCTTGTTCGCTCTTTTAATTTTTTTAAATCGGGGTAATGATTAGAATATTGTTGGTCCTAGATGTACCGAATCTGGTTCATTTGTACGTTATATATATATATATATATATATATATATATATATATTCTTCTACAGATCCTCTTCCCATGTAAATTTTTGCAGAGTGTTCTGGTGACCTCCGTTGCTATATGGTCGGTCTGTTTGATATATATATTTAATATGTATTTGTACACATATGGTGACACTAATCTTAATTTATCCATTCCCCCCACCTTTCATTTTACATAAGCTTAGTTTGTTTTCTAAGTGTGTGAGTGTCTTTCTTTGTGGAAATATGTTCATTTGTGTCAGCTGTTAGATAACGCCGATACGTGATGTCATACGGTATGTCTTTTGCTTTCCGACTTAACTCATGTTCTGTGATGATCTCTAGGCTCATCTCGGGTGCCTCAAAGAGCAGTGTTTCCTTGTTTTCCATGGCGCATAGTCCACTGTGTCCACGGACCAGCTCTTCTTATCCATTCATCTGTTGATGGACATTTGGGTTGCTTCGGTGTCTTGGCTACTGTGAAAACTCGTGGAGTGCAGCTCTTGCAGCCTGTCTTCTCAGGTGAGAGGCTCAGCTGTGGGTGTTCTGGATGGAAGGGTGGCTCAATTTTTAATTGAAAACGCAGCTCCTTTCTGTTCTCATTATTGGCTGTTACAACTAGACATGTCCTCCGCAGACAGAGGGAACAGAGTTCTCTAAAACCCCTTCAGCATTTATTGTTTGTAGTCTTTTGGCTGACGGTAGTTAACTTGGGTGAGCTGAAAGCTTTTTGTAGGTTAGAGGAGTCTGATGATTCCTGATGTTGAGCTTTTCTCCATTTTCCTTTTTTTGATAAAGAGTGAGGAAAACTTACCTCTACCACACTATCTCTTTGACACATTTGCCTGCTTTGAATTTTTTTGGCCACTGCCGAGCTCAGGACATTTTTTTTTTGAGGGCAGGTGTCTTTTAGAGGCCTGAGTCCTTGTGAATGTTAAGTGACCCATAGCTATGCGTTTGAAGCCGCTCTTGCGGGAAACGGCCACAAGGCGGCAGCATTTCTCCATTTCAAACTCTGGGTTTTCCTGCAACAGAGGCTTCCTGGAAATTGTGTTCGTAGGCTGCAAATGAGAGTGCAGTGTGCCAGGGCAAAGCCCCAAGAGCTTATATCTCCTTACTTCTTGTGTGTTTTTAAAAATTTAATTGTTATCTAGTATCACAGCCAATTGGATAAAAATGTGGTGTGTGTTCTAGGTGTACAGCATCTGGTTCATCACATGTATGTATCGATCTATTCATCTTTGGATCCTTTCCCGTGTAGGTTATTACAGAGTGTTGAGTCGACCTCTCTTGGTATTCCTTAGGTATTTTGTGATTATATATTTCATATGTATCAGTACATGTCTGTAAACCGCCATATCCAAATTCATACATTCCTTACACCTTTCCACTTGGTTAAGCATAGTTGGTTTTCTGGATCTATGCACGGCCTTCTCTTGGAAATGACTTCATGGGTATCAATGTTGAAGTAACAACTATAAGTGATGTCATAGGATATTTATATTTGGGTTTCTTTCGTACTTCCTTTTGGGTGGGTATCTCTAGATCCTTCTACGGTGGTGCCAGCGGCACTGTTGCATGCTTTTCCGTGGCTCATATTCCATTGTGCACATGGGCCCCTTCTTCTTGGTGCATTGTTCTGTTGATGGACATTTGGGTTTCTTCCAAGTCTTGGCGATGGTACATGCTGCTGCAGTGCAGGATGGCCAGCCTGTGTCTTTTTGATTTTGGTCTACTCGGGAGACAGGCCCTTCAGTGGGCCTACCCGATTACATGTTAGCTCAATTTTTACCTTTCAACGCACCTCCACGGTGTTCTCACTACTAGCTGTTCCCAGGTTACGTCCCAGCGGCAGCTAGAGGGCACAGAGTTCTCTAAAACACCTTGAGCGTTTATTCTTTGTAGACTCTGTGGCTGATGATCATTCTGACGACTGTGGGTGCACGTTTTAGTCGACTGGATTTGCATGGCTTTAATTAATTCCTGATGTTGAGCATTTTTCCATGCCCTTTTATTTATCACAAGAGAAAGAAAGCAAGAGAAGACAAAATGTGCGCAACATATGCCTCTTGAAATTGTCGTTTTGAAATGTGCACGTCTTTTGAGGTTTTTTTCCTCGATGGACGACCCAAGAATTGCTTTTGAGGGCAGGTGTCATTTATAGGCCTGCAATGATTTTGGATATCAAGTGACCATTAGCACTGGGTTTAAAGCTGCTGTTTTGAGAAACGGCCACAAGGCGGCAGCAGGTCTCCTTTACCAAACCTGGTTACTCGGGCAACAGAGCCTCCGTGGAAGTCGTATTCTCCGTTGTCAATTAGAATGGACTGTGCCAGGGAAAAGCCCCTTAAGTTTGTGTCTCACGACTGACTTGTTCGTTTTTTAATTCAATGTTTATTTTTTCTCACAGCAAGTTTGATTACAATGTTTTGCTTGTTGTAGGTGTGAAAGAGGTGGCTCTTTTACACATAAACATGTATCTAGTCTTCTTTGGATCCTTTTCCCATGTAGCTTATGACACAATGTTGAGTACTCTTCTCTTGGTATTCCGTAGGCCTTTGGTGATTTTGTATTTCCCCTGTGTTGGTATCTCTCTCTTAAACCCAATTTCCTAATGTACACAATTCTCACACCTGTCCATGGGTGAACCATAAATCTGTTTATTGCATCTGTGATTGCCTTTCTCTGTGGAAATATCTTCAGTGATATCAATTTTTAGGGAACACCTATAAGTGATATCGTAGGATATGTCTCTTTCGCTCTGTGACTTACTGCAAGGTGCGTGATGAACTCTAGCCTCACCGATGGTGCTGTTGATGGCATTGTTTCCTTTTGTTCCTTGGCTAACATTCCATCTGTACAGGTCCCTGTTCTTCTTTGTCCACTCATCTGTTGATGGACTTTCTGCTTGCTTCCATGTCCTGGCTATTGTAATACTCCTGCAATGCAGATTTGCCTGCCTGTGTCTTTCCACTTCTGTCTTCTTTCTTCGGTTATAGGCCCACGAGTGGGCCTGCTGGATCATATCGTAACTCAGTGTTTACCTTGTAAAGGCACCTCCATTCTGTTCCCATTAGTGCCTCTTACCAGGTGAAGTCCTGTGGCGAGCATTGCCCTCTGAGGAAGGCGCCACTAAGACCCTCATAAGCCTCAGGGCCCGACTGTACTCTCCTTGGTATGCATCCTGGACTTTATGGTAGGAACATACAAAAGGAGATGGTCTTTGGCCAAATCGCTCCAGGGACCTGCTCAGTTACTGGGAGTCCCTGGTTGTTCCCTAAAGCTAGGAAAAGCAACCCTGGAGGGGAAATTGGTGCCTTTGAGGGAGAAGCCGAGCAGCCAACCAGCCAGCTGATGCTGATAAGGTGTGACTAAGCAAATTCCCTGCTTTAGGGGTATATATATGGCTGTGCTTTGTTATTAAACTTGCCTTGCGACCGTCAGTTGCTTGTGCCCTTCTGATCCCATACCTTGGTGCGTTCAGTTCCCTACCCCCTCTCGTCGGTTGTTGCTACACTTTGAGGACCCGCCGCGGCTGGCGGCAAAGTCCCACTTAACCTAGAGGGTATGCACTTCTCCACAACCCCTTCAGCATGAATTGTTGGTAGTTTTGTTGCTGATGGTTCTTCTGACTGGTGTGAGCCGATACCTCTGTGGTTGGATTTGCATGCGTCTCATAAAGCCTTGAAATTGAGCTTTCAGGGATGTCCTTTTTTCTTCAAACTGTGTGTGTAGCTTACCTCATCACATTCTTTTCTTGAAGTGTGTGCCACCTTTTGAAATATTTTGGCCACTACCTCCCTCAAGACATTTTGAGGGCAGGTTTCATTGACAGCCCTCCAGGACTTGTGCACATGAAGTGACCATTAGCACGGGTTTTCAAGCTGCCGGTGCAGGTAACGGCCAGGGGGCTGCAGCATTTCTGCGTTTCCCACTCTGGTAACTAGTGAAGCAGACCTTCCTGCCAGTGGTGTTCCTCGGTTATCAATGACGGTGGAATGTGTCTGGAGAAACCCCCCAAGGCTGATGTCTCCTTACTTATATCTGTTTTTAAAAAGGAATTTCTCCTTTTCACTGGAGCACTCTTCCACTGTGTCCATGGACCACTTCTCCTTTCTGCATTCCTCTGTGGCTGGACATTTTCATTGCTTCCAAGTGTTGGCTACGGTAAACATTGCTGGATTGCAGGATTGCCAGCCCGTGTCTTTTTTGATTCTCATCCTCTCAGGCGATAGACCCAGCAGTGGGTGTGCTTGATTGAACGGTCGCTCAATGTTGACCCTTTCCAGGCAACTCCACTGTGTTTTCCTTAGGGGCTCTTACCACGACCCACTTAGAACCGAGGGTACACATTTCTTCACCACCCCTTCAGCATTTCTTGTTTGCAGAAGTTTCGCTGATGGCCATGCTGAGTGGTGTGACATGATAGGTTTCTGTAACGTGTATTTTCGTGTCTAATAATTCCTAAGGTTCAGCATTTTTCCACGCCTTTTTTTATTCTGTTAAACAAAAACAGAAAAAAAAAACCCGTGAGTACAATAAACCTCTTGAAATTGTCTCCTTGGAAGGTTGCCCTCTTTTGACTTTTTTGGTCGATTTTCGACCCCAGGATTTTTTTTGGAGGGCAGGTGTCATTTACAAGCCTGCAATGTGTGTGAATATTGAGTGACCATTAGCACTGACTTTAAAGCTGCTGCTGTGGGAAACGGCCACAAGGCGTCAGCATTGCTACATTCCCACATGTGGTTACTAGGGCAGCAGAGCCCTTCTGGAAGTCCTGTTCCCAGGTTGTCCATTAGAATGGAATGTGCCAGGAAAAAACCCCAGAAGTTTATGTCACATTACTTCTTGTTCGCTCTTTTAATTTTTTTAAATCGGGGTAATGATTAGAATATTGTTGGTCCTAGATGTACCGAATCTGGTTCATTTGTACGTTATATATATATATATATATATATATATATATATATATATATATATTCTTCTACAGATCCTCTTCCCATGTAAATTTTTGCAGAGTGTTCTGGTGACCTCCGTTGCTATATGGTCGGTCTGTTTGATATATATATTTAATATGTATTTGTACACATATGGTGACACTAATCTTAATTTATCCATTCCCCCCACCTTTCATTTTACATAAGCTTAGTTTGTTTTCTAAGTGTGTGAGTGTCTTTCTTTGTGGAAATATGTTCATTTGTGTCAGCTGTTAGATAACGCCTATACGTGATGTCATACGGTATGTCTTTTGCTTTCCGACTTAACTCATGTTCTGTGATGATCTCTAGGCTCATCTCGGGTGCCTCAAAGAGCAGTGTTTCCTTGTTTTCCATGGCGCATAGTCCACTGTGTCCACGGACCAGCTCTTCTTATCCATTCATCTGTTGATGGACATTTGGGTTGCTTCGGTGTCTTGGCTACTGTGAAAACTCGTGGAGTGCAGCTCTTGCAGCCTGTCTTCTCAGGTGAGAGGCTCAGCTGTGGGTGTTCTGGATGGAAGGGTGGCTCAATTTTTAATTGAAAACGCAGCTCCTTTCTGTTCTCATTATTGGCTGTTACAACTAGACATGTCCTCCGCAGACAGAGGGAACAGAGTTCTCTAAAACCCCTTCAGCATTTATTGTTTGTAGTCTTTTGGCTGACGGTAGTTAACTTGGGTGAGCTGAAAGCTTTTTGTAGGTTAGAGGAGTCTGATGATTCCTGATGTTGAGCTTTTCTCCATTTTCCTTTTTTTGATAAAGAGTGAGGAAAACTTACCTCTACCACACTATCTCTTTGACACATTTGCCTGCTTTGAATTTTTTTGGCCACTGCCGAGCTCAGGACATTTTTTTTTTGAGGGCAGGTGTCTTTTAGAGGCCTGAGTCCTTGTGAATGTTAAGTGACCCATAGCTATGCGTTTGAAGCCGCTCTTGCGGGAAACGGCCACAAGGCGGCAGCATTTCTCCATTTCCAACTCTGGGTTTTCCTGCAACAGAGGCTTCCTGGAAATTGTGTTCCTACGCTGCAAATGAGAGTGCAGTGTGCCAGGGCAAAGCCCCAAGAGCTTATATCTCCTTACTTCTTGTGTGTTTTTAAAAATTTAATTGTTATCTAGTATCACAGCCAATTGGATAAAAATGTGGTGTGTGTTCTAGGTGTACAGCATCTGGTTCATCACATGTATGTATCGATCTATTCATCTTTGGATCCTTTCCCGTGTAGGTTATTACAGAGTGTTGAGTCGACCTCTCTTGGTATTCCTTAGGTATTTTGTGATTATATATTTCATATGTATCAGTACATGTCTGTAAACCGCCATATCCAAATTCATACATTCCTTACACCTTTCCACTTGGTTAAGCATAGTTGGTTTTCTGGATCTATGCACGGCCTTCTCTTGGAAATGACTTCATAGGTATCAATGTTGAAGTAACAACTATAAGTGATGTCATAGGATATTTATATTTGGGTTTCTTTCGTACTTCCTTTTGGGTGGGTATCTCTAGATCCTTCTACGGTGGTGCCAGCGGCACTGTTGCATGCTTTTCCGTGGCTCATATTCCATTGTGCACATGGGCCCCTTCTTCTTGGTGCATTGTTCTGTTGATGGACATTTGGGTTTCTTCCAAGTCTTGGCGATGGTACATGCTGCTGCAGTGCAGGATGGCCAGCCTGTGTCTTTTTGATTTTGGTCTACTCGGGAGACAGGCCCTTCAGTGGGCCTACCCGATTACATGTTAGCTCAATTTTTACCTTTCAACGCACCTCCACGGTGTTCTCACTACTAGCTGTTCCCAGGTTACGTCCCAGCGGCAGCTAGAGGGCACAGAGTTCTCTAAAACACCTTGAGCGTTTATTCTTTGTAGACTCTGTGGCTGATGATCATTCTGACGACTGTGGGTGCACGTTTTAGTCGACTGGATTTGCATGGCTTTAATTAATTCCTGATGTTGAGCATTTTTCCATGCCCTTTTATTTATCACAAGAGAAAGAAAGCAAGAGAAGACAAAATGTGCGCAACATATGCCTCTTGAAATTGTCGTTTTGAAATGTGCACGTCTTTTGAGGTTTTTTTCCTCGATGGACGACCCAAGAATTGCTTTTGAGGGCAGGTGTCATTTATAGGCCTGCAATGATTTTGGATATCAAGTGACCATTAGCACTGGGTTTAAAGCTGCTGTTTTGAGAAACGGCCACAAGGCGGCAGCAGGTCTCCTTTACCAAACCTGGTTACTCGGGCAACAGAGCCTCCGTGGAAGTCGTATTCTCCGTTGTCAATTAGAATGGACTGTGCCAGGAAAAAGCCCCTTAAGTTTGTGTCTCACGACTGACTTGTTCGTTTTTTAATTCAATGTTTATTTTTTCTCACAGCAGGTTTGATTACAATGTTTTGCTTGTTGTAGGTGTGAAAGAGGTGGCTCTTTTACACATAAACATGTATCTAGTCTTCTTTGGATCCTTTTCCCATGTAGCTTATGACACAATGTTGAGTACTCTTCTCTTGGTATTCCGTAGGCCTTTGGTGATTTTGTATTTCCCCTGTGTTGGTATCTCTCTCTTAAACCCAATTTCCTAATGTACACAATTCTCACAGCTGTCCATGGGTGAACCATAAATCTGTTTATTGCATCTGTGATTGCCTTTCTCTGTGGAAATATCTTCAGTGATATCAATTTTTAGGGAACACCTATAAGTGATATCGTAGGATATGTCTCTTTCGCTCTGTGACTTACTGCAAGGTGCGTGATGAACTCTAGCCTCACCGATGGTGCTGTTGATGGCATTGTTTCCTTTTGTTCCTTGGCTAACATTCCATCTGTACAGGTCCCTGTTCTTCTTTGTCCACTCATCTGTTGATGGACTTTCTGCTTGCTTCCATGTCCTGGCTATTGTAATACTCCTGCAATGCAGATTTGCCTGCCTGTGTCTTTCCACTTCTGTCTTCTTTCTTCGGTTATAGGCCCACGAGTGGGCCTGCTGGATCATATCGTAACTCAGTGTTTACCTTGTAAAGGCACCTCCATTCTGTTCCCATTAGTGCCTCTTACCAGGTGAAGTCCTGTGGCGAGCATTGCCCTCTGAGGAAGGCGCCACTAAGACCCTCATAAGCCTCAGGGCCCGACTGTACTCTCCTTGGTATGCATCCTGGACTTTATGGTAGGAACATACAAAAGGAGATGGTCTTTGGCCAAATCGCTCCAGGGACCTGCTCAGTTACTGGGAGTCCCTGGTTGTTCCCTAAAGCTAGGAAAAGCAACCCTGGAGGGGAAATTGGTGCCTTTGAGGGAGAAGCCGAGCAGCCAACCAGCCAGCTGATGCTGATAAGGTGTGACTAAGCCGAGAAGCCAACCAACCAGCTGATGCCGATAAGGCGTGACGAAGCAAATTCCCTGCTTTAGGGGTATATATATGGCTGTGCTTTGTTATTAAACTTGCCTTGCGACCGTCAGTTGCTTGTGCCCTTCTGATCCCATACCTTGGTGCGTTCAGTTCCCTACCCCCTCTCGTCGGTTGTTGCTACACTTTGAGGACCCGCCGCGGCTGGCGGCAAAGTCCCACTTAACCTAGAGGGTATGCACTTCTCCACAACCCCTTCAGCATGAATTGTTGGTAGTTTTGTTGCTGATGGTTCTTCTGACTGGTGTGAGCCGATACCTCTGTGGTTGGATTTGCATGCGTCTCATAAAGCCTTGAAATTGAGCTTTCAGGGATGTCCTTTTTTCTTCAAACTGTGTGTGTAGCTTACCTCATCACATTCTTTTCTTGAAGTGTGTGCCACCTTTTGAAATATTTTGGCCACTACCTCCCTCAAGACATTTTGAGGGCAGGTTTCATTGACAGCCCTCCAGGACTTGTGCACATGAAGTGACCATTAGCACGGGTTTTCAAGCTGCCGGTGCAGGTAACGGCCAGGGGGCTGCAGCATTTCTGCGTTTCCCACTCTGGTAACTAGTGAAGCAGACCTTCCTGCCAGTGGTGTTCCTCGGTTATCAATGACGGTGGAATGTGTCTGGAGAAACCCCCCAAGGCTGATGTCTCCTTACTTATATCTGTTTTTAAAAAGGAATTTCTCCTTTTCACTGGAGCACTCTTCCACTGTGTCCATGGACCACTTCTCCTTTCTGCATTCCTCTGTGGCTGGACATTTTCATTGCTTCCAAGTGTTGGCTACGGTAAACATTGCTGGATTGCAGGATTGCCAGCCCGTGTCTTTTTTGATTCTCATCCTCTCAGGCGATAGACCCAGCAGTGGGTGTGCTTGATTGAACGGTCGCTCAATGTTGACCCTTTCCAGGCAACTCCACTGTGTTTTCCTTAGGGGCTCTTACCACGACCCACTTAGAACCGAGGGTACGCATTTCTTCACCACCCCTTCAGCATTTCTTGTTTGCAGAAGTTTCGCTGATGGCCATGCTGAGTGGTGTGACATGATAGGTTTCTGTAACGTGTATTTTCGTGTCTAATAATTCCTAAGGTTCAGCATTTTTCCACGCCTTTTTTTATTCTGTTAAACAAAAACAGAAAGAAAAAACCCGTGAGTACAATAAACCTCTTGAAATTGTCTCCTTGGAAGGTTGCCCTCTTTTGACTTTTTTGGTCGATTTTCGACCCCAGGATTTTTTTTGGAGGGCAGGTGTCATTTACAAGCCTGCAATGTGTGTGAATATTGAGTGACCATTAGCACTGACTTTAAAGCTGCTGCTGTGGGAAACGGCCACAAGGCGTCAGCATTGCTACATTCCCACATGTGGTTACTAGGGCAGCAGAGCCCTTCTGGAAGTCCTGTTCCCAGGTTGTCCATTAGAATGGAATGTGCCAGGAAAAAAACCCAGAAGTTTATGTCACATTACTTCTTGTTTGCTCTTTTAATTTTTTTAAATCGGGGTAATGATTAGAATATTGTTGGTCCTAGATGTACCGAATCTGGTTCATTTGTACGTTATATATATATATATATATATATATATATATATATATATATATATATATATTCTTCTACAGATCCTCTTCCCATGTAAATTTTTGCAGAGTGTTCTGGTGACCTCCGTTGCTATATGGTCGGTCTGTTTGATATATATATTTAATATGTATTTGTACACATATGGTGACACTAATCTTAATTTATCCATTCCCCCCACCTTTCATTTTACATAAGCTTAGTTTGTTTTCTAAGTGTGTGAGTGTCTTTCTTTGTGGAAATATGTTCATTTGTGTCAGCTGTTAGATAACGCCTATACGTGATGTCATACGGTATGTCTTTTGCTTTCCGACTTAACTCATGTTCTGTGATGATCTCTAGGCTCATCTCGGGTGCCTCAAAGAGCAGTGTTTCCTTGTTTTCCATGGCGCATAGTCCACTGTGTCCACGGACCAGCTCTTCTTATCCATTCATCTGTTGATGGACATTTGGGTTGCTTCGGTGTCTTGGCTACTGTGAAAACTCGTGGAGTGCAGCTCTTGCAGCCTGTCTTCTCAGGTGAGAGGCTCAGCTGTGGGTGTTCTGGATGGAAGGGTGGCTCAATTTTTAATTGAAAACGCAGCTCCTTTCTGTTCTCATTATTGGCTGTTACAACTAGACATGTCCTCCGCAGACAGAGGGAACAGAGTTCTCTAAAACCCCTTCAGCATTTATTGTTTGTAGTCTTTTGGCTGACGGTAGTTAACTTGGGTGAGCTGAAAGCTTTTTGTAGGTTAGAGGAGTCTGATGATTCCTGATGTTGAGCTTTTCTCCATTTTCCTTTTTTTGATAAAGAGTGAGGAAAACTTACCTCTACCACACTATCTCTTTGACACATTTGCCTGCTTTGAATTTTTTTGGCCACTGCCGAGCTCAGGACATTTTTTTTTTGAGGGCAGGTGTCTTTTAGAGGCCTGAGTCCTTGTGAATGTTAAGTGACCCATAGCTATGCGTTTGAAGCCGCTCTTGCGGGAAACGGCCACAAGGCGGCAGCATTTCTCCATTTCCAACTCTGGGTTTTCCTGCAACAGAGGCTTCCTGGAAATTGTGTTCCTACGCTGCAAATGAGAGTGCAGTGTGCCAGGGCAAAGCCCCAAGAGCTTATATCTCCTTACTTCTTGTGTGTTTTTAAAAATTTAATTGTTATCTAGTATCACAGCCAATTGGATAAAAATGTGGTGTGTGTTCTAGGTGTACAGCATCTGGTTCATCACATGTATGTATCGATCTATTCATCTTTGGATCCTTTCCCGTGTAGGTTATTACAGAGTGTTGAGTCGACCTCTCTTGGTATTCCTTAGGTATTTTGTGATTATATATTTCATATGTATCAGTACATGTCTGTAAACCGCCATATCCAAATTCATACATTCCTTACACCTTTCCACTTGGTTAAGCATAGTTGGTTTTCTGGATCTATGCACGGCCTTCTCTTGGAAATGACTTCATAGGTATCAATGTTGAAGTAACAACTATAAGTGATGTCATAGGATATTTATATTTGGGTTTCTTTCGTACTTCCTTTTGGGTGGGTATCTCTAGATCCTTCTACGGTGGTGCCAGCGGCACTGTTGCATGCTTTTCCGTGGCTCATATTCCATTGTGCACATGGGCCCCTTCTTCTTGGTGCATTGTTCTGTTGATGGACATTTGGGTTTCTTCCAAGTCTTGGCGATGGTACATGCTGCTGCAGTGCAGGATGGCCAGCCTGTGTCTTTTTGATTTTGGTCTACTCGGGAGACAGGCCCTTCAGTGGGCCTACCCGATTACATGTTAGCTCAATTTTTACCTTTCAACGCACCTCCACGGTGTTCTCACTACTAGCTGTTCCCAGGTTACGTCCCAGCGGCAGCTAGAGGGCACAGAGTTCTCTAAAACACCTTGAGCGTTTATTCTTTGTAGACTCTGTGGCTGATGATCATTCTGACGACTGTGGGTGCACGTTTTAGTCGACTGGATTTGCATGGCTTTAATTAATTCCTGATGTTGAGCATTTTTCCATGCCCTTTTATTTATCACAAGAGAAAGAAAGCAAGAGAAGACAAAATGTGCGCAACATATGCCTCTTGAAATTGTCGTTTTGAAATGTGCACGTCTTTTGAGGTTTTTTTCCTCGATGGACGACCCAAGAATTGCTTTTGAGGGCAGGTGTCATTTATAGGCCTGCAATGATTTTGGATATCAAGTGACCATTAGCACTGGGTTTAAAGCTGCTGTTTTGAGAAACGGCCACAAGGCGGCAGCAGGTCTCCTTTACCAAACCTGGTTACTCGGGCAACAGAGCCTCCGTGGAAGTCGTATTCTCCGTTGTCAATTAGAATGGACTGTGCCAGGAAAAAGCCCCTTAAGTTTGTGTCTCACGACTGACTTGTTCGTTTTTTAATTCAATGTTTATTTTTTCTCACAGCAAGTTTGATTACAATGTTTTGCTTGTTGTAGGTGTGAAAGAGGTGGCTCTTTTACACATAAACATGTATCTAGTCTTCTTTGGATCCTTTTCCCATGTAGCTTATGACACAATGTTGAGTACTCTTCTCTTGGTATTCCGTAGGCCTTTGGTGATTTTGTATTTCCCCTGTGTTGGTATCTCTCTCTTAAACCCAATTTCCTAATGTACACAATTCTCACAGCTGTCCATGGGTGAACCATAAATCTGTTTATTGCATCTGTGATTGCCTTTCTCTGTGGAAATATCTTCAGTGATATCAATTTTTAGGGAACACCTATAAGTGATATCGTAGGATATGTCTCTTTCGCTCTGTGACTTACTGCAAGGTGCGTGATGAACTCTAGCCTCACCGATGGTGCTGTTGATGGCATTGTTTCCTTTTGTTCCTTGGCTAACATTCCATCTGTACAGGTCCCTGTTCTTCTTTGTCCACTCATCTGTTGATGGACTTTCTGCTTGCTTCCATGTCCTGGCTATTGTAATACTCCTGCAATGCAGATTTGCCTGCCTGTGTCTTTCCACTTCTGTCTTCTTTCTTCGGTTATAGGCCCACGAGTGGGCCTGCTGGATCATATCGTAACTCAGTGTTTACCTTGTAAAGGCACCTCCATTCTGTTCCCATTAGTGCCTCTTACCAGGTGAAGTCCTGTGGCGAGCATTGCCCTCTGAGGAAGGCGCCACTAAGACCCTCATAAGCCTCAGGGCCCGACTGTACTCTCCTTGGTATGCATCCTGGACTTTATGGTAGGAACATACAAAAGGAGATGGTCTTTGGCCAAATCGCTCCAGGGACCTGCTCAGTTACTGGGAGTCCCTGGTTGTTCCCTAAAGCTAGGAAAAGCAACCCTGGAGGGGAAATTGGTGCCTTTGAGGGAGAAGCCGAGCAGCCAACCAGCCAGCTGATGCTGATAAGGTGTGACTAAGCCGAGAAGCCAACCAACCAGCTGATGCCGATAAGGCGTGACGAAGCAAATTCCCTGCTTTAGGGGTATATATATGGCTGTGCTTTGTTATTAAACTTGCCTTGCGACCGTCAGTTGCTTGTGCCCTTCTGATCCCATACCTTGGTGCGTTCAGTTCCCTACCCCCTCTCGTCGGTTGTTGCTACACTTTGAGGACCCGCCGCGGCTGGCGGCAAAGTCCCACTTAACCTAGAGGGTATGCACTTCTCCACAACCCCTTCAGCATGAATTGTTGGTAGTTTTGTTGCTGATGGTTCTTCTGACTGGTGTGAGCCGATACCTCTGTGGTTGGATTTGCATGCGTCTCATAAAGCCTTGAAATTGAGCTTTCAGGGATGTCCTTTTTTCTTCAAACTGTGTGTGTAGCTTACCTCATCACATTCTTTTCTTGAAGTGTGTGCCACCTTTTGAAATATTTTGGCCACTACCTCCCTCAAGACATTTTGAGGGCAGGTTTCATTGACAGCCCTCCAGGACTTGTGCACATGAAGTGACCATTAGCACGGGTTTTCAAGCTGCCGGTGCAGGTAACGGCCAGGGGGCTGCAGCATTTCTGCGTTTCGCACTCTGGTAACTAGTGAAGCAGACCTTCCTGCCAGTGGTGTTCCTCGGTTATCAATGACGGTGGAATGTGTCTGGAGAAACCCCCCAAGGCTGATGTCTCCTTACTTATATCTGTTTTTAAAATGGAATTTCTCCTTTTCACTGGAGCACTCTTCCACTGTGTCCATGGACCACTTCTCCTTTCTGCATTCCTCTGTGGCTGGACATTTTCATTGCTTCCAAGTGTTGGCTACGGTAAACATTGCTGGATTGCAGGATTGCCAGCCCGTGTCTTTTTTGATTCTCATCCTCTCAGGCGATAGACCCAGCAGTGGGTGTGCTTGATTGAACGGTCGCTCAATGTTGACCCTTTCCAGGCAACTCCACTGTGTTTTCCTTAGGGGCTCTTACCACGACCCACTTAGAACCGAGGGTACACATTTCTTCACCACCCCTTCAGCATTTCTTGTTTGCAGAAGTTTCGCTGATGGCCATGCTGAGTGGTGTGACATGATAGGTTTCTGTAACGTGTATTTTCGTGTCTAATAATTCCTAAGGTTCAGCATTTTTCCACGCCTTTTTTTATTCTGTTAAACAAAAACAGAAAAAAAAAACCCGTGAGTACAATAAACCTCTTGAAATTGTCTCCTTGGAAGGTTGCCCTCTTTTGACTTTTTTGGTCGATTTTCGACCCCAGGATTTTTTTTGGAGGGCAGGTGTCATTTACAAGCCTGCAATGTGTGTGAATATTGAGTGACCATTAGCACTGACTTTAAAGCTGCTGCTGTGGGAAACGGCCACAAGGCGTCAGCATTGCTACATTCCCACATGTGGTTACTAGGGCAGCAGAGCCCTTCTGGAAGTCCTGTTCCCAGGTTGTCCATTAGAATGGAATGTGCCAGGAAAAAAACCCAGAAGTTTATGTCACATTACTTCTTGTTTGCTCTTTTAATTTTTTTAAATCGGGGTAATGATTAGAATATTGTTGGTCCTAGATGTACCGAATCTGGTTCATTTGTACGTTATATATATATATATATATATATATATATATATATATATATTCTTCTACAGATCCTCTTCCCATGTAAATTTTTGCAGAGTGTTCTGGTGACCTCCGTTGCTATATGGTCGGTCTGTTTGATATATATATTTAATATGTATTTGTACACATATGGTGACACTAATCTTAATTTATCCATTCCCCCCACCTTTCATTTTACATAAGCTTAGTTTGTTTTCTAAGTGTGTGAGTGTCTTTCTTTGTGGAAATATGTTCATTTGTGTCAGCTGTTAGATAACGCCGATACGTGATGTCATACGGTATGTCTTTTGCTTTCCGACTTAACTCATGTTCTGTGATGATCTCTAGGCTCATCTCGGGTGCCTCAAAGAGCAGTGTTTCCTTGTTTTCCATGGCGCATAGTCCACTGTGTCCACGGACCAGCTCTTCTTATCCATTCATCTGTTGATGGACATTTGGGTTGCTTCGGTGTCTTGGCTACTGTGAAAACTCGTGGAGTGCAGCTCTTGCAGCCTGTCTTCTCAGGTGAGAGGCTCAGCTGTGGGTGTTCTGGATGGAAGGGTGGCTCAATTTTTAATTGAAAACGCAGCTCCTTTCTGTTCTCATTATTGGCTGTTACAACTAGACATGTCCTCCGCAGACAGAGGGAACAGAGTTCTCTAAAACCCCTTCAGCATTTATTGTTTGTAGTCTTTTGGCTGACGGTAGTTAACTTGGGTGAGCTGAAAGCTTTTTGTAGGTTAGAGGAGTCTGATGATTCCTGATGTTGAGCTTTTCTCCATTTTCCTTTTTTTGATAAAGAGTGAGGAAAACTTACCTCTACCACACTATCTCTTTGACACATTTGCCTGCTTTGAATTTTTTTGGCCACTGCCGAGCTCAGGACTTTTTTTTTGAGGGCAGGTGTCTTTTAGAGGCCTGAGTCCTTGTGAATGTTAAGTGACCCATAGCTATGCGTTTGAAGCCGCTCTTGCGGGAAACGGCCACAAGGCGGCAGCATTTCTCCATTTCCAACTCTGGGTTTTCCTGCAACAGAGGCTTCCTGGAAATTGTGTTCCTACGCTGCAAATGAGAGTGCAGTGTGCCAGGGCAAAGCCCCAAGAGCTTATATCTCCTTACTTCTTGTGTGTTTTTAAAAATTTAATTGTTATCTAGTATCACAGCCAATTGGATAAAAATGTGGTGTGTGTTCTAGGTGTACAGCATCTGGTTCATCACATGTATGTATCGATCTATTCATCTTTGGATCCTTTCCCGTGTAGGTTATTACAGAGTGTTGAGTCGACCTCTCTTGGTATTCCTTAGGTATTTTGTGATTATATATTTCATATGTATCAGTACATGTCTGTAAACCGCCATATCCAAATTCATACATTCCTTACACCTTTCCACTTGGTTAAGCATAGTTGGTTTTCTGGATCTATGCACGGCCTTCTCTTGGAAATGACTTCATAGGTATCAATGTTGAAGTAACAACTATAAGTGATGTCATAGGATATTTATATTTGGGTTTCTTTCGTACTTCCTTTTGGGTGGGTATCTCTAGATCCTTCTACGGTGGTGCCAGCGGCACTGTTGCATGCTTTTCCGTGGCTCATATTCCATTGTGCACATGGGCCCCTTCTTCTTGGTGCATTGTTCTGTTGATGGACATTTGGGTTTCTTCCAAGTCTTGGCGATGGTACATGCTGCTGCAGTGCAGGATGGCCAGCCTGTGTCTTTTTGATTTTGGTCTACTCGGGAGACAGGCCCTTCAGTGGGCCTACCCGATTACATGTTAGCTCAATTTTTACCTTTCAACGCACCTCCACGGTGTTCTCACTACTAGCTGTTCCCAGGTTACGTCCCAGCGGCAGCTAGAGGGCACAGAGTTCTCTAAAACACCTTGAGCGTTTATTCTTTGTAGACTCTGTGGCTGATGATCATTCTGACGACTGTGGGTGAACGTTTTTGTCGACTGGATTTGCATGGCTTTAATTAATTCCTGATGTTGAGCATTTTTCCATGCCCTTTTATTTATCACAAGAGAAAGAAAGCAAGAGAAGACAAAATGTGCGCAACATATGCCTCTTGAAATTGTCGTTTTGAAATGTGCACGTCTTTTGAGGTTTTTTTTCCTCGATGGACGACCCAAGAATTGTTTTTGAGGGAAGGTGTCATTTATAGGCCTGCAATGATTTTGGATATCAAGTGACCATTAGCACTGGGTTTAAAGCTGCTGTTTTGAGAAACGGCCACAAGGCGGCAGCAGGTCTCCTTTACCAAACCTGGTTACTCGGGCAACAGAGCCTCCGTGGAAGTCGTATTCTCGGTTGTCAATTAGAATGGACTGTGCCAGGGAAAAGCCCCTTAAGTTTGTGTCTCACGACTGACTTGTTCGTTTTTTAATTCAATGTTTATTTTTTCTCACAGCAAGTTTGATTACAATGTTTTGCTTGTTGTAGGTGTGAAAGAGGTGGCTCTTTTACACATAAACATGTATCTAGTCTTCTTTGGATCCTTTTCCCATGTAGCTTATGACACAATGTTGAGTACTCTTCTCTTGGTATTCCGTAGGCCTTTGGTGATTTTGTATTTCCCCTGTGTTGGTATCTCTCTCTTAAACCCAATTTCCTAATGTACACAATTCTCACACCTGTCCATGGGTGAACCATAAATCTGTTTATTGCATCTGTGATTGCCTTTCTCTGTGGAAATATCTTCAGTGATATCAATTTTTAGGGAACACCTATAAGTGATATCGTAGGATATGTCTCTTTCGCTCTGTGACTTACTGCAAGGTGCGTGATGAACTCTAGCCTCACCGATGGTGCTGTTGATGGCATTGTTTCCTTTTGTTCCTTGGCTAACATTCCATCTGTACAGGTCCCTGTTCTTCTTTGTCCACTCATCTGTTGATGGACTTTCTGCTTGCTTCCATGTCCTGGCTATTGTAATACTCCTGCAATGCAGATTTGCCTGCCTGTGTCTTTCCACTTCTGTCTTCTTTCTTCGGTTATAGGCCCACGAGTGGGCCTGCTGGATCATATCGTAACTCAGTGTTTACCTTGTAAAGGCACCTCCATTCTGTTCCCATTAGTGCCTCTTACCAGGTGAAGTCCTGTGGCGAGCATTGCCCTCTGAGGAAGGCGCCACTAAGACCCTCATAAGCCTCAGGGCCCGACTGTACTCTCCTTGGTATGCATCCTGGACTTTATGGTAGGAACATACAAAAGGAGATGGTCTTTGGCCAAATCGCTCCAGGGACCTGCTCAGTTACTGGGAGTCCCTGGTTGTTCCCTAAAGCTAGGAAAAGCAACCCTGGAGGGGAAATTGGTGCCTTTGAGGGAGAAGCCGAGCAGCCAACCAGCCAGCTGATGCTGATAAGGTGTGACTAAGCCGAGAAGCCAACCAACCAGCTGATGCCGATAAGGCGTGACGAAGCAAATTCCCTGCTTTAGGGGTATATATATGGCTGTGCTTTGTTATTAAACTTGCCTTGCGACCGTCAGTTGCTTGTGCCCTTCTGATCCCATACCTTGGTGCGTTCAGTTCCCTACCCCCTCTCGTCGGTTTTTGCTACACTTTGAGGACCCGCCGCGGCTGGCGGCAAAGTCCCACTTAACCTAGAGGGTATGCACTTCTCCACAACCCCTTCAGCATGAATTGTTGGTAGTTTTGTTGCTGATGGTTCTTCTGACTGGTGTGAGCCGATACCTCTGTGGTTGGATTTGCATGCGTCTCATAAAGCCTTGAAATTGAGCTTTCAGGGATGTCCTTTTTTCTTCAAACTGTGTGTGTAGCTTACCTCATCACATTCTTTTCTTGAAGTGTGTGCCACCTTTTGAAATATTTTGGCCACTACCTCCCTCAAGACATTTTGAGGGCAGGTTTCATTGACAGCCCTCCAGGACTTGTGCACATGAAGTGACCATTAGCACGGGTTTTCAAGCTGCCGGTGCAGGTAACGGCCAGGGGGCTGCAGCATTTCTGCGTTTCGCACTCTGGTAACTAGTGAAGCAGACCTTCCTGCCAGTGGTGTTCCTCGGTTATCAATGACGGTGGAATGTGTCTGGAGAAACCCCCCAAGGCTGATGTCTCCTTACTTATATCTGTTTTTAAAATGGAATTTCTCCTTTTCACTGGAGCACTCTTCCACTGTGTCCATGGACCACTTCTCCTTTCTGCATTCCTCTGTGGCTGGACATTTTCATTGCTTCCAAGTGTTGGCTACGGTAAACATTGCTGGATTGCAGGATTGCCAGCCCGTGTCTTTTTTGATTCTCATCCTCTCAGGCGATAGACCCAGCAGTGGGTGTGCTTGATTGAACGGTCGCTCAATGTTGACCCTTTCCAGGCAACTCCACTGTGTTTTCCTTAGGGGCTCTTACCACGACCCACTTAGAACCGAGGGTACACATTTCTTCACCACCCCTTCAGCATTTCTTGTTTGCAGAAGTTTCGCTGATGGCCATGCTGAGTGGTGTGACATGATAGGTTTCTGTAACGTGTATTTTCGTGTCTAATAATTCCTAAGGTTCAGCATTTTTCCACGCCTTTTTTTATTCTGTTAAACAAAAACAGAAAAAAAAAACCCGTGAGTACAATAAACCTCTTGAAATTGTCTCCTTGGAAGGTTGCCCTCTTTTGACTTTTTTGGTCGATTTTCGACCCCAGGATTTTTTTTGGAGGGCAGGTGTCATTTACAAGCCTGCAATGTGTGTGAATATTGAGTGACCATTAGCACTGACTTTAAAGCTGCTGCTGTGGGAAACGGCCACAAGGCGTCAGCATTGCTACATTCCCACATGTGGTTACTAGGGCAGCAGAGCCCTTCTGGAAGTCCTGTTCCCAGGTTGTCCATTAGAATGGAATGTGCCAGGAAAAAAACCCAGAAGTTTATGTCACATTACTTCTTGTTTGCTCTTTTAATTTTTTTAAATCGGGGTAATGATTAGAATATTGTTGGTCCTAGATGTACCGAATCTGGTTCATTTGTACGTTATATATATATATATATATATATATATATATATATATATATATATATATATATATATATTCTTCTACAGATCCTCTTCCCATGTAAATTTTTGCAGAGTGTTCTGGTGACCTCCGTTGCTATATGGTCGGTCTGTTTGATATATATATTTAATATGTATTTGTACACATATGGTGACACTAATCTTAATTTATCCATTCCCCCCACCTTTCATTTTACATAAGCTTAGTTTGTTTTCTAAGTGTGTGAGTGTCTTTCTTTGTGGAAATATGTTCATTTGTGTCAGCTGTTAGATAACGCCGATACGTGATGTCATACGGTATGTCTTTTGCTTTCCGACTTAACTCATGTTCTGTGATGATCTCTAGGCTCATCTCGGGTGCCTCAAAGAGCAGTGTTTCCTTGTTTTCCATGGCGCATAGTCCACTGTGTCCACGGACCAGCTCTTCTTATCCATTCATCTGTTGATGGACATTTGGGTTGCTTCGGTGTCTTGGCTACTGTGAAAACTCGTGGAGTGCAGCTCTTGCAGCCTGTCTTCTCAGGTGAGAGGCTCAGCTGTGGGTGTTCTGGATGGAAGGGTGGCTCAATTTTTAATTGAAAACGCAGCTCCTTTCTGTTCTCATTATTGGCTGTTACAACTAGACATGTCCTCCGCAGACAGAGGGAACAGAGTTCTCTAAAACCCCTTCAGCATTTATTGTTTGTAGTCTTTTGGCTGACGGTAGTTAACTTGGGTGAGCTGAAAGCTTTTTGTAGGTTAGAGGAGTCTGATGATTCCTGATGTTGAGCTTTTCTCCATTTTCCTTTTTTTGATAAAGAGTGAGGAAAACTTACCTCTACCACACTATCTCTTTGACACATTTGCCTGCTTTGAATTTTTTTGGCCACTGCCGAGCTCAGGACATTTTTTTTTTGAGGGCAGGTGTCTTTTAGAGGCCTGAGTCCTTGTGAATGTTAAGTGACCCATAGCTATGCGTTTGAAGCCGCTCTTGCGGGAAACGGCCACAAGGCGGCAGCATTTCTCCATTTCCAACTCTGGGTTTTCCTGCAACAGAGGCTTCCTGGAAATTGTGTTCCTACGCTGCAAATGAGAGTGCAGTGTGCCAGGGCAAAGCCCCAAGAGCTTATATCTCCTTACTTCTTGTGTGTTTTTAAAAATTTAATTGTTATCTAGTATCACAGCCAATTGGATAAAAATGTGGTGTGTGTTCTAGGTGTACAGCATCTGGTTCATCACATGTATGTATCGATCTATTCATCTTTGGATCCTTTCCCGTGTAGGTTATTACAGAGTGTTGAGTCGACCTCTCTTGGTATTCCTTAGGTATTTTGTGATTATATATTTCATATGTATCAGTACATGTCTGTAAACCGCCATATCCAAATTCATACATTCCTTACACCTTTCCACTTGGTTAAGCATAGTTGGTTTTCTGGATCTATGCACGGCCTTCTCTTGGAAATGACTTCATAGGTATCAATGTTGAAGTAACAACTATAAGTGATGTCATAGGATATTTATATTTGGGTTTCTTTCGTACTTCCTTTTGGGTGGGTATCTCTAGATCCTTCTACGGTGGTGCCAGCGGCACTGTTGCATGCTTTTCCGTGGCTCATATTCCATTGTGCACATGGGCCCCTTCTTCTTGGTGCATTGTTCTGTTGATGGACATTTGGGTTTCTTCCAAGTCTTGGCGATGGTACATGCTGCTGCAGTGCAGGATGGCCAGCCTGTGTCTTTTTGATTTTGGTCTACTCGGGAGACAGGCCCTTCAGTGGGCCTACCCGATTACATGTTAGCTCAATTTTTACCTTTCAACGCACCTCCACGGTGTTCTCACTACTAGCTGTTCCCAGGTTACGTCCCAGCGGCAGCTAGAGGGCACAGAGTTCTCTAAAACACCTTGAGCGTTTATTCTTTGTAGACTCTGTGGCTGATGATCATTCTGACGACTGTGGGTGCACGTTTTAGTCGACTGGATTTGCATGGCTTTAATTAATTCCTGATGTTGAGCATTTTTCCATGCCCTTTTATTTATCACAAGAGAAAGAAAGCAAGAGAAGACAAAATGTGCGCAACATATGCCTCTTGAAATTGTCGTTTTGAAATGTGCACGTCTTTTGAGGTTTTTTTCCTCGATGGACGACCCAAGAATTGCTTTTGAGGGCAGGTGTCATTTATAGGCCTGCAATGATTTTGGATATCAAGTGACCATTAGCACTGGGTTTAAAGCTGCTGTTTTGAGAAACGGCCACAAGGCGGCAGCAGGTCTCCTTTACCAAACCTGGTTACTCGGGCAACAGAGCCTCCGTGGAAGTCGTATTCTCCGTTGTCAATTAGAATGGACTGTGCCAGGAAAAAGCCCCTTAAGTTTGTGTCTCACGACTGACTTGTTCGTTTTTTAATTCAATGTTTATTTTTTCTCACAGCAAGTTTGATTACAATGTTTTGCTTGTTGTAGGTGTGAAAGAGGTGGCTCTTTTACACATAAACATGTATCTAGTCTTCTTTGGATCCTTTTCCCATGTAGCTTATGACACAATGTTGAGTACTCTTCTCTTGGTATTCCGTAGGCCTTTGGTGATTTTGTATTTCCCCTGTGTTGGTATCTCTCTCTTAAACCCAATTTCCTAATGTACACAATTCTCACACCTGTCCATGGGTGAACCATAAATCTGTTTATTGCATCTGTGATTGCCTTTCTCTGTGGAAATATCTTCAGTGATATCAATTTTTAGGGAACACCTATAAGTGATATCGTAGGATATGTCTCTTTCGCTCTGTGACTTACTGCAAGGTGCGTGATGAACTCTAGCCTCACCGATGGTGCTGTTGATGGCATTGTTTCCTTTTGTTCCTTGGCTAACATTCCATCTGTACAGGTCCCTGTTCTTCTTTGTCCACTCATCTGTTGATGGACTTTCTGCTTGCTTCCATGTCCTGGCTATTGTAATACTCCTGCAATGCAGATTTGCCTGCCTGTGTCTTTCCACTTCTGTCTTCTTTCTTCGGTTATAGGCCCACGAGTGGGCCTGCTGGATCATATCGTAACTCAGTGTTTACCTTGTAAAGGCACCTCCATTCTGTTCCCATTAGTGCCTCTTACCAGGTGAAGTCCTGTGGCGAGCATTGCCCTCTGAGGAAGGCGCCACTAAGACCCTCATAAGCCTCAGGGCCCGACTGTACTCTCCTTGGTATGCATCCTGGACTTTATGGTAGGAACATACAAAAGGAGATGGTCTTTGGCCAAATCGCTCCAGGGACCTGCTCAGTTACTGGGAGTCCCTGGTTGTTCCCTAAAGCTAGGAAAAGCAACCCTGGAGGGGAAATTGGTGCCTTTGAGGGAGAAGCCGAGCAGCCAACCAGCCAGCTGATGCTGATAAGGTGTGACTAAGCCGAGAAGCCAACCAACCAGCTGATGCCGATAAGGCGTGACGAAGCAAATTCCCTGCTTTAGGGGTATATATATGGCTGTGCTTTGTTATTAAACTTGCCTTGCGACCGTCAGTTGCTTGTGCCCTTCTGATCCCATACCTTGGTGCGTTCAGTTCCCTACCCCCTCTCGTCGGTTGTTGCTACACTTTGAGGACCCGCCGCGGCTGGCGGCAAAGTCCCACTTAACCTAGAGGGTATGCACTTCTCCACAACCCCTTCAGCATGAATTGTTGGTAGTTTTGTTGCTGATGGTTCTTCTGACTGGTGTGAGCCGATACCTCTGTGGTTGGATTTGCATGCGTCTCATAAAGCCTTGAAATTGAGCTTTCAGGGATGTCCTTTTTTCTTCAAACTGTGTGTGTAGCTTACCTCATCACATTCTTTTCTTGAAGTGTGTGCCACCTTTTGAAATATTTTGGCCACTACCTCCCTCAAGACATTTTGAGGGCAGGTTTCATTGACAGCCCTCCAGGACTTGTGCACATGAAGTGACCATTAGCACGGGTTTTCAAGCTGCCGGTGCAGGTAACGGCCAGGGGGCTGCAGCATTTCTGCGTTTCGCACTCTGGTAACTAGTGAAGCAGACCTTCCTGCCAGTGGTGTTCCTCGGTTATCAATGACGGTGGAATGTGTCTGGAGAAACCCCCCAAGGCTGATGTCTCCTTACTTATATCTGTTTTTAAAATGGAATTTCTCCTTTTCACTGGAGCACTCTTCCACTGTGTCCATGGACCACTTCTCCTTTCTGCATTCCTCTGTGGCTGGACATTTTCATTGCTTCCAAGTGTTGGCTACGGTAAACATTGCTGGATTGCAGGATTGCCAGCCCGTGTCTTTTTTGATTCTCATCCTCTCAGGCGATAGACCCAGCAGTGGGTGTGCTTGATTGAACGGTCGCTCAATGTTGACCCTTTCCAGGCAACTCCACTGTGTTTTCCTTAGGGGCTCTTACCACGACCCACTTAGAACCGAGGGTACGCATTTCTTCACCACCCCTTCAGCATTTCTTGTTTGCAGAAGTTTCGCTGATGGCCATGCTGAGTGGTGTGACATGATAGGTTTCTGTAACGTGTATTTTCGTGTCTAATAATTCCTAAGGTTCAGCATTTTTCCACGCCTTTTTTTATTCTGTTAAACAAAAACAGAAAAAAAAAACCCGTGAGTACAATAAACCTCTTGAAATTGTCTCCTTGGAAGGTTGCCCTCTTTTGACTTTTTTGGTCGATTTTCGACCCCAGGATTTTTTTTGGAGGGCAGGTGTCATTTACAAGCCTGCAATGTGTGTGAATATTGAGTGACCATTAGCACTGACTTTAAAGCTGCTGCTGTGGGAAACGGCCACAAGGCGTCAGCATTGCTACATTCCCACATGTGGTTACTAGGGCAGCAGAGCCCTTCTGGAAGTCCTGTTCCCAGGTTGTCCATTAGAATGGAATGTGCCAGGAAAAAAACCCAGAAGTTTATGTCACATTACTTCTTGTTTGCTCTTTTAATTTTTTTAAATCGGGGTAATGATTAGAATATTGTTGGTCCTAGATGTACCGAATCTGGTTCATTTGTACGTTATATATATATATATATATATATATATATATATATATATATATATATATATATATATATATATATATATTCTTCTACAGATCCTCTTCCCATGTAAATTTTTGCAGAGTGTTCTGGTGACCTCCGTTGCTATATGGTCGGTCTGTTTGATATATATATTTAATATGTATTTGTACACATATGGTGACACTAATCTTAATTTATCCATTCCCCCCACCTTTCATTTTACATAAGCTTAGTTTGTTTTCTAAGTGTGTGAGTGTCTTTCTTTGTGGAAATATGTTCATTTGTGTCAGCTGTTAGATAACGCCGATACGTGATGTCATACGGTATGTCTTTTGCTTTCCGACTTAACTCATGTTCTGTGATGATCTCTAGGCTCATCTCGGGTGCCTCAAAGAGCAGTGTTTCCTTGTTTTCCATGGCGCATAGTCCACTGTGTCCACGGACCAGCTCTTCTTATCCATTCATCTGTTGATGGACATTTGGGTTGCTTCGGTGTCTTGGCTACTGTGAAAACTCGTGGAGTGCAGCTCTTGCAGCCTGTCTTCTCAGGTGAGAGGCTCAGCTGTGGGTGTTCTGGATGGAAGGGTGGCTCAATTTTTAATTGAAAACGCAGCTCCTTTCTGTTCTCATTATTGGCTGTTACAACTAGACATGTCCTCCGCAGACAGAGGGAACAGAGTTCTCTAAAACCCCTTCAGCATTTATTGTTTGTAGTCTTTTGGCTGACGGTAGTTAACTTGGGTGAGCTGAAAGCTTTTTGTAGGTTAGAGGAGTCTGATGATTCCTGATGTTGAGCTTTTCTCCATTTTCCTTTTTTTGATAAAGAGTGAGGAAAACTTACCTCTACCACACTATCTCTTTGACACATTTGCCTGCTTTGAATTTTTTTGGCCACTGCCGAGCTCAGGACATTTTTTTTTTGAGGGCAGGTGTCTTTTAGAGGCCTGAGTCCTTGTGAATGTTAAGTGACCCATAGCTATGCGTTTGAAGCCGCTCTTGCGGGAAACGGCCACAAGGCGGCAGCATTTCTCCATTTCCAACTCTGGGTTTTCCTGCAACAGAGGCTTCCTGGAAATTGTGTTCCTACGCTGCAAATGAGAGTGCAGTGTGCCAGGGCAAAGCCCCAAGAGCTTATATCTCCTTACTTCTTGTGTGTTTTTAAAAATTTAATTGTTATCTAGTATCACAGCCAATTGGATAAAAATGTGGTGTGTGTTCTAGGTGTACAGCATCTGGTTCATCACATGTATGTATCGATCTATTCATCTTTGGATCCTTTCCCGTGTAGGTTATTACAGAGTGTTGAGTCGACCTCTCTTGGTATTCCTTAGGTATTTTGTGATTATATATTTCATATGTATCAGTACATGTCTGTAAACCGCCATATCCAAATTCATACATTCCTTACACCTTTCCACTTGGTTAAGCATAGTTGGTTTTCTGGATCTATGCACGGCCTTCTCTTGGAAATGACTTCATAGGTATCAATGTTGAAGTAACAACTATAAGTGATGTCATAGGACATTTATATTTGGGTTTCTTTCGTACTTCCTTTTGGGTGGGTATCTCTAGATCCTTCTACGGTGGTGCCAGCGGCACTGTTGCATGCTTTTCCGTGGCTCATATTCCATTGTGCACATGGGCCCCTTCTTCTTGGTGCATTGTTCTGTTGATGGACATTTGGGTTTCTTCCAAGTCTTGGCGATGGTACATGCTGCTGCAGTGCAGGATGGCCAGCCTGTGTCTTTTTGATTTTGGTCTACTCGGGAGACAGGCCCTTCAGTGGGCCTACCCGATTACATGTTAGCTCAATTTTTACCTTTCAACGCACCTCCACGGTGTTCTCACTACTAGCTGTTCCCAGGTTACGTCCCAGCGGCAGCTAGAGGGCACAGAGTTCTCTAAAACACCTTGAGCGTTTATTCTTTGTAGACTCTGTGGCTGATGATCATTCTGACGACTGTGGGTGCACGTTTTAGTCGACTGGATTTGCATGGCTTTAATTAATTCCTGATGTTGAGCATTTTTCCATGCCCTTTTATTTATCACAAGAGAAAGAAAGCAAGAGAAGACAAAATGTGCGCAACATATGCCTCTTGAAATTGTCGTTTTGAAATGTGCACGTCTTTTGAGGTTTTTTTCCTCGATGGACGACCCAAGAATTGCTTTTGAGGGCAGGTGTCATTTATAGGCCTGCAATGATTTTGGATATCAAGTGACCATTAGCACTGGGTTTAAAGCTGCTGTTTTGAGAAACGGCCACAAGGCGGCAGCAGGTCTCCTTTACCAAACCTGGTTACTCGGGCAACAGAGCCTCCGTGGAAGTCGTATTCTCCGTTGTCAATTAGAATGGACTGTGCCAGGAAAAAGCCCCTTAAGTTTGTGTCTCACGACTGACTTGTTCGTTTTTTAATTCAATGTTTATTTTTTCTCACAGCAGGTTTGATTACAATGTTTTGCTTGTTGTAGGTGTGAAAGAGGTGGCTCTTTTACACATAAACATGTATCTAGTCTTCTTTGGATCCTTTTCCCATGTAGCTTATGACACAATGTTGAGTACTCTTCTCTTGGTATTCCGTAGGCCTTTGGTGATTTTGTATTTCCCCTGTGTTGGTATCTCTCTCTTAAACCCAATTTCCTAATGTACACAATTCTCACACCTGTCCATGGGTGAACCATAAATCTGTTTATTGCATCTGTGATTGCCTTTCTCTGTGCAAATATCTTCAGTGATATCAATTTTTAGGGAACACCTATAAGTGATATCGTAGGATATGTCTCTTTCGCTCTGTGACTTACTGCAAGGTGCGTGATGAACTCTAGCCTCACCGATGGTGCTGTTGATGGCATTGTTTCCTTTTGTTCCTTGGCTAACATTCCATCTGTACAGGTCCCTGTTCTTCTTTGTCCACTCATCTGTTGATGGACTTTCTGCTTGCTTCCATGTCCTGGCTATTGTAATACTCCTGCAATGCAGATTTGCCTGCCTGTGTCTTTCCACTTCTGTCTTCTTTCTTCGGTTATAGGCCCACGAGTGGGCCTGCTGGATCATATCGTAACTCAGTGTTTACCTTGTAAAGGCACCTCCATTCTGTTCCCATTAGTGCCTCTTACCAGGTGAAGTCCTGTGGCGAGCATTGCCCTCTGAGGAAGGCGCCACTAAGACCCTCATAAGCCTCAGGGCCCGACTGTACTCTCCTTGGTATGCATCCTGGACTTTATGGTAGGAACATACAAAAGGAGATGGTCTTTGGCCAAATCGCTCCAGGGACCTGCTCAGTTACTGGGAGTCCCTGGTTGTTCCCTAAAGCTAGGAAAAGCAACCCTGGAGGGGAAATTGGTGCCTTTGAGGGAGAAGCCGAGCAGCCAACCAGCCAGCTGATGCTGATAAGGTGTGACTAAGCCGAGAAGCCAACCAACCAGCTGATGCCGATAAGGCGTGACGAAGCAAATTCCCTGCTTTAGGGGTATATATATGGCTGTGCTTTGTTATTAAACTTGCCTTGCGACCGTCAGTTGCTTGTGCCCTTCTGATCCCATACCTTGGTGCGTTCAGTTCCCTACCCCCTCTCGTCGGTTGTTGCTACACTTTGAGGACCCGCCGCGGCTGGCGGCAAAGTCCCACTTAACCTAGAGGGTATGCACTTCTCCACAACCCCTTCAGCATGAATTGTTGGTAGTTTTGTTGCTGATGGTTCTTCTGACTGGTGTGAGCCGATACCTCTGTGGTTGGATTTGCATGCGTCTCATAAAGCCTTGAAATTGAGCTTTCAGGGATGTCCTTTTTTCTTCAAACTGTGTGTGTAGCTTACCTCATCACATTCTTTTCTTGAAGTGTGTGCCACCTTTTGAAATATTTTGGCCACTACCTCCCTCAAGACATTTTGAGGGCAGGTTTCATTGACAGCCCTCCAGGACTTGTGCACATGAAGTGACCATTAGCACGGGTTTTCAAGCTGCCGGTGCAGGTAACGGCCAGGGGGCTGCAGCATTTCTGCGTTTCGCACTCTGGTAACTAGTGAAGCAGACCTTCCTGCCAGTGGTGTTCCTCGGTTATCAATGACGGTGGAATGTGTCTGGAGAAACCCCCCAAGGCTGATGTCTCCTTACTTATATCTGTTTTTAAAATGGAATTTCTCCTTTTCACTGGAGCACTCTTCCACTGTGTCCATGGACCACTTCTCCTTTCTGCATTCCTCTGTGGCTGGACATTTTCATTGCTTCCAAGTGTTGGCTACGGTAAACATTGCTGGATTGCAGGATTGCCAGCCCGTGTCTTTTTTGATTCTCATCCTCTCAGGCGATAGACCCAGCAGTGGGTGTGCTTGATTGAACGGTCGCTCAATGTTGACCCTTTCCAGGCAACTCCACTGTGTTTTCCTTAGGGGCTCTTACCACGACCCACTTAGAACCGAGGGTACACATTTCTTCACCACCCCTTCAGCATTTCTTGTTTGCAGAAGTTTCGCTGATGGCCATGCTGAGTGGTGTGACATGATAGGTTTCTGTAACGTGTATTTTCGTGTCTAATAATTCCTAAGGTTCAGCATTTTTCCACGCCTTTTTTTATTCTGTTAAACAAAAACAGAAAAAAAAAACCCGTGAGTACAATAAACCTCTTGAAATTGTCTCCTTGGAAGGTTGCCCTCTTTTGACTTTTTTGGTCGATTTTCGACCCCAGGATTTTTTTTGGAGGGCAGGTGTCATTTACAAGCCTGCAATGTGTGTGAATATTGAGTGACCATTAGCACTGACTTTAAAGCTGCTGCTGTGGGAAACGGCCACAAGGCGTCAGCATTGCTACATTCCCACATGTGGTTACTAGGGCAGCAGAGCCCTTCTGGAAGTCCTGTTCCCAGGTTGTCCATTAGAATGGAATGTGCCAGGAAAAAAACCCAGAAGTTTATGTCACATTACTTCTTGTTTGCTCTTTTAATTTTTTTAAATCGGGGTAATGATTAGAATATTGTTGGTCCTAGATGTACCGAATCTGGTTCATTTGTACGTTATATATATATATATATATATATATATATATATATATATATATTCTTCTACAGATCCTCTTCCCATGTAAATTTTTGCAGAGTGTTCTGGTGACCTCCGTTGCTATATGGTCGGTCTGTTTGATATATATATTTAATATGTATTTGTACACATATGGTGACACTAATCTTAATTTATCCATTCCCCCCACCTTTCATTTTACATAAGCTTAGTTTGTTTTCTAAGTGTGTGAGTGTCTTTCTTTGTGGAAATATGTTCATTTGTGTCAGCTGTTAGATAACGCCGATACGTGATGTCATACGGTATGTCTTTTGCTTTCCGACTTAACTCATGTTCTGTGATGATCTCTAGGCTCATCTCGGGTGCCTCAAAGAGCAGTGTTTCCTTGTTTTCCATGGCGCATAGTCCACTGTGTCCACGGACCAGCTCTTCTTATCCATTCATCTGTTGATGGACATTTGGGTTGCTTCGGTGTCTTGGCTACTGTGAAAACTCGTGGAGTGCAGCTCTTGCAGCCTGTCTTCTCAGGTGAGAGGCTCAGCTGTGGGTGTTCTGGATGGAAGGGTGGCTCAATTTTTAATTGAAAACGCAGCTCCTTTCTGTTCTCGTTATTGGCTGTTACAACTAGACATGTCCTCCGCAGACAGAGGGAACAGAGTTCTCTAAAACCCCTTCAGCATTTATTGTTTGTAGTCTTTTGGCTGACGGTAGTTAACTTGGGTGAGCTGAAAGCTTTTTGTAGGTTAGAGGAGTCTGATGATTCCTGATGTTGAGCTTTTCTCCATTTTCCTTTTTTTGATAAAGAGTGAGGAAAACTTACCTCTACCACACTATCTCTTTGACACATTTGCCTGCTTTGAATTTTTTTGGCCACTGCCGAGCTCAGGACATTTTTTTTTTGAGGGCAGGTGTCTTTTAGAGGCCTGAGTCCTTGTGAATGTTAAGTGACCCATAGCTATGCGTTTGAAGCCGCTCTTGCGGGAAACGGCCACAAGGCGGCAGCATTTCTCCATTTCCAACTCTGGGTTTTCCTGCAACAGAGGCTTCCTGGAAATTGTGTTCCTACGCTGCAAATGAGAGTGCAGTGTGCCAGGGCAAAGCCCCAAGAGCTTATATCTCCTTACTTCTTGTGTGTTTTTAAAAATTTAATTGTTATCTAGTATCACAGCCAATTGGATAAAAATGTGGTGTGTGTTCTAGGTGTACAGCATCTGGTTCATCACATGTATGTATCGATCTATTCATCTTTGGATCCTTTCCCGTGTAGGTTATTACAGAGTGTTGAGTCGACCTCTCTTGGTATTCCTTAGGTATTTTGTGATTATATATTTCATATGTATCAGTACATGTCTGTAAACCGCCATATCCAAATTCATACATTCCTTACACCTTTCCACTTGGTTAAGCATAGTTGGTTTTCTGGATCTATGCACGGCCTTCTCTTGGAAATGACTTCATAGGTATCAATGTTGAAGTAACAACTATAAGTGATGTCATAGGATATTTATATTTGGGTTTCTTTCGTACTTCCTTTTGGGTGGGTATCTCTAGATCCTTCTACGGTGGTGCCAGCGGCACTGTTGCATGCTTTTCCGTGGCTCATATTCCATTGTGCACATGGGCCCCTTCTTCTTGGTGCATTGTTCTGTTGATGGACATTTGGGTTTCTTCCAAGTCTTGGCGATGGTACATGCTGCTGCAGTGCAGGATGGCCAGCCTGTGTCTTTTTGATTTTGGTCTACTCGGGAGACAGGCCCTTCAGTGGGCCTACCCGATTACATGTTAGCTCAATTTTTACCTTTCAACGCACCTCCACGGTGTTCTCACTACTAGCTGTTCCCAGGTTACGTCCCAGCGGCAGCTAGAGGGCACAGAGTTCTCTAAAACACCTTGAGCGTTTATTCTTTGTAGACTCTGTGGCTGATGATCATTCTGACGACTGTGGGTGCACGTTTTAGTCGACTGGATTTGCATGGCTTTAATTAATTCCTGATGTTGAGCATTTTTCCATGCCCTTTTATTTATCACAAGAGAAAGAAAGCAAGAGAAGACAAAATGTGCGCAACATATGCCTCTTGAAATTGTCGTTTTGAAATGTGCACGTCTTTTGAGGTTTTTTTCCTCGATGGACGACCCAAGAATTGCTTTTGAGGGCAGGTGTCATTTATAGGCCTGCAATGATTTTGGATATCAAGTGACCATTAGCACTGGGTTTAAAGCTGCTGTTTTGAGAAACGGCCACAAGGCGGCAGCAGGTCTCCTTTACCAAACCTGGTTACTCGGGCAACAGAGCCTCCGTGGAAGTCGTATTCTCCGTTGTCAATTAGAATGGACTGTGCCAGGAAAAAGCCCCTTAAGTTTGTGTCTCACGACTGACTTGTTCGTTTTTTAATTCAATGTTTATTTTTTCTCACAGCAAGTTTGATTACAATGTTTTGCTTGTTGTAGGTGTGAAAGAGGTGGCTCTTTTACACATAAACATGTATCTAGTCTTCTTTGGATCCTTTTCCCATGTAGCTTATGACACAATGTTGAGTACTCTTCTCTTGGTATTCCGTAGGCCTTTGGTGATTTTGTATTTCCCCTGTGTTGGTATCTCTCTCTTAAACCCAATTTCCTAATGTACACAATTCTCACACCTGTCCATGGGTGAACCATAAATCTGTTTATTGCATCTGTGATTGCCTTTCTCTGTGGAAATATCTTCAGTGATATCAATTTTTAGGGAACACCTATAAGTGATATCGTAGGATATGTCTCTTTCGCTCTGTGACTTACTGCAAGGTGCGTGATGAACTCTAGCCTCACCGATGGTGCTGTTGATGGCATTGTTTCCTTTTGTTCCTTGGCTAACATTCCATCTGTACAGGTCCCTGTTCTTCTTTGTCCACTCATCTGTTGATGGACTTTCTGCTTGCTTCCATGTCCTGGCTATTGTAATACTCCTGCAATGCAGATTTGCCTGCCTGTGTCTTTCCACTTCTGTCTTCTTTCTTCGGTTATAGGCCCACGAGTGGGCCTGCTGGATCATATCGTAACTCAGTGTTTACCTTGTAAAGGCACCTCCATTCTGTTCCCATTAGTGCCTCTTACCAGGTGAAGTCCTGTGGCGAGCATTGCCCTCTGAGGAAGGCGCCACTAAGACCCTCATAAGCCTCAGGGCCCGACTGTACTCTCCTTGGTATGCATCCTGGACTTTATGGTAGGAACATACAAAAGGAGATGGTCTTTGGCCAAATCGCTCCAGGGACCTGCTCAGTTACTGGGAGTCCCTGGTTGTTCCCTAAAGCTAGGAAAAGCAACCCTGGAGGGGAAATTGGTGCCTTTGAGGGAGAAGCCGAGCAGCCAACCAGCCAGCTGATGCTGATAAGGTGTGACTAAGCCGAGAAGCCAACCAACCAGCTGATGCCGATAAGGCGTGACGAAGCAAATTCCCTGCTTTAGGGGTATATATATGGCTGTGCTTTGTTATTAAACTTGCCTTGCGACCGTCAGTTGCTTGTGCCCTTCTGATCCCATACCTTGGTGCGTTCAGTTCCCTACCCCCTCTCGTCGGTTGTTGCTACACTTTGAGGACCCGCCGCGGCTGGCGGCAAAGTCCCACTTAACCTAGAGGGTATGCACTTCTCCACAACCCCTTCAGCATGAATTGTTGGTAGTTTTGTTGCTGATGGTTCTTCTGACTGGTGTGAGCCGATACCTCTGTGGTTGGATTTGCATGCGTCTCATAAAGCCTTGAAATTGAGCTTTCAGGGATGTCCTTTTTTCTTCAAACTGTGTGTGTAGCTTACCTCATCACATTCTTTTCTTGAAGTGTGTGCCACCTTTTGAAATATTTTGGCCACTACCTCCCTCAAGACATTTTGAGGGCAGGTTTCATTGACAGCCCTCCAGGACTTGTGCACATGAAGTGACCATTAGCACGGGTTTTCAAGCTGCCGGTGCAGGTAACGGCCAGGGGGCTGCAGCATTTCTGCGTTTCGCACTCTGGTAACTAGTGAAGCAGACCTTCCTGCCAGTGGTGTTCCTCGGTTATCAATGACGGTGGAATGTGTCTGGAGAAACCCCCCAAGGCTGATGTCTCCTTACTTATATCTGTTTTTAAAATGGAATTTCTCCTTTTCACTGGAGCACTCTTCCACTGTGTCCATGGACCACTTCTCCTTTCTGCATTCCTCTGTGGCTGGACATTTTCATTGCTTCCAAGTGTTGGCTACGGTAAACATTGCTGGATTGCAGGATTGCCAGCCCGTGTCTTTTTTGATTCTCATCCTCTCAGGCGATAGACCCAGCAGTGGGTGTGCTTGATTGAACGGTCGCTCAATGTTGACCCTTTCCAGGCAACTCCACTGTGTTTTCCTTAGGGGCTCTTACCACGACCCACTTAGAACCGAGGGTACGCATTTCTTCACCACCCCTTCAGCATTTCTTGTTTGCAGAAGTTTCGCTGATGGCCATGCTGAGTGGTGTGACATGATAGGTTTCTGTAACGTGTATTTTCGTGTCTAATAATTCCTAAGGTTCAGCATTTTTCCACGCCTTTTTTTATTCTGTTAAACAAAAACAGAAAAAAAAAACCCGTGAGTACAATAAACCTCTTGAAATTGTCTCCTTGGAAGGTTGCCCTCTTTTGACTTTTTTGGTCGATTTTCGACCCCAGGATTTTTTTTGGAGGGCAGGTGTCATTTACAAGCCTGCAATGTGTGTGAATATTGAGTGACCATTAGCACTGACTTTAAAGCTGCTGCTGTGGGAAACGGCCACAAGGCGTCAGCATTGCTACATTCCCACATGTGGTTACTAGGGCAGCAGAGCCCTTCTGGAAGTCCTGTTCCCAGGTTGTCCATTAGAATGGAATGTGCCAGGAAAAAAACCCAGAAGTTTATGTCACATTACTTCTTGTTTGCTCTTTTAATTTTTTTAAATCGGGGTAATGATTAGAATATTGTTGGTCCTAGATGTACCGAATCTGGTTCATTTGTACGTTATATATATATATATATATATATATATATATATATATATATATATTCTTCTACAGATCCTCTTCCCATGTAAATTTTTGCAGAGTGTTCTGGTGACCTCCGTTGCTATATGGTCGGTCTGTTTGATATATATATTTAATATGTATTTGTACACATATGGTGACACTAATCTTAATTTATCCATTCCCCCCACCTTTCATTTTACATAAGCTTAGTTTGTTTTCTAAGTGTGTGAGTGTCTTTCTTTGTGGAAATATGTTCATTTGTGTCAGCTGTTAGATAACGCCGATACGTGATGTCATACGGTATGTCTTTTGCTTTCCGACTTAACTCATGTTCTGTGATGATCTCTAGGCTCATCTCGGGTGCCTCAAAGAGCAGTGTTTCCTTGTTTTCCATGGCGCATAGTCCACTGTGTCCACGGACCAGCTCTTCTTATCCATTCATCTGTTGATGGACATTTGGGTTGCTTCGGTGTCTTGGCTACTGTGAAAACTCGTGGAGTGCAGCTCTTGCAGCCTGTCTTCTCAGGTGAGAGGCTCAGCTGTGGGTGTTCTGGATGGAAGGGTGGCTCAATTTTTAATTGAAAACGCAGCTCCTTTCTGTTCTCATTATTGGCTGTTACAACTAGACATGTCCTCCGCAGACAGAGGGAACAGAGTTCTCTAAAACCCCTTCAGCATTTATTGTTTGTAGTCTTTTGGCTGACGGTAGTTAACTTGGGTGAGCTGAAAGCTTTTTGTAGGTTAGAGGAGTCTGATGATTCCTGATGTTGAGCTTTTCTCCATTTTCCTTTTTTTGATAAAGAGTGAGGAAAACTTACCTCTACCACACTATCTCTTTGACACATTTGCCTGCTTTGAATTTTTTTGGCCACTGCCGAGCTCAGGACATTTTTTTTTTGAGGGCAGGTGTCTTTTAGAGGCCTGAGTCCTTGTGAATGTTAAGTGACCCATAGCTATGCGTTTGAAGCCGCTCTTGCGGGAAACGGCCACAAGGCGGCAGCATTTCTCCATTTCCAACTCTGGGTTTTCCTGCAACAGAGGCTTCCTGGAAATTGTGTTCCTACGCTGCAAATGAGAGTGCAGTGTGCCAGGGCAAAGCCCCAAGAGCTTATATCTCCTTACTTCTTGTGTGTTTTTAAAAATTTAATTGTTATCTAGTATCACAGCCAATTGGATAAAAATGTGGTGTGTGTTCTAGGTGTACAGCATCTGGTTCATCACATGTATGTATCGATCTATTCATCTTTGGATCCTTTCCCGTGTAGGTTATTACAGAGTGTTGAGTCGACCTCTCTTGGTATTCCTTAGGTATTTTGTGATTATATATTTCATATGTATCAGTACATGTCTGTAAACCGCCATATCCAAATTCATACATTCCTTACACCTTTCCACTTGGTTAAGCATAGTTGGTTTTCTGGATCTATGCACGGCCTTCTCTTGGAAATGACTTCATAGGTATCAATGTTGAAGTAACAACTATAAGTGATGTCATAGGATATTTATATTTGGGTTTCTTTCGTACTTCCTTTTGGGTGGGTATCTCTAGATCCTTCTACGGTGGTGCCAGCGGCACTGTTGCATGCTTTTCCGTGGCTCATATTCCATTGTGCACATGGGCCCCTTCTTCTTGGTGCATTGTTCTGTTGATGGACATTTGGGTTTCTTCCAAGTCTTGGCGATGGTACATGCTGCTGCAGTGCAGGATGGCCAGCCTGTGTCTTTTTGATTTTGGTCTACTCGGGAGACAGGCCCTTCAGTGGGCCTACCCGATTACATGTTAGCTCAATTTTTACCTTTCAACGCACCTCCACGGTGTTCTCACTACTAGCTGTTCCCAGGTTACGTCCCAGCGGCAGCTAGAGGGCACAGAGTTCTCTAAAACACCTTGAGCGTTTATTCTTTGTAGACTCTGTGGCTGATGATCATTCTGACGACTGTGGGTGCACGTTTTAGTCGACTGGATTTGCATGGCTTTAATTAATTCCTGATGTTGAGCATTTTTCCATGCCCTTTTATTTATCACAAGAGAAAGAAAGCAAGAGAAGACAAAATGTGCGCAACATATGCCTCTTGAAATTGTCGTTTTGAAATGTGCACGTCTTTTGAGGTTTTTTTCCTCGATGGACGACCCAAGAATTGCTTTTGAGGGCAGGTGTCATTTATAGGCCTGCAATGATTTTGGATATCAAGTGACCATTAGCACTGGGTTTAAAGCTGCTGTTTTGAGAAACGGCCACAAGGCGGCAGCAGGTCTCCTTTACCAAACCTGGTTACTCGGGCAACAGAGCCTCCGTGGAAGTCGTATTCTCCGTTGTCAATTAGAATGGACTGTGCCAGGAAAAAGCCCCTTAAGTTTGTGTCTCACGACTGACTTGTTCGTTTTTTAATTCAATGTTTATTTTTTCTCACAGCAAGTTTGATTACAATGTTTTGCTTGTTGTAGGTGTGAAAGAGGTGGCTCTTTTACACATAAACATGTATCTAGTCTTCTTTGGATCCTTTTCCCATGTAGCTTATGACACAATGTTGAGTACTCTTCTCTTGGTATTCCGTAGGCCTTTGGTGATTTTGTATTTCCCCTGTGTTGGTATCTCTCTCTTAAACCCAATTTCCTAATGTACACAATTCTCACACCTGTCCATGGGTGAACCATAAATCTGTTTATTGCATCTGTGATTGCCTTTCTCTGTGCAAATATCTTCAGTGATATCAATTTTTAGGGAACACCTATAAGTGATATCGTAGGATATGTCTCTTTCGCTCTGTGACTTACTGCAAGGTGCGTGATGAACTCTAGCCTCACCGATGGTGCTGTTGATGGCATTGTTTCCTTTTGTTCCTTGGCTAACATTCCATCTGTACAGGTCCCTGTTCTTCTTTGTCCACTCATCTGTTGATGGACTTTCTGCTTGCTTCCATGTCCTGGCTATTGTAATACTCCTGCAATGCAGATTTGCCTGCCTGTGTCTTTCCACTTCTGTCTTCTTTCTTCGGTTATAGGCCCACGAGTGGGCCTGCTGGATCATATCGTAACTCAGTGTTTACCTTGTAAAGGCACCTCCATTCTGTTCCCATTAGTGCCTCTTACCAGGTGAAGTCCTGTGGCGAGCATTGCCCTCTGAGGAAGGCGCCACTAAGACCCTCATAAGCCTCAGGGCCCGACTGTACTCTCCTTGGTATGCATCCTGGACTTTATGGTAGGAACATACAAAAGGAGATGGTCTTTGGCCAAATCGCTCCAGGGACCTGCTCAGTTACTGGGAGTCCCTGGTTGTTCCCTAAAGCTAGGAAAAGCAACCCTGGAGGGGAAATTGGTGCCTTTGAGGGAGAAGCCGAGCAGCCAACCAGCCAGCTGATGCTGATAAGGTGTGACTAAGCCGAGAAGCCAACCAACCAGCTGATGCCGATAAGGCGTGACGAAGCAAATTCCCTGCTTTAGGGGTATATATATGGCTGTGCTTTGTTATTAAACTTGCCTTGCGACCGTCAGTTGCTTGTGCCCTTCTGATCCCATACCTTGGTGCGTTCAGTTCCCTACCCCCTCTCGTCGGTTGTTGCTACACTTTGAGGACCCGCCGCGGCTGGCGGCAAAGTCCCACTTAACCTAGAGGGTATGCACTTCTCCACAACCCCTTCAGCATGAATTGTTGGTAGTTTTGTTGCTGATGGTTCTTCTGACTGGTGTGAGCCGATACCTCTGTGGTTGGATTTGCATGCGTCTCATAAAGCCTTGAAATTGAGCTTTCAGGGATGTCCTTTTTTCTTCAAACTGTGTGTGTAGCTTACCTCATCACATTCTTTTCTTGAAGTGTGTGCCACCTTTTGAAATATTTTGGCCACTACCTCCCTCAAGACATTTTGAGGGCAGGTTTCATTGACAGCCCTCCAGGACTTGTGCACATGAAGTGACCATTAGCACGGGTTTTCAAGCTGCCGGTGCAGGTAACGGCCAGGGGGCTGCAGCATTTCTGCGTTTCGCACTCTGGTAACTAGTGAAGCAGACCTTCCTGCCAGTGGTGTTCCTCGGTTATCAATGACGGTGGAATGTGTCTGGAGAAACCCCCCAAGGCTGATGTCTCCTTACTTATATCTGTTTTTAAAATGGAATTTCTCCTTTTCACTGGAGCACTCTTCCACTGTGTCCATGGACCACTTCTCCTTTCTGCATTCCTCTGTGGCTGGACATTTTCATTGCTTCCAAGTGTTGGCTACGGTAAACATTGCTGGATTGCAGGATTGCCAGCCCGTGTCTTTTTTGATTCTCATCCTCTCAGGCGATAGACCCAGCAGTGGGTGTGCTTGATTGAACGGTCGCTCAATGTTGACCCTTTCCAGGCAACTCCACTGTGTTTTCCTTAGGGGCTCTTACCACGACCCACTTAGAACCGAGGGTACGCATTTCTTCACCACCCCTTCAGCATTTCTTGTTTGCAGAAGTTTCGCTGATGGCCATGCTGAGTGGTGTGACATGATAGGTTTCTGTAACGTGTATTTTCGTGTCTAATAATTCCTAAGGTTCAGCATTTTTCCACGCCTTTTTTTATTCTGTTAAACAAAAACAGAAAAAAAAAAACCCGTGAGTACAATAAACCTCTTGAAATTGTCTCCTTGGAAGGTTGCCCTCTTTTGACTTTTTTGGTCGATTTTCGACCCCAGGATTTTTTTTGGAGGGCAGGTGTCATTTACAAGCCTGCAATGTGTGTGAATATTGAGTGACCATTAGCACTGACTTTAAAGCTGCTGCTGTGGGAAACGGCCACAAGGCGTCAGCATTGCTACATTCCCACATGTGGTTACTAGGGCAGCAGAGCCCTTCTGGAAGTCCTGTTCCCAGGTTGTCCATTAGAATGGAATGTGCCAGGAAAAAAACCCAGAAGTTTATGTCACATTACTTCTTGTTTGCTCTTTTAATTTTTTTAAATCGGGGTAATGATTAGAATATTGTTGGTCCTAGATGTACCGAATCTGGTTCATTTGTACGTTATATATATATATATATATATATATATATATATATATATATATTCTTCTACAGATCCTCTTCCCATGTAAATTTTTGCAGAGTGTTCTGGTGACCTCCGTTGCTATATGGTCGGTCTGTTTGATATATATATTTAATATGTATTTGTACACATATGGTGACACTAATCTTAATTTATCCATTCCCCCCACCTTTCATTTTACATAAGCTTAGTTTGTTTTCTAAGTGTGTGAGTGTCTTTCTTTGTGGAAATATGTTCATTTGTGTCAGCTGTTAGATAACGCCGATACGTGATGTCATACGGTATGTCTTTTGCTTTCCGACTTAACTCATGTTCTGTGATGATCTCTAGGCTCATCTCGGGTGCCTCAAAGAGCAGTGTTTCCTTGTTTTCCATGGCGCATAGTCCACTGTGTCCACGGACCAGCTCTTCTTATCCATTCATCTGTTGATGGACATTTGGGTTGCTTCGGTGTCTTGGCTACTGTGAAAACTCGTGGAGTGCAGCTCTTGCAGCCTGTCTTCTCAGGTGAGAGGCTCAGCTGTGGGTGTTCTGGATGGAAGGGTGGCTCAATTTTTAATTGAAAACGCAGCTCCTTTCTGTTCTCGTTATTGGCTGTTACAACTAGACATGTCCTCCGCAGACAGAGGGAACAGAGTTCTCTAAAACCCCTTCAGCATTTATTGTTTGTAGTCTTTTGGCTGACGGTAGTTAACTTGGGTGAGCTGAAAGCTTTTTGTAGGTTAGAGGAGTCTGATGATTCCTGATGTTGAGCTTTTCTCCATTTTCCTTTTTTTGATAAAGAGTGAGGAAAACTTACCTCTACCACACTATCTCTTTGACACATTTGCCTGCTTTGAATTTTTTTGGCCACTGCCGAGCTCAGGACATTTTTTTTTTGAGGGCAGGTGTCTTTTAGAGGCCTGAGTCCTTGTGAATGTTAAGTGACCCATAGCTATGCGTTTGAAGCCGCTCTTGCGGGAAACGGCCACAAGGCGGCAGCATTTCTCCATTTCCAACTCTGGGTTTTCCTGCAACAGAGGCTTCCTGGAAATTGTGTTCCTACGCTGCAAATGAGAGTGCAGTGTGCCAGGGCAAAGCCCCAAGAGCTTATATCTCCTTACTTCTTGTGTGTTTTTAAAAATTTAATTGTTATCTAGTATCACAGCCAATTGGATAAAAATGTGGTGTGTGTTCTAGGTGTACAGCATCTGGTTCATCACATGTATGTATCGATCTATTCATCTTTGGATCCTTTCCCGTGTAGGTTATTACAGAGTGTTGAGTCGACCTCTCTTGGTATTCCTTAGGTATTTTGTGATTATATATTTCATATGTATCAGTACATGTCTGTAAACCGCCATATCCAAATTCATACATTCCTTACACCTTTCCACTTGGTTAAGCATAGTTGGTTTTCTGGATCTATGCACGGCCTTCTCTTGGAAATGACTTCATAGGTATCAATGTTGAAGTAACAACTATAAGTGATGTCATAGGATATTTATATTTGGGTTTCTTTCGTACTTCCTTTTGGGTGGGTATCTCTAGATCCTTCTACGGTGGTGCCAGCGGCACTGTTGCATGCTTTTCCGTGGCTCATATTCCATTGTGCACATGGGCCCCTTCTTCTTGGTGCATTGTTCTGTTGATGGACATTTGGGTTTCTTCCAAGTCTTGGCGATGGTACATGCTGCTGCAGTGCAGGATGGCCAGCCTGTGTCTTTTTGATTTTGGTCTACTCGGGAGACAGGCCCTTCAGTGGGCCTACCCGATTACATGTTAGCTCAATTTTTACCTTTCAACGCACCTCCACGGTGTTCTCACTACTAGCTGTTCCCAGGTTACGTCCCAGCGGCAGCTAGAGGGCACAGAGTTCTCTAAAACACCTTGAGCGTTTATTCTTTGTAGACTCTGTGGCTGATGATCATTCTGACGACTGTGGGTGCACGTTTTAGTCGACTGGATTTGCATGGCTTTAATTAATTCCTGATGTTGAGCATTTTTCCATGCCCTTTTATTTATCACAAGAGAAAGAAAGCAAGAGAAGACAAAATGTGCGCAACATATGCCTCTTGAAATTGTCGTTTTGAAATGTGCACGTCTTTTGAGGTTTTTTTCCTCGATGGACGACCCAAGAATTGCTTTTGAGGGCAGGTGTCATTTATAGGCCTGCAATGATTTTGGATATCAAGTGACCATTAGCACTGGGTTTAAAGCTGCTGTTTTGAGAAACGGCCACAAGGCGGCAGCAGGTCTCCTTTACCAAACCTGGTTACTCGGGCAACAGAGCCTCCGTGGAAGTCGTATTCTCCGTTGTCAATTAGAATGGACTGTGCCAGGAAAAAGCCCCTTAAGTTTGTGTCTCACGACTGACTTGTTCGTTTTTTAATTCAATGTTTATTTTTTCTCACAGCAGGTTTGATTACAATGTTTTGCTTGTTGTAGGTGTGAAAGAGGTGGCTCTTTTACACATAAACATGTATCTAGTCTTCTTTGGATCCTTTTCCCATGTAGCTTATGACACAATGTTGAGTACTCTTCTCTTGGTATTCCGTAGGCCTTTGGTGATTTTGTATTTCCCCTGTGTTGGTATCTCTCTCTTAAACCCAATTTCCTAATGTACACAATTCTCACACCTGTCCATGGGTGAACCATAAATCTGTTTATTGCATCTGTGATTGCCTTTCTCTGTGGAAATATCTTCAGTGATATCAATTTTTAGGGAACACCTATAAGTGATATCGTAGGATATGTCTCTTTCGCTCTGTGACTTACTGCAAGGTGCGTGATGAACTCTAGCCTCACCGATGGTGCTGTTGATGGCATTGTTTCCTTTTGTTCCTTGGCTAACATTCCATCTGTACAGGTCCCTGTTCTTCTTTGTCCACTCATCTGTTGATGGACTTTCTGCTTGCTTCCATGTCCTGGCTATTGTAATACTCCTGCAATGCAGATTTGCCTGCCTGTGTCTTTCCACTTCTGTCTTCTTTCTTCGGTTATAGGCCCACGAGTGGGCCTGCTGGATCATATCGTAACTCAGTGTTTACCTTGTAAAGGCACCTCCATTCTGTTCCCATTAGTGCCTCTTACCAGGTGAAGTCCTGTGGCGAGCATTGCCCTCTGAGGAAGGCGCCACTAAGACCCTCATAAGCCTCAGGGCCCGACTGTACTCTCCTTGGTATGCATCCTGGACTTTATGGTAGGAACATACAAAAGGAGATGGTCTTTGGCCAAATCGCTCCAGGGACCTGCTCAGTTACTGGGAGTCCCTGGTTGTTCCCTAAAGCTAGGAAAAGCAACCCTGGAGGGGAAATTGGTGCCTTTGAGGGAGAAGCCGAGCAGCCAACCAGCCAGCTGATGCTGATAAGGTGTGACTAAGCCGAGAAGCCAACCAACCAGCTGATGCCGATAAGGCGTGACGAAGCAAATTCCCTGCTTTAGGGGTATATATATGGCTGTGCTTTGTTATTAAACTTGCCTTGCGACCGTCAGTTGCTTGTGCCCTTCTGATCCCATACCTTGGTGCGTTCAGTTCCCTACCCCCTCTCGTCGGTTGTTGCTACACTTTGAGGACCCGCCGCGGCTGGCGGCAAAGTCCCACTTAACCTAGAGGGTATGCACTTCTCCACAACCCCTTCAGCATGAATTGTTGGTAGTTTTGTTGCTGATGGTTCTTCTGACTGGTGTGAGCCGATACCTCTGTGGTTGGATTTGCATGCGTCTCATAAAGCCTTGAAATTGAGCTTTCAGGGATGTCCTTTTTTCTTCAAACTGTGTGTGTAGCTTACCTCATCACATTCTTTTCTTGAAGTGTGTGCCACCTTTTGAAATATTTTGGCCACTACCTCCCTCAAGACATTTTGAGGGCAGGTTTCATTGACAGCCCTCCAGGACTTGTGCACATGAAGTGACCATTAGCACGGGTTTTCAAGCTGCCGGTGCAGGTAACGGCCAGGGGGCTGCAGCATTTCTGCGTTTCGCACTCTGGTAACTAGTGAAGCAGACCTTCCTGCCAGTGGTGTTCCTCGGTTATCAATGACGGTGGAATGTGTCTGGAGAAACCCCCCAAGGCTGATGTCTCCTTACTTATATCTGTTTTTAAAATGGAATTTCTCCTTTTCACTGGAGCACTCTTCCACTGTGTCCATGGACCACTTCTCCTTTCTGCATTCCTCTGTGGCTGGACATTTTCATTGCTTCCAAGTGTTGGCTACGGTAAACATTGCTGGATTGCAGGATTGCCAGCCCGTGTCTTTTTTGATTCTCATCCTCTCAGGCGATAGACCCAGCAGTGGGTGTGCTTGATTGAACGGTCGCTCAATGTTGACCCTTTCCAGGCAACTCCACTGTGTTTTCCTTAGGGGCTCTTACCACGACCCACTTAGAACCGAGGGTACACATTTCTTCACCACCCCTTCAGCATTTCTTGTTTGCAGAAGTTTCGCTGATGGCCATGCTGAGTGGTGTGACATGATAGGTTTCTGTAACGTGTATTTTCGTGTCTAATAATTCCTAAGGTTCAGCATTTTTCCACGCCTTTTTTTATTCTGTTAAACAAAAACAGAAAAAAAAAACCCGTGAGTACAATAAACCTCTTGAAATTGTCTCCTTGGAAGGTTGCCCTCTTTTGACTTTTTTGGTCGATTTTCGACCCCAGGATTTTTTTTGGAGGGCAGGTGTCATTTACAAGCCTGCAATGTGTGTGAATATTGAGTGACCATTAGCACTGACTTTAAAGCTGCTGCTGTGGGAAACGGCCACAAGGCGTCAGCATTGCTACATTCCCACATGTGGTTACTAGGGCAGCAGAGCCCTTCTGGAAGTCCTGTTCCCAGGTTGTCCATTAGAATGGAATGTGCCAGGAAAAAAACCCAGAAGTTTATGTCACATTACTTCTTGTTTGCTCTTTTAATTTTTTTAAATCGGGGTAATGATTAGAATATTGTTGGTCCTAGATGTACCGAATCTGGTTCATTTGTACGTTATATATATATATATATATATATATATATATATATATATTCTTCTACAGATCCTCTTCCCATGTAAATTTTTGCAGAGTGTTCTGGTGACCTCCGTTGCTATATGGTCGGTCTGTTTGATATATATATTTAATATGTATTTGTACACATATGGTGACACTAATCTTAATTTATCCATTCCCCCCACCTTTCATTTTACATAAGCTTAGTTTGTTTTCTAAGTGTGTGAGTGTCTTTCTTTGTGGAAATATGTTCATTTGTGTCAGCTGTTAGATAACGCCGATACGTGATGTCATACGGTATGTCTTTTGCTTTCCGACTTAACTCATGTTCTGTGATGATCTCTAGGCTCATCTCGGGTGCCTCAAAGAGCAGTGTTTCCTTGTTTTCCATGGCGCATAGTCCACTGTGTCCACGGACCAGCTCTTCTTATCCATTCATCTGTTGATGGACATTTGGGTTGCTTCGGTGTCTTGGCTACTGTGAAAACTCGTGGAGTGCAGCTCTTGCAGCCTGTCTTCTCAGGTGAGAGGCTCAGCTGTGGGTGTTCTGGATGGAAGGGTGGCTCAATTTTTAATTGAAAACGCAGCTCCTTTCTGTTCTCGTTATTGGCTGTTACAACTAGACATGTCCTCCGCAGACAGAGGGAACAGAGTTCTCTAAAACCCCTTCAGCATTTATTGTTTGTAGTCTTTTGGCTGACGGTAGTTAACTTGGGTGAGCTGAAAGCTTTTTGTAGGTTAGAGGAGTCTGATGATTCCTGATGTTGAGCTTTTCTCCATTTTCCTTTTTTTGATAAAGAGTGAGGAAAACTTACCTCTTCATACTATCTCTTTGACACATTTGCCTGCTTTGAATTTTTTTGGCCACTGCCGAGCTCAGGACATTTTTTTTTTTTTTGAGGGCAGGTGTCTTTTAGAGGCCTGAGTCCTTGTGAATGTTACGTGACCAATTGCTATGCGTTTAAAGCCGCTCTTGCGGGAAACGGCCACAAGGCGGCAGCATTTCTCCATTTCCAACTCTGGGTTTTCCTGCAACAGAGGCTTCCTGGAGATTGTGTTCCTAGGCTGCAAATGAGAGTGCAGTGTGCCAGGGCAAAGCCCCAAGAGCTTATATCTCCTTACTTCTTGTGTGTTTTTTAAAATTTAATTGTTATCTAGTATCACAGCCAATTGGATGAAAATGTGGTGTGTGTTCTAGGTGTACAGCATCTGGTTCATCATATGTATGTATCGATCTATTCATCTTTGGATCCTTTCCCGTGTAGGTTATTACAGAGTGTTGAGTAGACCTCTCTCTGTATTCCTTAGGTGTTTTTTGATTATGTCTTTCATATATATCAGTACTTATCTGTTAACCCCCATATCCTAATTCATGCATTCCTTACAGATGAAATGAGAATTCTCCACATTATACTGGTCATTTCAGAGTGGGAAAGGATAGCAAGTGGTAAAATATTATCTTTTCTCTTAATCTTTTTAAATTTCCCTTGTTACAACATAGGATTATTATCCCTGAATCATAATTCTGTCAGTACACCAGTATAGAGATTATTTCTTAATAGTTAGGTGAGAACCATTTCCTTCTGTTTTTGAGAAAAATTCTGTTACCTCCTTTCAGTAATGGCCCTCTTTCCCAAATCAACGGTTTAACAAGGGAGATGCAAGCAGAATAATCATGCAAATACAAAACAATACAACAGCAAGAGAAAATGTCTAGCTTCCAATAAGAGCTCAATTTAAAAGAGGGTTTATATCTTCAGAACAAAAGCATGCCTCATTGACTTGCTAACCAGTCAAAATCTGTGTATTCTACAGAAAATCTGTGATGTTATTCCCATAAAACTACCCTTTACTGCTTCTGCCTCCAATAGATTTCCTAAGCACTAGTGTTTTAATGTACAGGTTACAAACAAAATCCTAATGAGATTTATTTATAATGTGTGTGTTATTTGTCTTATCCTAGCGTCTATATTCTTCTCCATTCCTGGAGCTGAAATAATATTACTTTACCTGCTAAGTGATATCGGGAGAGTGGGAGAGGTTTCATAAATACCCCAACCCTAAAGCATACCCTAAATCTAACCCATACACTAACTCTAACCCATAGACATACCTTAAACTATACCCTAATCCTAACCCGTGCCCTAACCCTAAACTTAACTCTAACCTGTACGCTAATCCTAACTCGTACACTAACACGTATCCATACCCCAATCTTTACCCTAATCCTAACCTGTGCCCTAACCCTAACCCAAATGCTTAAACCTAAGCCGTACCCTAATCCTAAACCGTGCCCTAACCCATAAAACCCTAACCCGTAGCCATAGCCTAATCTTTACCCTAATCCTAACCTGTGCCCTAACCCTAACCCTAACTGACCCTTTCCCTAAGTAAGCCCTGACACTGTCCCGAAGTGAGGCCCTGAGGTTGTCCCTAACTCACATCCTCATGCTAGGCCTAACCCTGGCCTTGTCATTGTCCCTAACAAAGGCCCTGACCCTAGTCTTAGCCTAGGCCTTGATATTTGGTCTATCTCAGGTTCTGATGCTGTCCCTAACATCAGCCTTGCTGCCGCCAATAACTAACGTGCTGACACTAATCCTGAGCTAATATCTTGATCCATCTCTTACCATGGTCCTGACACTGTCCTTACTAAAGTCTTGATGCCATCCAAAAGTGTGCATCCCCTTAGGAATTCAGCAGAATAAGCCTGAAACCTGGTCTGGAACTGGCACTTCAGAGAGACTTCGTAGCCAGTTGTCTAATTCTACCTAAGTAGGTTTTAACTTCTGATGTAGTATTGACATATCCATAACAGGAGCTACTGAACACTACAAATATGTCTCATCTTTCTATTAGTATCTGATCTAAAGTCACTGTTTGAAATTTAATAGTTAAGATAGGAGTCCTTGAAAACGTACGGTTGCAGCTACCAGCAGACATTGTTTTCAGAATGGCTAGTGGCATCCTGAGTCTGATGTAGCTCAGAAATTCAATTTCAACAATACAGTTATGCGGGGACTTACCTGGTGGCTCAATGGTTAAGACTTCGCCTTCTATCACAGAGGGTGCCGGTTTGAGCCCTGGGCAGGGAGCTAAGATCTCACATGCCTCGTGGCCTAAAAACCAAAACATGAAACAGAAACAATATTGTAACAAATTCAATAGACTTAAAAAATGGTCCACATCCAAAAAAAACTTAAAAAGAAAACAGAAAAAGAACTCAGGAATGCATCTAAATCACATCTACAAAGGTCACTTAGGTTTATCTTGGATGTCTGAACCATAGTTACTACTCCTTTTTGACTGTAAAATGCATTCCCTTCCTCAATGCCAAAGCAGATGTACAATTCGTATCTAAAAGGCCACAAAACAGGCCACTCTGGTCAGTATAATTTAAGTTAAACCATGTATAAGCCAGAGAGATTTCCTCACACCTCAATACGTGAAGTTTTTTTCCCTTTTGATTCCAAGTCTTTCAATAGAAAGCACTGATGATCAAAATGTCAATCCCTCAGTGCCAGAATGATTCAGCTGTTTGGCCCTGGTGTACATCATGTCCCTCAGTGCTAGGCCTCCTTGTTATTTGCCTAGTTAATCCACTTTGGGGGAATACTGATCAGGTATCGTGAACATGCTCAGAGGTATGTTAATGACAAAACGCTTTCTATAGGCCATACATTTTATTATTCATACCCAATTGTCACACAAGCATTGTACATGTGCTTTTAGCAGTAGACCTAAAGCAAACAGTGATACATCATGAGTCATTACATTCTGATAACTTCACTATGTAATTTTCCTTTCCTCTTAAACATCGGGGCAAAATGAAGCCAACACAGTAACTTTCATAAATACACACTTCAATACAGAGGTGTCATTTATCCAATTGCTCCAAGTCCTAAGTAGCTTGAGGGGAAGGACTTCCAATTTTACCAGGACATACTAGATTTTTACGAATTCCAGGTAATTTAATATACTAATCAAACATTTCTCTCTGAGATAGCTCAAGGGCCTTCTAAAGCATCCCAAAGTTAGCTGGAGATCAAAAGAACGGTTAGAATTGGCCAAAAACCACTTATTCACTGAACCAAAGTAAAGAGATTTCAAACAAAAATACAGATCACAGACACAGGCAAAGGAACTCACCAGCTGTTCACAATCAAAAGCAGCATTCTAAGAAAACTTTGGAGGGAGAAACAAAATGCAGGCTTGCCCTAACCCACTTCCAACAAAATCCATCTTAGAATATCGTGGTCAGGTACAACTCTTCCCTCCATGTTCCCTTTTCACAAATGTTCACCACCTTCTGTATCCATCTTATGTTGTCCCTTATTTTTTTCTGCATTCAGACACAACGAGCTCTAGTACAAAGTGACTTTCTTTTCTCTTTGTACCATCAGCCTGTTACCTAGCCGCTCACCTCCTTTATTACGTAGTTTCATAAATGCTTGAACATATGGAATTTCTTTTGTCTTTCTCCTCCTGTGACAAAATAACTCTAGCTGAAGGATAGTATAGTCATTTAGGCTATCATTCAAAGACCACCTTTCCTCATTTTTCAAGAATGTATCCATACATTGGCCAGACAAAATTACAATAGAATTTCATTCTTTTCTTACTCTTAGGTTTACAACTATAGGTTGACCAGTCTGCCAGGATTTTGCCCATTGGCTCTCAGATGGAACTGAAGAAGAAGCACTTCTTACGTTTGAACCATGGAACACTCACACCACGGACTAAGAACACAACAAAATCCTAAACACCAATCGAAGCCTCACACCAAAGGAACCAGAAACCAAAGAGAAACCAACAACCAAACAGCACAAGACTCAAATCAGCTTCCAAGTCTCAACTTAGCCTGTGACCTCTGTCCAAGTGGTTCACCTTCCAAATGAGATTTCCTGGAATGAAAAGTCACCCAAATGGGAACCAAGGTTCCCCCAAATGTACAGGGCTAAAAGGACCTCAGACTGCTTGCCAGGGGAGTTACCACACACTGGCTGAGGTGCTGCAACATCCCAAATGCTATTTTTCTGGTTCCCCAAAATAATCCCTTGGAGTAGGACATTCAGGGCAGTCCAGGCAGGAGGAACAGAGGAACGTACTCAAGGCAAAGACGGCCTCGGCAGCTGCTAGGGTGGTTCCTCTTCCACCATCTACTCCTGCCCTAGAGTTCTAACTGCTGGGATGACTGGGGCTTGGCCTTTCCAGGCAAGGGTCCCAGGCGGTTTGGCCTCTAAAGGAATTCTCCAACCTTACACTCTCTCGAAAAAGACTAGTGTGGAGAAAATCTCAGTGTCCGATCAAGTGAGGGGACCCACAGGGGGATCCCCAAGTCAGCCCCACACTGGGTACTAAATTTGATGTCGAAAACTCAACCTCTGTGCACCAGTGCCAAATCAAATCTCAGAGAGAGAGGTTTGCAGGAAGTAGAAAAGAATAGCTTTACTCCTTTGGCAGCCAAAGGGGGACACAGAAAACTCCGACCCTCAAAAACCGTGTGTCCCAATGCAGGAGGATCTGGTGAGGAGTTTTACAGCAGTGGTTTAAGGAGACAGGTGTCCTAAGGATTACTGTGTGTACAGGGCCTTAACTAAATATAACCTGACCTCAGATGGTCTCTTGAGGACCTTCTCTGGAATGAAGACTAAAATCTTCTATTTTGTGGGGGGTTTAGGTTGCTAAAGAGCCCAAAGATGCTCTTAACTGTATCCCTTGAGGCAAAACCAGAATCTTGGCCCAAGGCTGCACTGTTCATTCTATTCTGTTCTTCTTTGGTCTGTGCAGTCCCTCCTTTCCATGATTAGCAACTGTTCGAATCTGCCCTTTAGAATTCAGGGAAGGTCTTGGAGTCTCTAGCATAACTAAGGCCCTGAAATTCTCCCTAACTCAGTCCCTGACGCTGTCTCAAACTAAGGCCAAGATGCCAACAATATCTAAAGTCCTGACATTATCCTGAGCTAATATCCTGACCCAGGTCTTACCAAGCTCCTGAAACTGACCCAAAGTAAGCCTTGATGCTGTCCATAAATGGGGGCATGAGGCTATCCCTATTAGAATCCCTGAAAATGTCTTCAAAGAAGACTCTCACATTGATCCCACAGAGGCCCTTATGCTGCTCCTAAGACATGTCCTGACAGTGGCACTAACTCAGGCCCTAAAGACAGGCCTCACTTAGGCCCTTTGGCTGTACTTTAGATAAGCTCTGACGCTATCTGTATACGAAACGCTGGAAGACGTCCGGATTTAGGGCCCTGTCACTGGGCCTAACTAAGGTCCTGATGCTCTCAATAATTTCCTGGCACTATGCCTGGAACGGACCTAACTCTGTCCCAAGCTAATGTCCTGCATCTTATCCTAAATGAAACCCTAATACACTCCGTGACAAAGGCCCAGACTAATCCTAACTAAGGCCTTAACACTATATCTCACTACGGACCGGAATCTGTCCCTAATGGTCCCTGCTGCAACGAATAACTAAAATTCAGACACTGTCCTGAGATAATTTCCTGACACATTTCTATGCACCATCCTGACTGTCCCAAAAAAAGCTCTATCGGTATCCTTAAGTGAAGACCTGAGGCTGTGCCTAACTCAGGCCCTGAAGCTTTCCTTAACCGAGGCCTTGATTCTGTGACTCACTCAAGCACTGCTCATGTCTTTCACTATGACCTTTCGCTGAGCCAACCAAGGCCCTGATGCTGCTCCTAAGTCATGCCCTGACTGCGTCTGCAGTTAGGGGGCTGACGCTAGGCCTCACTCAGGCCTTGACCTTCTCCATAAGTCAGGACTGACGCTGTCCCTACCCAAAACACTGACCCAGGTCCTAAATTAGGCCATGATTCTCTAAGTAACTAAGGTCTTGACACCAAATCTAGGTCATTAACTGACACTACCCCTAGACCTTAATCTAATCTTGACTTTAACTAATGTCAAGTTTAGAAAAAGAGATTCTTTACGATGAAATTCTTTCATCATATGAATATTGGTTTCTTAAAAGAATAATTTTTAAACTCTTGTTAACCTTAAAGTGTACTCAACTGCTGTGGAATATTCCTTCATAGCAGCGTGCATGGTTCACTTTTACATTCTTCTGTGTTGGCCTTCAGGGTTCTTGCAGGAATGGCTCCTCTTATGCTAACTAAATCAACCCTGATGCTGAACATAAATAAGGCGCTGAAATTACTCCCCATGCTGTGAACCTGTCCCTAACTACGGCCTGGAGACTCGTGCTAACCCAGGCCCTGACACTGTCCCAAACCAAGACACTGACATTACACGTAACTCGGACCCTGACACTACTCCTAGCTCAGTCCCTGACACTATATCCTAACTCAAACCCTGACACTGACTCTAACTAAGGCCCTACTGCCGCCAATATCTAAAGTCCTGATACTATCCTGAGTTAATATCCTGACCCAGGTCTTACCAAGGTCCTGAAACTGACCCAAAGTAAGCCTTGATGCTGTCCATAAATGAGGCCCTGAGGCTCTCCCTAACAGAGGCCCTGATAATTTATTTAATGAAGACCCTCACACTGATCCCACAGAGGCCCTTCTGCTGCTCCTAAGTCATGCCCTGACAGTGTCCCTAACTCAGGCCCTAAAGATAAGCCTCACTTAGGCCCTTCGGCTGTACCTTCCTTATGCTCTGACGCTGTCTGTATAGGAAGCCCTGGCAGTGGTCCTGATTTGGGCCCTCACGCTGGTCCTAAGTAAGGCCCTGAGGCTCTCAATAACGAAGGTCTTCACGCTTTTCCTGGGTCATTTCCTGACGCTATCCCTGGCCCGGAACCTGACTCTGTCCCAAGCTAATGTCCTGCATCTTATCCTAAATGAAGCCCTAATACTCTCCCAAACTAAGCCCTGATGAAACCTAACAAAGGCCTTCGCACTATCTCTCACGAACGCCCGGAATCTGTCCCTAATGGTCCCTGCTGCAATCAATAACTAAAAAAAGGACACTGTCCTGAGCTAATATTCTGACCCATTTCTATCCACTGTTCTGATACTTTCCAAAAGAAAGCCTGTTGCCGTCCTTAAGTGAAGACCTGAGGCTGTTCCTAACTCAGGCCCTGAAGCTTTCCCTAACTGAGGCCTTGATTCTGTGACTCACTCAAGGCCTGATCATGTCTTTCACTATGAGCTTTCGCTGACCCAACCAAGGTGTTTATGCTGCTCCAAAGTCATACTCTGTTTCTCCAGCTAGGAGGCTGACGCTAGGCCTCACTCAGGCCCTGACGTTCTCCATAAGTCAGGTCTGACGCTCTCCCTACTGAAAATCTTGACGCAGGTCCTAAATTTTAGGCCTTGATTCTCTAAGTAACTAAGGTCTTGACACCAAATCTAGGTCATTAACTGACACTACCCCTAGACCTTAATCTAATCTGGACTTTAGCTAATGTCAAGTTTAGGGAAAGAGATCCTTCATGATGAAATTCTTTCATCATATGAATATTGGTTTCTTAAAAAAATAATTTTTAAACTCTTGTTAACCTTAAACAAAGTGTACTCAACTGCTGTGGAATATTCCTTCATAGCAGCGTGCATGGTTCACTTTTACATTCTTGTGTGTTGGCCTTCAGGGTTCTTGCAGGAATGGCTCCTCTTATGCTAACTAAATCATCCCTGATACTGAACATAAATAAGGCGCTGAAATTACTCCCAATGCTCTGAACCTGTCCCTAACTACAGCCTGGAGACTCGTGCTAACCCAGGCGCTGACACTGTCCCTAACCAAGACCCTGACATTACACATAACTCGGACCCTGACACTACTCCTAGCTCACTCCCTGACACTATACCTAACAAAGGCCATAATGATATTTCTAACTCAGACCCTGACACTGACTCTAACTCAGGCCCTACTGCCGCCAATATCTAAAGTCCTGATACTATCCTGAGTTAATATCCTGACCCAGGTCTTACCAAGGTCCTGAAACTGACCCAAAGTAAGCCTTGATGCTGTCCGAAAATGAGATCCTGAGGCTCTCCCTAACAGAGGCCCTGAAAATGTCTTTAATGAAGAACCTGACGCTGATCCCACAGAGGCCCTTCTGCTGCTCCTAAGTCATGCCCTGACAGTGTCCCTAACTCAGGCCCTAAAGATAAGCCTCACTTAGGCCCTTTGGCTGTACCTTCCTTATGCTCTGACGCTGTCTGTGTAGGAAGCCCTGGCAGTGGTCCTGATTTAGGCCCTCACGCTGGTCCTAAGTAAGGCCCTGAGGCTCTCAATAACGAAGGTCTTCACGCATTTCCTGGGTCATTTCGTGACGCTATCCCCGGCCCAGAACCTGACTTTGTCCCAAGCTAATGTCCTGCATCTTATCCTAAATGAAACCCAAATAGTATCCCTAACTAAACCCTGACTAATCCGAACAAAGGCCTTGACACTACCTCTCACTAAAGCCCAGAATCTGTCCCTAACATGGGACCTGTTGCAATCAATAACTAAAATCCGGACACTGTCCTGAGATAATTTCCTGACACATTTCTATGCACGATCCTGACACTGTCCCAAACCTGTCGGTGTCCTTAAGTGAAGACCTGAGGCTGTGCCTAACTCAGGCCCTGAAGCTTTCCCTAAGTGAGGCCTTGATTCTGTGACTAACACAGGCCCTGTTCATGTCTTTCACTATGCCTGCATGCTGACCCCACAAAGGCCCTGATGCTTTTCCTACGTCATGCCCTGACTGTGTCTCCATCAGGGGGGCTGGCACTAGGCCTCACTCAGGCCTAGACGTTCTCCCTAAGTCAGGTTCTGATGCTGTCCCTACCCAAAGCCCTGACACAGGTCCTAAATTAGGCCCTGATTCTCTAAGTAACGAAGGTCTTGACACCAACCCAGGTCATTTGCTGACACTATCCCTGGCTCGGAACATGACTCTGTACCAAGCTAATGTCCTGCATCTTATCCTAATTGAAACCCTAATAATCTCCCTAACTAAGGCCCGGACTAATCCTAATTAAAGCATTGACCCTATCTCTCACTAAGGCCCAGAATGTGTCCCTAACATGGGACCTTCTGCAATCAATAATGAAAATCCGGACACTATCCTGAGCTAATATGCGGACACTTGTCTATCCACGGACCTGACACAGTCCCAAAGAAAGGCCTGTCGCTGTCCTTAAATGAAGACGAGAGGCTGTGCCTAACTCAGGCCCTGAAGCTTTCCCTAACGGAGGCCTCGATTCTCTGACTCACTCAGGCCCTGCTCATGTCCTTAACTATGACCCGAATGCTGACCCAACAAAGGCCCTGATGCTGCTTCGACGTCATGCCCTGACACTGTCTCCAGCTAGGGGCCTGAAGCTGGGCCTCACTCAGGCCCTCTTGCTTGCCCTAAGTCCGACCCTGATGCTGGTCCTAAATAAGCCCTCAGGTTCTCAGTAACTAAGGTCTTGACACTATCCCGAGGTCATTTGCTGACACAATCCCTAGACTTTACCCTAACCCTGTCCCTAGCTAATGTCCTGCCTCTTATGCTAACTGAAGCCCTTATGCTGTGCCGATGTCAGGACCTGAATTGAGGCCCCATGCCGTGACACTGTCCCTAAATAAGGCCTGGATGTTAGGCCTAAGTCACGGCCTGACACTGTCCCTAATTAAGGCCCTGATGCCATCAATATCTAAAGTCCTCACACTATCCTCAGCTAATTTACTAACCCATCTCTTACTAAGGTCCTGAAAATATCGCTAAGTAAGCTGTGACGCTGTCCCTAACAGAAGGCCTGCTCATGTCTTTAACGAAGACCATAATGCTGATCCAACAACGGCACTGATGCTGCTCCTGTGTCACGCCCTGACAGTGTCCCCACCTACAGGAATGACGCTAGGCCTCACTCAGGCCCTGGCGCTCACCCCAAGCCAGTCCAGGATGCTATTTTTACATGAAGCCCTAACATTGCTTCTAAAGAAGGTCCTGATGCTCTCAGGAACTAAGGTCTTGACACTAGCTCTCACTAAGGCCTGGAATCTGTCCCTAACATGGGTCCTGCTGCAATCAATAACTAAAATCCGGACACTATCCTGAGCTAATATCCTGACACATTTCTATCCAAGGTTCTGACACTGTCCCAAAGAGATCCCTGTCGCTCTCCTTAACTGAAGACGTGAGGCTGTGCCTAACTCAGGCCCTGAAGATTTCCTCAACAGAGTCCTTGATCCTGTGACTCACTCAAGCCCTGCTCATGTCTTTCACTATGACCCGAATGCTGACTCCACAAAGGCCCTGATGCTGCTCCTAAGTCATGCCCTGACAGTGTCTGCATCTAAGGGCCTGGCGCTAGGACTCACTCAGGCCTCACCTTCTCCCTATATCAGGCTCTGACACTGTCCCTACCCGAAGCCCTGGCACAGGTCCTAAATTAGGCCCTGATTCTCTAAGTAACTAAGGGCTTGATTCCAAACCTAGGTCATTACGTGACACTAGCCCTAGACCTGAACGTAAACTTCTCTTTTGCTAATGTTAAATTTAGCTAAAGAGATTCTTTAGGATGAAATTCTTTCATCTTCTGAATAGAGTTTTCTGAAAAAAAATAATGTTTATACTCTTACTGAACTTAAACAAAATGTACTCAACTTCTGTGGACTATTCCTTTATACCAGCCTACCTGGTTTACTTCTGCATTTGCCTGTGTTGGCTTTCACAGTGCTTGAAGGAATGCCTCCTCTTATGCTAACGAACTAACTCTTATTTGCTAAATCCCTGATGTTGTCCCTAATAACTTCAGGAAACTCCTCCCAAGGCTGTGAACCTGTCCCAAACTGAGGCCTGGAGGCTCAGCCTAGCTCAGGCCCTGACACTGTCCCTAGCAAAGGCCCTCACACAACTCCTAGCTCAGTCCCTGACACTATACCTAACAAAGGCTATAATGCTAGTCCTAACTCAGGCCCTGACACAGTTTCTAACTAAAGCCCAGCTGCCGCCAATATCTAAAATCCTGATACTATCCTGAGTTAATATCCTGACCCAGGTCTTACCAAGGTCCTGAAACTGACTAAAACTAAGCCTTGATGCTGTCCAAAAATGAAGCCCTGAGGCTCTCCCTAACAGAGGCCCTGAAAATGTCTTTAATGAAGAACCTGACGCTGATCCCACAGAGGCCCTTCTGCTGCTCCTAAGTCATGCCCTGACAGTGTCCCGAACTCGGGCCCTAAAGATAAGCCTCACTTAGGCCCTTTGGCTCTACCTTCCTTATGCTCTGACGCTGTCTGTATAGGAAGCCCTGGCAGTGGTCCTGTTTTAGGCCCTCACCCTGGTCCTAAGTAAGCCCCTGAGGCTCTCAATAACGAAGGTCTTCACGCTTTTCCTGGGTCATTTCCTGACGCTATCCCTGGCCCGGAACCTGACTCTGTCCCAAGCTAATGTCCTGCATCTTATCCTAAATGAAACCCTAATAGTATCCCTAACTAAGCCCTGACCAATCCGAACAGAGGCCTTGAAACTATCTCTCACTAAAGCCCAGAATCTGTCCCTAACATGGGACCTGTTGCAATCAATAACTAAAATCCGGACACTGTCCTGAGATAATTTCCTGACACATTTCTATGCACGATCCTGACACTGTCCCAAACCTGTCGGTGTCCTTAAGTGAAGACCTGAGGCTGTGCCTAACTCAGGCCCTGAAGCTTTCCCTAACGGAGGCCTTGATTCTGTGACTCACTCAAGGCCTGCTCATGTCTTTCACTATGACCTTTCGCTGACCCAACCAAGGTGTTTATGCTGCTCCAAAGTCATGCCCTGACTGTGTCTAGAGCTAGGGGGCTGACGCTAGGCCTCACTCAGGCCCTGACGTTCTCCATAAGTCAGGTCTGACGCTGTCCCTACCGAAAATCTTGACGCAGGTCCTAAATTTTAGGCCTTGATTCTCTAAGTATGTAAGGTCTTGACACTAAATCTAGGTCATTAACTGACACTAGACCTTAATCTAATATTGACTTTAGCTAATGTCAAGTTTAGGGAAAGAGATTCTTTATGACGAAATTCTTTCATCATATGAATATTGGTTTCTTAAAAAAATAATTTTTAAACTCTTGTTAACCTTAAACAAAGTGTACTCAACTGCTGTGGAATATTCCTTCATAGCAGCGTGCATGGTTCACTTTTATATTCTTGTGTGTTGGCCTTCAGGGCTCTTGCAGGAATGGCTCCTCTTATGCTAACTAAATCATCCCTGATACTGAACATAAATAAGGCGCTGAAATTACTCCCAATGCTCTGAACCTGTCCCTAACTACAGCCTGGAGACTCGTGCTAACCCAGGCGCTGACACTGTCCCTAACCAAGACCCTGACATTACACATAACTCGGACCCTGACACTACTCCTAGCTCACTCCCTGACACTATACCTAACAAAGGCCATAATGATATTTCTAACTCAGACCCTGACACTGACTCTAACTCAGGCCCTACTGCCGCCAATATCTAAAGTCCTGATACTATCCTGAGTTAATATCCTGACCCAGGTCTTACCAAGGTCCTGAAACTGACCCAAAATAAGCCTTGATGCTGTCCGAAAATGAGATCCTGAGGCTCTCCCTAACAGAGGCCCTGAAAATGTCTTTAATGAAGAACCTGACGCTGATCCCACAGAGGCCCTTCTGCTGCTCCTAAGTCATGCCCTGACAGTGTCCCTAACTCAGGCCCTAAAGATAAGCCTCACTTAGGCCCTTTGGCTGTACCTTCCTTATGCTCTGACGCTGTCTGTGTAGGAAGCCCTGGCAGTGGTCCTGATTTAGGCCCTCACGCTGGTCCTAAGTAAGGCCCTGAGGCTCTCAATAACGAAGGTCTTCACGCATTTCCTGGGTCATTTCGTGACGCTATCCCCGGCCCAGAACCTGACTTTGTCCCAAGCTAATGTCCTGCATCTTATCCTAAATGAAACCCAAATAGTATCCCTAACTAAACCCTGACTAATCCGAACAAAGGCCTTGACACTACCTCTCACTAAAGCCCAGAATCTGTCCCTAACATGGGACCTGTTGCAATCAATAACTAAAATCCGGACACTGTCCTGAGATAATTTCCTGACACATTTCTATGCACGATCCTGACACTGTCCCAAACCTGTCGGTGTCCTTAAGTGAAGACCTGAGGCTGTGCCTAACTCAGGCCCTGAAGCTTTCCCTAAGTGAGGCCTTGATTCTGTGACTAACACAGGCCCTGTTCATGTCTTTCACTATGCCTGCATGCTGACCCCACAAAGGCCCTGATGCTTTTCCTACGTCATGCCCTGACTGTGTCTCCATCAGGGGGGCTGGCACTAGGCCTCACTCAGGCCTAGACGTTCTCCCTAAGTCAGGTTCTGATGCTGTCCCTACCCAAAGCCCTGACACAGGTCCTAAATTAGGCCCTGATTCTCTAAGTAACGAAGGTCTTGACACCAACCCAGGTCATTTGCTGACACTATCCCTGGCTCGGAACATGACTCTGTACCAAGCTAATGTCCTGCATCTTATCCTAATTGAAACCCTAATAATCTCCCTAACTAAGGCCCGGACTAATCCTAATTAAAGCATTGACCCTATCTCTCACTAAGGCCCAGAATGTGTCCCTAACATGGGACCTTCTGCAATCAATAATGAAAATCCGGACACTATCCTGAGCTAATATGCGGACACTTGTCTATCCACGGACCTGACACAGTCCCAAAGAAAGGCCTGTCGCTGTCCTTAAATGAAGACGAGAGGCTGTGCCTAACTCAGGCCCTGAAGCTTTCCCTAACGGAGGCCTCGATTCTCTGACTCACTCAGGCCCTGCTCATGTCCTTAACTATGACCCGAATGCTGACCCAACAAAGGCCCTGATGCTGCTTCGACGTCATGCCCTGACACTGTCTCCAGCTAGGGGCCTGAAGCTGGGCCTCACTCAGGCCCTCTTGCTTGCCCTAAGTCCGACCCTGATGCTGGTCCTAAATAAGCCCTCAGGTTCTCAGTAACTAAGGTCTTGACACTATCCCGAGGTCATTTGCTGACACAATCCCTAGACTTTACCCTAACCCTGTCCCTAGCTAATGTCCTGCCTCTTATGCTAACTGAAGCCCTTATGCTGTGCCGATGTCAGGACCTGAATTGAGGCCCCATGCCGTGACACTGTCCCTAAATAAGGCCTGGATGTTAGGCCTAAGTCACGGCCTGACACTGTCCCTAATTAAGGCCCTGATGCCATCAATATCTAAAGTCCTCACACTATCCTCAGCTAATTTACTAACCCATCTCTTACTAAGGTCCTGAAAATATCGCTAAGTAAGCTGTGACGCTGTCCCTAACAGAAGGCCTGCTCATGTCTTTAACGAAGACCATAATGCTGATCCAACAACGGCACTGATGCTGCTCCTGTGTCACGCCCTGACAGTGTCCCCACCTACAGGAATGACGCTAGGCCTCACTCAGGCCCTGGCGCTCACCCCAAGCCAGTCCAGGATGCTATTTTTACATGAAGCCCTAACATTGCTTCTAAAGAAGGTCCTGATGCTCTCAGGAACTAAGGTCTTGACACTAGCTCTCACTAAGGCCTGGAATCTGTCCCTAACATGGGTCCTGCTGCAATCAATAACTAAAATCCGGACACTATCCTGAGCTAATATCCTGACACATTTCTATCCAAGGTTCTGACACTGTCCCAAAGAGATCCCTGTCGCTCTCCTTAACTGAAGACGTGAGGCTGTGCCTAACTCAGGCCCTGAAGATTTCCTCAACAGAGTCCTTGATCCTGTGACTCACTCAAGCCCTGCTCATGTCTTTCACTATGACCCGAATGCTGACTCCACAAAGGCCCTGATGCTGCTCCTAAGTCATGCCCTGACAGTGTCTGCATCTAAGGGCCTGGCGCTAGGACTCACTCAGGCCTCACCTTCTCCCTATATCAGGCTCTGACACTGTCCCTACCCGAAGCCCTGGCACAGGTCCTAAATTAGGCCCTGATTCTCTAAGTAACTAAGGGCTTGATTCCAAACCTAGGTCATTACGTGACACTAGCCCTAGACCTGAACGTAAACTTCTCTTTTGCTAATGTTAAATTTAGCTAAAGAGATTCTTTAGGATGAAATTCTTTCATCTTCTGAATAGAGTTTTCTGAAAAAAAATAATGTTTATACTCTTACTGAACTTAAACAAAATGTACTCAACTTCTGTGGACTATTCCTTTATACCAGCCTACCTGGTTTACTTCTGCATTTGCCTGTGTTGGCTTTCACAGTGCTTGAAGGAATGCCTCCTCTTATGCTAACGAACTAACTCTTATTTGCTAAATCCCTGATGTTGTCCCTAATAACTTCAGGAAACTCCTCCCAAGGCTGTGAACCTGTCCCAAACTGAGGCCTGGAGGCTCAGCCTAGCTCAGGCCCTGACACTGTCCCTAGCAAAGGCCCTCACACAACTCCTAGCTCAGTCCCTGACACTATACCTAACAAAGGCTATAATGCTAGTCCTAACTCAGGCCCTGACACAGTTTCTAACTAAAGCCCAGCTGCCGCCAATATCTAAAATCCTGATACTATCCTGAGTTAATATCCTGACCCAGGTCTTACCAAGGTCCTGAAACTGACTAAAACTAAGCCTTGATGCTGTCCAAAAATGAAGCCCTGAGGCTCTCCCTAACAGAGGCCCTGAAAATGTCTTTAATGAAGAACCTGACGCTGATCCCACAGAGGCCCTTCTGCTGCTCCTAAGTCATGCCCTGACAGTGTCCCGAACTCGGGCCCTAAAGATAAGCCTCACTTAGGCCCTTTGGCTCTACCTTCCTTATGCTCTGACGCTGTCTGTATAGGAAGCCCTGGCAGTGGTCCTGTTTTAGGCCCTCACCCTGGTCCTAAGTAAGCCCCTGAGGCTCTCAATAACGAAGGTCTTCACGCTTTTCCTGGGTCATTTCCTGACGCTATCCCTGGCCCGGAACCTGACTCTGTCCCAAGCTAATGTCCTGCATCTTATCCTAAATGAAACCCTAATAGTATCCCTAACTAAGCCCTGACCAATCCGAACAGAGGCCTTGAAACTATCTCTCACTAAAGCCCAGAATCTGTCCCTAACATGGGACCTGTTGCAATCAATAACTAAAATCCGGACACTGTCCTGAGATAATTTCCTGACACATTTCTATGCACGATCCTGACACTGTCCCAAACCTGTCGGTGTCCTTAAGTGAAGACCTGAGGCTGTGCCTAACTCAGGCCCTGAAGCTTTCCCTAACGGAGGCCTTGATTCTGTGACTCACTCAAGGCCTGCTCATGTCTTTCACTATGACCTTTCGCTGACCCAACCAAGGTGTTTATGCTGCTCCAAAGTCATGCCCTGACTGTGTCTAGAGCTAGGGGGCTGACGCTAGGCCTCACTCAGGCCCTGACGTTCTCCATAAGTCAGGTCTGACGCTGTCCCTACCGAAAATCTTGACGCAGGTCCTAAATTTTAGGCCTTGATTCTCTAAGTATGTAAGGTCTTGACACTAAATCTAGGTCATTAACTGACACTAGACCTTAATCTAATATTGACTTTAGCTAATGTCAAGTTTAGGGAAAGAGATTCTTTATGACGAAATTCTTTCATCATATGAATATTGGTTTCTTAAAAAAATAATTTTTAAACTCTTGTTAACCTTAAACAAAGTGTACTCAACTGCTGTGGAATATTCCTTCATAGCAGCGTGCATGGTTCACTTTTATATTCTTGTGTGTTGGCCTTCAGGGCTCTTGCAGGAATGGCTCCTCTTATGCTAACTAAATCATCCCTGATGCTGAACATAAATAAGGCGCTGAAATTACTCCCGATGCTCTGAACCTGTCCCTAACTACGGCCTGGAGACTCGTGCTAACCCAGGCCCTGACACTGTCCCTAACCAAGACCCTGACATTACATGTATCTCGGACCCTGACACTACTCCTAGCTCAGTCCCTGACACTATACCTCACAAAGCCCATAATGATATTCCTAACTCAGACCCTGACACTGACTCTAACTAAGGCCCTACTGCCGCCAATATCTAAAGTCCTGATACTATCCTGAGTTAATATCCTGACCCAGGTCATACCAAGGTCCTGAAACTGACCCAAAGTAAGCCTTGATGCTGTCCGAAAATGAGGTCCTGAGGCTCTCCCTAACAGAGGCCCTGATAATGTCTTTAATGAAGACCCTCACGCTGATCCCACAGAGGCCCTTCTGCTGCTCCTAAGTCATGCCCTGACACTTTCCCTAACTCAGATCCTAAAGATAGGCCTCACTTAGGCACTTGGGCTGTACCTTACTTAGGCTCTGATGCTGTCCTTATATGAAGCCAGGGCAGTGGTCGTGATTTACGGCCTGACTCTGGTCCTAAGTCAGGCCCCGATGCTCTCAATAACTAAGGTTTTTAATGCTTTCTCTTGGTCGTTTCCTGACACTATCCCTGGCCCGGAACCTGACTCTGTCCCAAGCTCATGTCCGGCATCTTATCCTAAATGAAACCCTAACACTCTCCGTAACTAGGGCCCTGAATAATCCTGCCTCAGGCCTTGACACGACTTCGCACTAAGGCCCGGAACCTGACATTGTCCCTAAAAAAGGCCCTGACACAACGCCTAGCTCAGTCCCTGACACTATACCTAACAAAGGCTATAATGCTAGTCCTAACTCAGGCCCTGACACTGTTTCTAACTAAAGCCCAGCTGCCGCCAATATCTAAAATCCTGATACTATCCTGAGTTAATATCCTGACCCAGGTCATACCAAGGTCCTGAAACTGACGCAAAGTAAGCCTTGATGCTGTCCGAAAATGAGGTCCTGAGGCTCTCCCTAACAGAGGCCCTGATAATGTCTTTAATGAAGACCCTCACGCTGATCCCACAGAGGCCCTTCTGCTGCTCCTAAGTCATGCCCTGACAGTGTCCCTAACTCAGGCCCTAAAGATAAGCCTCACTTAGGCCCTTTGGCTCTACCTTCCTTATGCTCTGACGCTGTCTGTATAGGAAGCCCTGGCAGTGGTCCTGATTTAGGCCCTCACGCTGGTCCTAAGTAAGGCCCTGAGGCTCTCAATAACGAAGGTCTTCACGCTTTTCCTGGGTCATTTCGTGACGCTATCCCTGGCCCGGAACCTGACTCTGTCTTAAGCTAATGTCCTGCATCTTATCCTAAATGAAACCCTAATAGTATCCCTAACTAAGCCCTGACTAATCCGAACAAAGGCCTTGACACTATCTCTCACTAAAGCCCAGAATCTGTCCCTAACATGGGACCTGTTGCAATCAATAACTAAAATCCGGACACTGTCCTGAGATAATTTCCTGACACATTTCTATGCACGATCCTGACACTGTCCCAGACCTGTCGGTGTCCTTAAGTGAAGACCTGAGGCTGTGCCTAACTCGGGCCCTGAAGCTTTCCCTAATGGAGGCCTTGATTCTGTGACTCACTCAAGGCCTGCTCATGTCTTTCACTATGACCTTTCGCTGACCCAACCAAGGTGTTTATGCTGCTCCTAAGTCATGCCCTGACTGTGTCTGCAGCTAGGGGGCTGACGCTAGGCCTCACTCAGGCCCTGACGTTCTCCATAAGTCAGGTCTGACGCTGTCCCTACCGAAAATCTTGACGCAGGTCCTAAATTTTAGGCCTTGATTCTCTAAGTAACTAAGGTCTTGACACCAAATCTAGGTCATTAACTGACACTACCCCTAGACCTTAATCTAATCTTGACTTTAGCTAATGTCAAGTTTAGGGAAAGAGATCCTTCATGATGAAATTCTTTCATCATATGAATATTGGTTTCTTAAAAAAATAATTTTTAAACTCTTGTTAACCTTAAACAAAGTGTACTCAACTGCTGTGGAATATTCCTTCATAGCAGCGTGCATGGTTCACTTTTACATTCTTGTGTGTTGGCCTTCAGGGTTCTTGCAGGAATGGCTCCTCTTATGCTAACTAAATCATCCCTGATGCTGAACATAAATAAGGCGCTGAAATTACTCCCCATGCTGTGAACCTGTCCCTAACTACGGCCTGGAGACTCGTGCTAGCCCAGGCGCTGACACTGTCCCTAACCAAGACCCTGACATTACACGTAACTCGGACCCTGACACTACTCCTAGCTCAGTCCCTGACACTATACCTCACAAAGGCCATAATGATATTCCTAACTCAGACCCTGACACCGACTCTAACTAAGGCCCTACTGCCGCCAATATCTAAAGTCCTGATACTATCCTGAGTTAATATCCTGACCCAGGTCTTACCAAGGTCCTGAAACTGACCCAAAGTAAGCCTTGATGCTGTCCGAAAATGAGGTCCTGAGGCTCTCCCTAACAGAGGCCCTGATAATGTCTTTAATGAAGACCCTCACGCTGATCCAGCAGAGGCCCTTCTGCTGCTCCTAAGTCATGCCCTGACACTTTCCCTAACTCAGATCCTAAAGATAGGCTTCACTTAGGCACTTGAGCTGTACCTTACTTAGGCTCTGATGCTGTCCTTATATGAAGCCAGGGCAGTGGTCGTGATTTACGGCCTGACTCTGGTCCTAAGTCAGGCCCCGATGCTCTCAATAACTAAGGTTTTTAATGCTTTCTCTTGGTCGTTTCCTGACACTATCCCTGGCCCGGAACCTGACTCTGTCCCAAGCTCATGTCCGGCATCTTATCCTAAATGAAACCCTAACACTCTCCGTAACTAGGGCCCTGAATAATCCTGCCTAAGGCCTTGACACGACTTCTCACTAAGGCCCGGAACCTGACATTGTCCCTAGAAAAGGCCCTGACACAACGCCTAGCTCAGTCCCCGACACTATACCTAACAAAGGCTATAATGCTAGTCCTAACTCAGGCCCTGACACTGTTTCTAACTAAAGCCCAGCTGCCGCCAATATCTAAAATCCTGATATTATCCTGAGTTAATATCCTGACCCAGGTCTTACCAAGGTCCTGAAACTGACTAAAAGTAAGCCTTGATGCTGTCCATAAATGAGGCCCTGAGGCTCTCCCTAACAGAGACCCTGATAATGCCTTTAATGAAGAACCTGACACTGATCCCACAGAGGCCCTTCTGCTGCTCCTAAGTCATGCCCTGACAGTGTCCCGAACTCAGGCCCTAAAGATAAGCCTCACTTAGGCCCTTTGGCTGTACCTTCCTTATGCTCTGACGCTGTCTGTATAGGAAGCCCTGGCAGTGGTCCTGATTTAGGCCCTCACGCTGGTCCTAAGTAAGGCCCTGAGGCTCTCAATAACGAAGGTCTTCACGCTTTTCCTGGGTCATTTCCTGACGCTATCCCTGGCCCGGAACCTGACTCTGTCCCAAGCTCATGTCCTGCATCTTATCCTAAATGAAACCCTAATAGTATCCCTAACTAAGCCCTGATTAAACCTAACAAAGGCCTTCACACTATCTCTCACGAACACCCAGAATATATCCCTAATGGTCCCTGCTGCAATCAATAACTAAAATCCGGACACTGTCCTGAGCTATTACCCTGACTCATTTCTATCCACTGTCCTGATACTTTCCAAAAGAAAGCCTGTTGCCGTCCTTAGGTGAAGACCTGAGGCTGTGCCTAACTCAGGCCCTGAAACTTTCCCTAACAGAGGCCTTGATTCTGTGACTAACACAGGCCCTGCTCATTTCTTTCACTATGACCCGAATGCTGACCCAACAAAGGCCCTGATGCTGTTCCTACGTCATGCCCTGTGTCTCCAGCTAGTGGGCTGACACTAGGCCGCACTCAGGCCTAGATGTTCTCCCTAAGTCAGGCTCTGACGCTGTCCTTACCCAAAACCCTGACAGAGGTCCTAAATTAGGCCCTGATTCTCTAAGTAACCAAGGTCTTGACACCAACCCAGGTCATTGGCTGACACTATCCCTGGCTCGGATCGTGACTCTGTCCCAAGCTAATGTCCTGCATCTTATCCTAATTGAAACCCTAATACTCTCCCTAACTAAGGCGCTCACTGATCCTAACTAAGACTTTCACCCTAGCTCTCACTAAGGCCCAGAATCAGTCCCTAACATGGGCCGTGCTGCAGTCAATAATGAAAATCCGGACACTATCCTGAGCTAATATCCTGACACATTTCTATCCACCCACCAAACACAGTCCCAAAGAAAGGCCTGTCGCTGTCCTTAACTGAAGACGAGAGGCTGTGCCTAACTCAGGACCTCAAGATTTCCCTAACTGAGGCCTCGATTCTCTGACTCACTCAGGCCCTGCTCATGTCTTTCACTATGACCCGAATGCTGACTCCACAAACGCCCTGAATGCTGCTCCTAAGTCATGCCCTGACAGTGTCTGCATCTAGGGGCCTCACTCAGGCCCTCACCTTCTCCCTATATCAGGCTCTGATGCTATCCCTACCCGAAGCCCTGGCACAGGTCCTAAATTAGGCCCTGATTCTCTAAGTACCTAAGGGCTTGATTCCAAACCTAGGTCATTACCTGACACTAGCCCTAGACCTGAATGTATCCTTGTCTGTTGCTAATGTCAAATTTATCTAAAGAGATTCTTTAGGATGAAATTCTTTCATCTTCTGAATAGAGTTTTCTGAAAAAAATAATGTTTAAACTCTTACTGACCTTAAACAAAATGTACTCAACTTCTGTGGAATATTCCTTTATACCAGCGTGTATGGTTTCCTTCTGCATCTGCGTGTGTTGGCTTAAAGGGTGCTTGTAGGAATGCCTACTGTTATGCTAACTAAATCCCTGATGCTGTCCCTAAATAACGTCCTGAAATTAGTCTCAAGGCTGTGAAACTGTCCCAAACTGAGGCCTGGAGGCTCATCCTAGCTCAGGCCCTGACACTGTCCCTAGCAAAGGCCCTCACACAACTCCTAGCTCAGTCCCTGACACTATACCTAACAAAGGCTATAATGCTAGTCCTAACTCAGGCCCTGACACTGTTTCTAACTAAAGCCCAGCTGCCGCCAATATCTAAAATCCTGATACTATCCTGAGTTAATATCCTGAGCCAGGTCTTACCAAGGTCCTGAAACTGACCCAAAGTAAGCCTTGATGCTGTCCAAAAATGAGGCCCTGAGGCTCTCCCTAACAGAGGCCCTGATAATGTCTTTAATGAAGACCCTCACGCTGATCCCACAGAGGCCCTTCTGCTGCTCCTAAGTCATGCCCTGACAGTGTCCCGAACTCAGGCCCTAAAGATAAGCCTCACTTAGGCCCTTTGGCTGTACCTTCCTTATGCTCTGACGCTGTCTGTATAGGAAGCCCTGGCAGTGGTCCTGATTTAGGCCCTGACGTTGGTCCTAAGTAAGGCCCTGATGCTCTCAAACGAAGGTCTTCAAGCTTTTCCTTGGTCATTTCGCGACGCTATCCCTGGCCGGGAACCTGACTCTGTCCCAAGCTAATGTCCTGCATCTTATCCTAAATGAAACCCTAATACTCTCCCTAACTAAGCCCCGACTAAACCTAACAAAAGCCTTCACACTATCTCTCACCAACGCCCGCAATCTATCCCTAATGGTCCCTGCTGCAATCAATAACTAAAATCCGGACACTGTCCTGAGCTATTACCCTGACTCATTTCTATCCACTGTCCTGATACTTTCCAAAAGAAAGCCTGTTGCACTCCTTAAGTGAAGACCTGAGTCTGTGCCTAACTCAGGCCCTGAAACTTTCCCTAACTGAGGCCTTGATTCTGTGACTAACACAGGCCCTGTTCATGTCTTTCACTATGACCCGAATGCTGACCCAACAAAGGCCCTGATGCTGTTCCTACGTCATGCCCTGACTGTGTCTCCAGCAGGTGGGCTGACACTAGGCCTCACTCAGGCCTAGACGTTCTCCCTAAGTCAGGCTCTGATGCTGTCCCTACCCGAAGCCCTGACACAGGTCCTAAATTAGGCCCCGATTATCTAAGTAACGAAGGTCTTGACACCAACCCAGGTCATTGGCTGACACTATCCCTGGCTCGGATCATGAGTCTGTCCCAAGCTAATGTCCTGCATCTTATCCTAATTCAAACCCTAATACTCTCCCTAACTAAGGCGCTCACGGATCCTAACCAAGACTTTCACCTTATCTCTCATTAAGGCCCAGAATCTGTCCCTGACATGGGCCGTGCTGCAGTCAATAATGAAAATCCTGACACTATCCTGAGCTAATATCCTTACACATTTCTATCCACGGACCTGACACAGTCCCAAAGAAAGGCCTGTCGCTGTCCTTAAATGAAGACCTGAGGCTGTGCCTAACTCAGACCCTGAAGCTTTCCCTAACGGAGGCCTCGATTCTCTGACTCACTCAGGCCCTGCTCATATCTTTAACTATGACCCGAATGCTGACCCAACAAAGGCCCTGATGCTGCTTCGACGTCATGCCCTGACACTGTCTCCAGCTAGGAGCCTGAAGCTGGGCCTCACTCAGGCCCTGTTTCTTGCCCAATTCCGGCCCTGATGCTGGTCCTAAATAAGGCCCTCAGGTTCTCAGTAACTAAGGTCTTGACACTATCCCGAGGTCATTTGCTGACACAATCCCTAGACTTTACCCTAACCCTGTCCCTAGCTAATGTCCTGCCTCTTATGCTAACTGAAGCCCTTATGCTGTGCCGATGTCAGGACCTGAATTGAGTCCCCACGCCGTGACACTGTCCCTAACTAAGGCCTGGATGTTAGGCCTAAGTCACGGCCTGACACTGTCCCTAACTAAGGCCCTGATGCCATCAATATCTAAAGTCCTCACACTATCCTCAGCTAATTTACTAACCCATCTCTTACTAAGGTCCTGAAAATATCGCTAAGTAAGCCGTGACGCTGTCCCTAACAGAAGGCCTGCTCATGTCTTTAACGAAGACCATAATGCTGATCCAACAACGGCACTGATGCTGCTCCTGTGTCACGCCCTGACAGTGTCCCCACCTACAGGAATGACGCTAGGCCTCACTCAGGCCCTGGCGCTCGCCCGAAGCCAGTCCGTGATGTTATTATTACATGAAGCCCTAACATTGCTTCTAAAGAAGGCCCTGATGCTCTCAGTAACTAAGGTCTTGACACTATCTCTCACAAAACCTGGAATCTGTCCCTAACATGGGTCCTGCTGCAATCAATAACTAAAATCCGGACACTATCCTGAGCTAATATGCTGACACTTTTCTATCCAAGGTTCTGACACTGTCCCAAAGAGAGCCCTGTCGCTCTCCTTAACTGAAGACGTGAAGCTGTGCCTAACTCAGGCCCTGAACCATTCCTTAACCGAGGCCTTGATTCTGTGATCACTCAAGCCCTGCTCATGTCTTTCACTATGATCTGAATGCTGACTCCACAAACGCCCTGATGCTGCTCCTAAGTCATGCCCTGACAGTGTCTGCATCTAGGGGCCTGACGCTAGGCCTCACTCAGGCCCTCACCTTCTCCCTATATCAGGCTCTGACACTGTCCCTACCCGAAGCCCTGGCACAGGTCCTAAATTAGGCCCTGATTCTCTACGTAACTAAGGGCTTGTTTCCAAACCTAGGTCATTACCTGACACTAGCCCTAGACCTGAACGTAAACTTCTCTTTTGCTAATGTTAAATTTAGCTAAAGAGATTCTTTAGGATGAAATTCCTTCATCTTCTGAATATAGTTTTCTGAAAAAAATAATGTTTAAACTCTTACGCACCTTAAACAAAATGTACTCAACTTCTGTGGAATATTCCTTTATACCAGCGTGCATGGTTTACTTCTGCATCTGCGTGTGTTGGCTTAAAGGGTGCTTGTAGGAATGCCTCCTGTTATGCTAACTAAATCCCTGATGCTGTCCCTAAATAATGCCCTGAAATTAGTCCCGAGGCTGTGACCCTGTCCCAAACTTAGGCCTGGAGGCGCCTCCTAGCTCAGTCCCTTACACTATACCTAACAAAGGCTATAATGCTACTCCTACCTCAGGCCCTGACACTGTGTCTGACTAAGGCCCTAGTGCCGCCAATATCTAGAGTCCTGATACTATCCTGAGTTAATATCTTGACCCAGGTCTTACCAAGGTCCTGAAACTGACCCAAAGTAAGCCTTGATGCTGTCCAAAAATGAGGCCCTGAGGCTCTCCCTAACAGAGGCCCTGATAATGTCTTTAATGAAGAACCTGACGCTGATCCCACAGAGGCCCTTCTGCTGCTCCTAAGTCATGCCCTGACAGTGTCCCTAACTCAGGCCCTAAAGATAAGCCTCACTTAGGCCCTTTGGCTGTACCTTCCTTATGCTCTGACGCTGTCTGTATAGGAAGCCCTGGCAGTGGTCCTGATTTAGGCCCTGACGCTGGTCCTAACTACGGCCCTGAGGCTCTCAATAACGAAGGTCTTCACGGTTCTCCTGGGTCATTTCGTGACGCTATCCCTGGCCCGCAACCTGACTCTGTCCCAAGCTATTATCCTGCATCTTATCCTAACTGAAACCCTAATAGTCTCCCTAACTAAGCCCTGACTAACCCTAAATAAGTCCTTCACACTCGCTCTCACTAAGGCCCGGAATCTGTCCCTAACATGGGACCTGTTGAAATCAATAACTAAAATCTGGACACTATCCTGAGATAATTTCCTGCCACATTTCTATGCACGTTCCTGACTCTGTCCCAAAGAAAGCCCTGTCAGTGTCCTTAAGTGAAGTCCTGAGGCTGTGCCTAACTCAGGCCCTGAAGCTTTTCCTAAATGAAGCCTTGATGTTCTTAGTAACTCAGGTTCTGTTCATATCTTTCACTGAGACCATAATGTTGACCCAACAAAGGCCCTGATGCTGCTCTTAAGTCATGCCCTGACAGTTTCTCCAGCTAAGATCCTGTTAATGTACACATTCAACGCAATCCTTACCAAAAGTCCAATGACATTTTCCATAGAAACAGGACGAACCATCTTAGGTTGTGTGTGGAACCACAAAGGACCCAGAAGAACCAAAGCGACCCTGAGGCAGGGGCACGTGTGGAGGCATCTCGCTCCCTGACTTCACACTTCATTATGAAGCTAGTCCCCCAAAATTGTGGCATTGGCAGAAAAACAGGCACACAGACCAGAGGAATAGAGCAGAGAGCCCAGGAATCAACCTACAGGTATGTGATCAGTTAATTCACAAGAAAAGAGCCAAGAACATACACCAGGGAAAGGACAGGCCCCTCAATAAACGGTGCTGGGAAAACCAGACACCACACGCCAAAGAACAACATTCAACTGTCTACACCCCACACAAAATGGGCCAAAAACCCAGTTTTCCACATCAAGCCCTTCCTCTCCTGGGTCCTCTGGAGACAGACACCCACAGCGGTCAGCCCTGCACAGGAACCTTCCCCCCACTTTTCCTCACCTTCTCCCTCAGCGGCATCACCTCCTAGCAGGTCCTGAGGAGATCAGGCTCATGTCGGCCTGAACTGGACCCCCCAGTGTCCCAGAGCTGAAGCCTCGGCGGGTCCTGAGGAAACCCGGTTTCCGTTAGTGTGGACTTGACCCCGGGTTGTACCGTAGCCCGGCCATCAGCGTGGACTCAGCCCCGCGTGTTCCTGAAGCCAAAGCCCCAGCAGGTCCCGAGGAGACAGGGCTCCTCCCAGCATGAACATGAACAGCGTGATCTGAACAGACATCCTGCCAAAAAAGTTACAGATAGTAAAAGTCATACAGAAAAAAGCTCAACATCATATACCATTAGGGAACTACAAATTAAAATCATGAGACACCATAGCACACCAATTGGGACTGCTAAGCTCCAAAAATATGACAATACCAATTGCTAGAGGGTGAGGAACAAAAGGAACTCTCCCTCATAGCTGGGGGGATGCCTGTGCAGCCACTTTGTAAGACAATTTGGCAGTTTTTTCCAAAGCTAAACAAGTCTCACGTTGGGATCCAACAATCATACTTCCAGTATTTAGGCAACTGCTTTGAAAATCTATGTCCAAATGCAAACAAGGATGCAATTATGCACAGCAGCACTTCCATAATGGCTAAAAACTTGAAATCAGGATATCCTTCAAAAGATGAATGCATAAGCAAATTGGGATACATCCATGTCAAGGCGAGTAGAATATGCCACCTCAAAATATGTCTCTCTGGCATAAGGGTTATTGGTCTGCTTTAAAAAGAATAGGGCTTCCCTGGTGGCTCAGTGAGTAAGAGTCCACCTGCCGATTCAGGGGACACAGGTTCGAGGCCCGGTCCGGGAAGATCCCACATGCCGCAGAGCAACTAAGCCTGTGCGCCACAACTACTGAGCCTGTGCTCTAGAGCCCGCGAGCCACAACTACTGAGCCCGTGTCCCACAACTACTGAAGCCTGCATGCCTAGAGCCTGTGCTCCGTGACAAGAAAAGCCACCACAATGAGAAGCCCCTGCTCGCCAACACCCAGAGAAAAGACTGCACGCAGCAACGAAGACCCAATGAAGCCAAAAATAAAACAATAAATTTATTTTTAAAAAAATCTCAGAAAACTGAGATTGCCGTTTTATGAAGGGCATTTACAATAGAGAAATCTCCATTTATAAGGGTATGTCCCTCTTTGCACCAAAAATAGAAGGATAATTAAATCTTAAGTAACTCTTTTCAATGGGGAAGTCCTGACTTAAATGTGCACACAGCCATACCCTTGTTTACTGTGCTTTGCATGATAACCTTCCATAACTGGCCTTCCCCCCTTCCCCAGCATCTTTTCTGTTTTTAGCTGAAGACGGTATTGAAGGGGATGGTTTGGGGAGTGACTCAGTTTTCCGTGGTATCCCCCCTCTATTCAGAAGGTATACATGTTATTAAACTTCTGCTTTTCTCCTGGTAATCTGTCTTTTATTACAGGGGCGGGGGGGGCCTCAACCAAGAACCTAGAAAACTAGAGGGAAAATTGTTTTTCCTCCCATACACATGGAGTGGAATACTACTCAGCAGAAAGGAATGCACCATCCACCTATGGAAAGACATGGATAAACCTTCAGTGTGTACTGCTAAGTGAAAAATCCAGCCTGAGCAGGCTGCACACAGTATGACCCCATTGATGACATCCCGGGAAAGGCAAAGCTACATAGATGATAAGCAGATCATGGGGTGGGGGGTTTGAAGTAGTCCATGTGATACTCTAGGATGGATACCTGTCACTATGCATTTGTCTAAGCCCATAGATGTGTGTAGCCCAAGGGGCCAATCATAATCTACTCAAATTTAGTTATTTAGGGTGTAGGATGTTGCACGATGGAATACGTCATGTGACAGAATCTAACTGTATTAGAAATATATGGAAACAACTCACTGTAGGGGATGGGGTAAAAGCTGCTGACTTAAGTTACCTTTGGAAATGAATGGAATCTGTAGGCTAAAGGCAAAATGGCCCGTATATATACAGTGGGCTTTGTTTTATGAAGTTCTTTCCAGGGTGTAGTAGCTAACAATTCTGAAACCTCTGCACATGTAATGTGGAAAGGAGCAATGCATAGATAAATGGCAGATGGTGGGAGCAAGGCTCCTTGCTGTGGGAGTGCGAAGTTACAGGTACGCAAGGGGAGAGCCTCTGCCCTCGTAATCCTGGATCTGGGCTTCCTGGGAGGATGCCGACTGGCCGGGGGGAACACACAGATCTTCACGCCGGGAAGACCCTGCAGACATAGGAACTTCGCACCCCATCTTTCCATCCACACCTGCTGGAAACACTCAGCACTCCGTAATCAGTCAATTGCAGCGTTTAAGACATTCTCACCCCTAAGCAGATAAAGGAGCGTGAGGGTCTTGCTTACCCCTAAGCTGTCCCAGAATCTAGGCCCTGGGTGGAGACAGTTTGGGGATTCCTGGGACACTGAATCCAGGCTCTGGGGGTGGAGCCAAGTTGGGGGCTCCTGGGCCTCTGAATCCAGGCCCTGCGGGTGGAGCCAGGTTGGGGGTTCCTGGGCCTCTGACCAGCAGGTGAGAGGAAGGAGGAAGACCAGTCCTGAGGACAGAGGTGCCCTGAAGTCTGTGAGCCCAGGAGCCCCGATGGGACTCATTCCCAGTGAGGACATGGGCGGGGCCTGCAGTGGTTCTGTGTTCCCCCTGGGCCCTTTGATGAAGCCACGGCAGCACTGGGCCCAGACGTCTCCTGGCGGCGTCTGAAACTCTGACACAGTGGTTTTACAAAGGAACAAGAGAATGGAGCTGAGCCCCTGACGGCCACTCCTTTCTGGCTCTGAGTTGCTACCAACAAGACCGCAGTCACCTGCATTAGTCTGCTGTGACCCATCTGCCCCCACTTTGCCTTTCCTCTCCCTCCCTGCCATGATTCCAGTGACATTTCCAGCCCGGACCCCTCTCCCAGGCCAGACGCCTCCGTCCAGTCACTGCACACCCATCTCACCTTGGGGGCTTAGCAGGGTTTCAGAGGACTGGGATCCTGCAGCTCCCCACACCCAGGAGCAGCCCCACCTTCCCAGGTTGCTGAGCCCAGGCACCAGGTGTAACCGAGCAGGACCCTGTGGGGCCTTCCCAGGACAGACCCCTCCCCCACACCCTCTGCTGTAGCTCCTCTCTGAAGTACCTGGATAACAGTGCCCGATGCATGCTTCCTCCACCACCAAGTGGAAGAAATTAACTACTTGATGATCAGGAACAGGTAACCCCGGAGCTCCTGGTGCTTAAGAATTTATAACGTTAACCGCCCGTTACCTCACCATCAATCAGAGAATTGTGCACCAGCTGATCACATACCCTGCGACCCCCCTCCTTCACTTGGCCTTGAAAATTGCTTTGCTGAAATCTTTCAGGGAGCTCGGGGTTTTAGAGCACAGGCCACCTGGCCTCCTTGTATCGGCACTGACAATTCAGGCTGCACCTTCCTCCACCACCCCCGGTGTCAGTAGACTGGCTCTGCTGCCCTCGGGCGAGCGGACCCACGTTCGGTTCGGTAACACTGGGGCCTCCCAGGCTCCCACTCGCCTTGTGCCCCAGTGACTGTCAGCTCCTCCTCCACAGTCTTGTTGCAGCAAAAACAGAAACGAAGTTTCCCTGCCCTGAGAACAAGGGGACAGCGAAAAGACTAGAGAAGAAACGTAACCTGGCCTGAAAGAGCTCATCACTCCTTGTTTCACTTTGTCATTCATTTGTAGTAACTAGATTTGTACTCTACAAAGCTAACCTCACTCCGACACTATGGAATTTACCTTCGGCACCCATCACCCCTCACTGTGTGTGTTACAGCCCCTGCTTCTCACTCCCTAACCTTATTATGTAACGCACTTAGATTCTATACGCTCCTCATAACAAATCACCCCCTAGTTTTTCATTTCAGAAACAAGGTCACTGGCCAATAAACCAGAGGCAAACGGACGCAATTACCAGTCTGCTGGACCCCAATTACCAGCGACCTGATGCCAGCGATGACTGTTTTGAAATAATGCAAAGGAAAGGAGGAATGCAAGACCTTCACTACTTTGATCCTTATCCTCTACCCTGGACTGTGGAAGCCCCACATATAAAATCTTCCCTGATTCTCAAAGAGGGGTGCCCAGTTCTTGAGGTGCTAGCCAGCTGTGTCTTCCCTGCTGCCTGGCAGAAAAATAAAGCCATCTGTCTCTTCCTCCAAAACCCCTGTCTCCGTATTTCTGTTCGGCCTCGGTGCACAGGGAAACCGATACTTTGACAACGGTCTGTGGCCAGTTCCCACACTAATTCCCCTCTACGCCCACAGCCCTGGCCCAAGCCCGATCTTGTGCCTGGTTCCTCCATCAGACCTGACAAACCTCCCTGCCCCACGGTGCGTCTCACATCCCACCCCAACGTGGTCTTTCTGAAGCATAAACGAAACTGTGACTCTCTCCCTCCTGTAATCCCCCAAAGTTTCCCCACTTTCGCTAGGGTATCTGCCAAGGCCCTGAGAGTCCCCGGCAGCCCCACTAGGCTGCTGACTCCTGGGTTCCCAGACACTGAGCACCTCAGCGGGCCAGGTGACACGGCAGGAAACCCCAGAACTGCTCACCTCCGGAGGGGGCTGGCACTGCCACTGCCTGATCAAAGAGAGCAGAGAAGGGTTCCCCAGCTGGGACACAAACTCTGCACGAGTGGCCTCTCCTTGAGCCATTAGCTCACCTCGTATGACTTGAGGGAAGGAAGGACCGAGGCACACTTGGTTCCTAAGGAGGATGCTATAGGCTCAGTCATGTCTCCCCAAATCCACATGCTGAATGCCTAACCCCCAGGACCCCAGGATGTGTCTGTATTTGGAGATGGGATTTTTAAAGAGATCATCAAAGTAAAAATGACGTCACTAGGGTGGATCCTAATCCAATAGGATTGATGTCCTACAAGAAGAGATTAGGACACAGATAGGCACAGGGGGAGACCATGTGAGGACCTGGGGAGAAGATGGCTGTCTAAGCACCAAGGAGAGAGGCCTCAGGAGAAGCCAGCGTGCAGACACCTTGATCTCCGACAGCATCCAGGACTGGGAGATAGGCCTGTTATTCAAGCTGCGCAGTCTGTGGTATTTGTTACGGTGGTCCCGAGCAGACTCACAGGGTAACTCAGGGCTCAGACTGGACAGACCCCGCTCTCCATCCCCTTGTACGTGAGTTACAGGAGCCCCAGGCACTGAGGAGGGGGTCCCTGAGGAGGCACAAGATAGAAGATGCTAGGCATTAACACGACTGCATTCATGTTAAACGTGCCTGAAGTCCATTCACCTGAGATGGTTTTGTCCTGCATGTACATCGGCACCTTTAGTCTGAACTGCAGACCTTTGGCTTCACCACCTCCACTGCGAGCATTAGCTTCACCTGCTGTGGACCATCTCCTATAGGATTTCCAGAACCACGGAGCATCGAAGCTTCACAGAACCCAGAATCTGTGCGCTAGTGTCTGGGCGACCCTCACAACAGAGCCGCACAGCTGCCCATCAGAACCCATTTCCCTTTTTCCTGTGCACAGCTACCCTGCACATCCCAGCCTTCCCACCCCTTACAGCTGGGGCACAGTGTCTCGTGTTACCAAGGGGAAGGGGTGGAGGTGGTGAGGGCCTTGGCCAACCTGCATCCTAGGATGGAGGGCACGATGTCCCTGTGGTCACCCCACCCCGCTGGTTGAAACACTCACCTGGAAGCAGGGAGGAGAAACAAAGTGGGGGCAGAGCCTGGGAACTGACACCCACCTGCCCTGGACTCTCACAGGAAGGGGACAGAGACATCTTGAGCTTCAGCCCAGTTTGGGGAGACACTATGTTCCAGCAACAAACTTGGCCTTAAACGCTAAGTTGCTTTACAAACCCCTCCCCAGCTGTCACAGAAAGTCAGGCTTCATCTCATCACACGTTTCTCAAACACCAGCTCACGCTGAGACCAACTCTCAGGTGATGGTGTTTCAGAGCAGCCCCTTTAAAAGATCCCTGGATTTCAGCTCTCCCCGCCCTGCCTTCAGTTTAAGCGAGAAGTTTCCTTGACAACCTTGACAAACCTGCTCAGTTTCCTTAACAACCAAGCTTCGCAATCTCCCAAACTCTTCTCCTTCAAACATTCCTATTCTAAGCTTGATGAGCCTAAAGTGACAGTGCTGTCATCACGTGCCACAGGGTGACTCCTCCAAGCCCGTAGTTACTGGTTACATGATGCTACTGATGATGACATCCCAGAAGAGCCAGCTTTGCAATATCACCATTTCTGGACTCGGCACTGGGTCCCTTTCCACGGACAGAGTGGAGTGGCTGTTTCCACGGGCCCCGTGGTGGAAGAGCTCACCGAATGCAGCCAGGACTTCATCCTTTCCAGGTGATTCCAGGGTCCTCATTCTCCCCAGACCCCCACCCACATGGCTGCTGGCTGCTATCTATACGGGACCTTGGTAATCTCCTAAAATTAGGGTTATTTTATACACAGGTAATGGGTTGAATGCTGGTCCCAAAATATGTTCCCCCAGAACACAGGAACCGGACCATATCTGGGAAAAGCGTCTTTGTATACGTAGTTAAGTGTCTCAAGGTGAGGCCATCTGGGGTTAGCGTGGCCCCCAATCCAATTGAGAGAGTCCTTATGAGACAAAAGAGGAGAAACACAAACATAGAGGAGAAGCCACGTGAAGGCAGAGACAGGAGGGCTGCAGCCGCAAGCCTGGGGATGCCTGGAGCCCCCCAAAGCTGGAAAAGGCAGGAAGAGCCCTATCCTGGAGCCTCTGGAGGGACGTCCATCCTGGAACACCTTGATCTCAGATGTCTGGTCTCCAGGACTGGGGGAGGATGAATTCCTGTTGTTTTAAACCACCCAGCTTGTGGTCATTTGTTACAGAAGCCACAGAACAGAGTCACACGGACCCTGCTCTGTGGGACCCTGGAAGTGCGGGTCTCATTAAAGACCAACAGAGGCTGGGTTACAGAACCCTTAGAGTCAGCACTGGGCCCCAGAAATTCTAAAGCAGTGGCTGGACACCAGAACGTTGAGGGGTCAGTCGGAAGCCAATCCCTAAGGGTGCCGGCTGCACACGGCCTCCCCAGGTTTTTATGCCTGCCTGTACAAGTTGGGGATAAGTATTTCCATCCTGATTCAGGACCTCTGATATCACCGTTCACGCTGCCAATTAAGAACCCACTAGTTACACAGAGGAAAACCCTATCAGGAAAACCCTTGCTCCAGTGGTAAACAATTCTGAAGTTGGTCAGAGGTGGGGAATCATCTCTCATGCAGCCAGCAGCCCCCCCGCAAGGAACGTCCTCATTGCAAAGCTGGGGGACCATGTCAAGGCGTCCCTGAGTAAACATGAGCTGACCCCCAGGCCAGCTGCTGCTGAACTGTTCCCACCCTTCCCAGCTAAAACACCTGAATGTGTGCAAGGACTTGAAAGCCTAGAGGAAGGGCCATGGAGCCACACCAGCACGGAGGCCAACTTGGGGCCTGCAGGCCAGCCAGCATGGTCCTGGCCCCGGGCGCTCTTCTGGAAGCTTTCCATCTCCCTGCCCAATGTACCCCTCCTGTCCCGGCTCCCACTGCTTTTCTCCGTCCTCACCTCTGCCCGGGGAGAAATTCCAGCGGCAGGTATGGGCGACACATCCTCTTCTTTAGCAGGTGGCAGCGCGGCAACTCCTGCAGAAAGTCCACCAGAGCCCCACTCGCACCGGGCCACGCACAGAGCCGTGGGCCCTACTCCCTCCCACCAGCCCAGCCCCGAGACTGCCGATGGGGCAGAGAATATGGCGTCAGGCACAGCTGCAGGGGCTCTTGCTGCCTGGAGCGGTGTTTATATTGACCTCAGCCCAGGCACACCTGGGGAGGACTGGCCGGCCGGGTCAGACTGCCCAGGTCAGCCATTCCTCACCCCTCAGGGGCTCACAGTTGCATAAAATGGACCTTGCTGCACCGGTCAGTTCCAAGGAACACGTGTAGGTCCTGAGGGTCAGGATAGACAAGGGGCTGCAGCCCTGGCTTGTTTTCTAATCATTTTATCTGGCCCATGAGTGGGAGACAACTTCAAGAAGACCCTCTCCTAATAAGAGGAACCCAGGAGTCAGGGAGAGGAGGGGTGGTGGGTGGAGACAGAGACCTGGTGCCCCGGCTGCAGTGGAAGTCCCTGGAAGACCAGGCGGAGGGAGGCCACACAGAGTGAAGCCCAGGGTCACAGACCTGTCGGAGCTGCTGTTTGTTAGTTCAAGTCCTGCTCTGAGGTGCTCTGTGTCAGCTCTGAGGGACAGGTGAGATGGGGGTGCTCTGCAATGAGGGCTATGCGCACGGTTCCTGTGTGCCCAGCCCTGCCGTGGTACCTGCACAAGGGTGTTCCGTATCCAAGGAGGGGCCTGACCACGAGAGCCCCGTGGGCTGCTGGGTAGCTGCACAGGTGAGCTCCATATCCTGGGAGGGGCCTGACCACGAGAGCCCCGTGGGCTGCTGGGTACCTGCCCAGGTGAGCTCCATACCCTGGGAGGGGCCTGACCACGAGAGCCCCGTGGGCTGCTGGGTACCTGCCCAGGTGAGCTGTATATCCTGCGAGGGGCCTGACCACGAGAGCCCCGTGGGCTACTGCGGAACTGGTAAAGATGTCGGGACAGTCAGTGAAGCCACTGAGGATATGCATCCAATAGTTCCTAATTCCTACACCCTGCTGGTCATTGTACCATCCCCCAGGACATAGTATTCTGTATGAGACTTACATGATGCTTTCTTCTGTATTCCATTAGTCCCAGAGGTCACAGAAATTTTGGCTTGTGACTGGCAGGACTCAGCATACAAGGAAGACAGTACTGCTGGGCCGTCCTCCCCTAAGGGTTCAAAACTTCCCGCACCACCTTTGGGGAAACTTAACTAAAACCTCAAAGATCTACCTCTGGAGAAGGGAACCCTCCTTCAATATGCAGATGACATTCTGATCCCCAGCCCTACTAAGGAGGCCTCTGAACTACCTAGCCAATAAAGGATAGAAGGTGTCCAAGACAAAGGCTCAAATATCACAGACTAAGGTGACCTGCCTGGGCTTCATTCTCACAGAAGGTCGGAGAAGCCCATCCCAGGAAAGGGAAGAAGTCATTTGCAGCCTTACCCCTTCTAAACCTAGAAGACAGCTTAAGGGTTCCTAGGGAGGTCGGGGTTTGCTGCATCTGGATCCCTAACTACAGTCTAATAGCTGGGCCTCTATATGAAACATTGAAAGGAAAAGATGATGATCCGTTCGAATAGAATCCAGAAGCGGTCTTTCAAGAATGGAAAGAGCAGTTAATTCAGACCCTTGCCCTGGACCTCCCTAATTTAGCTAAACCCTTTGACCTTTACATTCTGGGTAGAAAGTGAATCGCCCTTGGAGTATTAGTGCAAAAACTGGGACCTCTTGAAATGGAACAATGCAAGAATGCCCTCCAGGTAGGAGAAAGTACGGTCACCAAGGGCTTGGCCCGCCGCCCCATCCGGCCAAGATACTGGGGGTATCTAAAAACCTGGAATCCGCAGCCCGCAAGGCCAACTCCCTCCTAAGGGGAAAGGACCGCACGCGGTGATCCTAACCACCCACCATGCCCTGAAGTTGCAGGCGTCGCTCCGTGGGCACACTGACCTCGAGTGAGGAAGCCCTCCAACTCCAACCTCCAGAGGGACAACGGGGGGCAACGGGTCCCCATGATGACCCGTGTGACCATCACTTGACGTGGATCTTCTCTCAGAAAACAACAAGAGCGTGCCCCAAAAGAGCAGACTACTGCTTGCAGGACTTACTGCACCCAGAGCGGAGCTCATAAGCTTGGCGGGGGAACCTTAAATAACGCTGTCACCATAGAAACGCCTACAGACACCGCGGTGACGGCGGCGGCCGATGAGACCGGTTGCACTCCTGGATACTTGAAAAGGCCGTTGACTCAGTGGCCGTCATGGGTCTGGATCACCACCGGCCCTGGACTGTGTGGGAGTTGAGCAGGCAGGGTTCTGACACCTGGTGCTGTTTGTACGTTAATTCAGGGGCCTAATTGAAGAAAGCGCAGACTACTGGTCAGAGCATCTAGGCTGGCAGAAACCGTCTGCCTAAGGTGGCCGAACAAATGTGGGCGGGGTAAAACCGGCCCCCCAGCGTCTCTGCGCATCTCTTTCCTGCACCCTTAAAGGTCATTAGAATCTATAACACTTCAAATGCTGGGGCTCAGGCGGACGAGCAGTGAGGGAAGAGCCCTGGGGACAGTCAACCTCACCTGGAGGCTGCTGGGGAGAAGTTCTGCCCCTCCCCCCGGGTATGAGGCCTCCCGACTCAGCACGAAGCAGTTACAGAAGCGGGGTCTGCACCCTCAGCGCCCCAACAATGAGGAATGGGACAAAAGGCAGAGGAGGGGTTTGTCACCGGCAGAGCCCATGAAAAAATCCTGGGAGATAAAAATAGAATCCGGGCAATAAAGTAAAGTCTAACGTTTATTCCTTTGTGCTTTGTCTAATTTCACTTGCCCCTAGGTTTCCACATGCAGAGGTCCCACACCCGGCACTTCAGAACCTATTTCCTGGTGCAAAATGGCTGGGCCGACACCTCAGCTCGCGGGGCCCCATGCAGACTCCGCGACAGGGAGCCTGAGCTCCAGCCAACCCGGCCCTCGAGACTCCGCCCCTTCCGTCCCGCTGATGCTGCCGGGATCCCCACACAGCAGCCCCGCCCACAGCCCTCGGGGGAGCGCACGCTCTCACCTCTCCCCGTTCTCTGATCAGAATCTAAAGTTTCCTTTGCTTCTGAACCAAACTCAGTCTCGTTCTCTTGGCTCCAATGACACGGGGCAGGGGACCCTTGTTGGGGCCCACTCTGCAGGATCAGTGACAGAAATTGAGAACATTGTAACTTCAATGAACAGATGTGTGAGCCAAACTGTAATTAACCTAGAGCCGTGTATAAGGCTCGGGTAAAATAAGATGTTTCCAACACTTCCATTTGATATTTCCATCACTTTAGTATAGGCAAGTTCAGTGAAGGGGTTTGTCTTATTTGTCAGGTCAACATTAGAGAAATGAAGTGATTTCTTTCCAAGGATGTACATCGAATAATCTTGGCTGAAGCTTCAATATAGTTTTGAATGCTTTTCCATTGAAAATGATACCTCTCTTTCAGCTCCCCCATTTCTGAGAAGCATAAAATCTTATAATTTATTATTACCAAAGGGGAAAGGTGCAGGGAGGGATAAATGAACAGTTTGGGATTAACACATACACACTGCTATGTATAAAATAGATCATCAACACAGAACTACTGTACAGCACAGGGAACTACACTCAATATTTTGTAATAACCTAGAAGCGGAAATAATCTGAAAACGAATAGATATTTTTATTGACATCATCTATCAATGACAGATACAATGTACCCTAAGGGAGGCCGATGGTCAGCGCTTCTGACCCTGAAGACTTTAATCATCTTAAGTTCGGACTCTGCCTACTGCCCAAGGCCCTTAATGAACATACGTGTAGCCATAGCGTAAAATTCCCCAGTTTAGGGTTCAGGGAGACACTGATTTGGAAACATCCCTGGTGTTCTCTTACCATGCACGGGACCCTTCCTACAGCTAAAACATGACTCTGACACCCAGAAGGTGGTACACCATTTGATCGGGAAGAGTTTGGAAAAGGCATCTCATCTCCTCATCTCCAGGGAGTCGGGTTCACCCCTCCAGTGTCTTTCCTAACAATCTCCCCACTTGGGGATGTCAGCACCTTCAACCTCCTGTTGCGCACAGTTTGGAATCTGTCCAGAGGATGAAGCGGAAGGATGAGAAACAATGAGAGAAAAGTCCTAGGTGTTCGGACAGGCACATGTCACTCTCATTTCCAATCAGGAAGATGAAATGACCAAAGGCTAAGATTGCCCATGGAAAAAGAATACGGCTTGAGGAAATCCCACTGTTTTGTGGCCAGTTCCCAAAAACACAAGTTGAAAAATGGAACTCAGGATCACTAAAATTCACGAAACTGCAGAGTTGAAAATATCTATCATTGAAAAATGTCTTGAGGGAAGTCACCGAAAAGGAATTGTAAGCAAGGGAGAATGGCAGGAAAGGGATTTGAAGAGGTAAAAAGGACTCATCATGAAAGCACAAAAAAGGGGCTGAACATCGCCAACGGTGCAGTTAGCCAAAAAGGGCGTATGCTTTTTTCCTGAATATATTCAAGAAAAGGGCATACACCCTTTTTAGCCAACCAAACAGGTGGGCATTGCAAATCAATACTACAAAAAGTATCACACTTCGCATCAGTCAGAAGAGCCATCCTCATAAAGTGTAAACACCAGAAATGCAGGACAGGGCGAGGAGTGAAGGGAGCCCTGTGAGGCTGATAGTGGAAATGTAAATTGCCAACGGGCACACTGAAGAAGTGTACTGTGTTTACTAAAACATCTAAACAGATGAGCTACAGAGCATAGGGCACTTGCACTCATGGGCGAATATCTTGGGAAAAACAAAAATCGTCAGGATACAGGCACCCCAACGTTTACCGCCTCTCTGTTTAAAAGAGCCTCGACTTGGATAAAACCTAAATATACCTGGAAGGAAAAAATGGATAAAAGAGATGTGGTACGTATGTAGAGTGGAATATAACTCAGCCAGGAAATCAATGAAATAAGGCCAGTTGCATCAACTCAGGAGGAGTTACGTAAGATCATTCTAGGTAACATAAGTCAGAAAGAAAAAGACACATATCGTAAGATATAACTTAAAGGTAGAATCAACAATGGCTACACATGAAACAAATTACAAAACAGAAACATAGTCAAATATGTAGAAAACACACATAAGGCTGCTAAAGGGGAAAGGTGGGGAGGGGTGAGGCATTATCCAGGAGGTTGAAATTAGCAAAGATACCGTTCCAAATACCAAATTGATAATAGACGAGGCCTACACAGAACCTCAAAGAACTGCACTCAGCACACTCAAGTCACCAGAAAAAATTCTATACGACTGTTAAGAATCTGAAAAAGAATTTATTGATGTCTGTTTCAACGTGAATCAAGTGGATGTAGAACAGCAACAAACAGCGTTGAAAATCAGCTGTAACCAATATAACAATAGTAGAAAAAGACAGTGACAGACATAAAAACCCTTATAACTTTTGCTCAGGGGCTATGATGCAACATGGATTGAACACACCTAGACACACAGCAGGATGAGACATAAGGTTGGACACTCTTGGGACTGAGAGGATTGGTGAGGTTGAGTGAGCAAATGCAGACCCTTTAAAGTAATACTGTGTGCTACCCATTCCATGGGTCCCAACTCTCCAGGTGCAACGCAACCTTCCTACAGCTAAAAGATGCATGGGAAGCCCAGAGGATGATACACCGTGTGATCATGAAAGGTTTCGACAGCGCACCTCATTTTTCATCTCCTGGTGCTCGGGTTCACCATTCCAGCCGGTTTACTAACAATCTCCCCACTTGGAGAATCAGCACCTTTAACCTCCTGTTTCGAACAGTTTGCAATATGTGCCAAGGATGAACGGGAAAAGGGGGAACCAATGAGAGACTAGCTGGAGGTGTTTGGTCGGGCACATGTTACTCTCATTTCCCATCACGAAGAAGAATTCACCAAAGGCTCAGCCTGATGTCCCGAAACCAGGATAGGGCCTGAGGCGATGCTGTGGTTTTCTGGGCCAGCTCACAAAAAGGGCAGTTGAAACATGGAGCTCAGGGGCACTGCAACTCACAAACCTGCACAGTGATAAATGACAACTACCATCCAAAAATACATTGAGTTAAGGCAACGAAGAGGATTTGAAAGCAAGGCAGAATTGCAGGAAACAGATTTCAAGAGGTAGATTGGAGTTTCCTTGAAAGCACATGAAAAGCGGCAGAACTTGGACAATGATGCAGTTGGCCAAAAAGGGAGTATGTGTTCCTTCCTGAATATATTCAGGTAAAAAAGCATACACACGTTTTGGCCAACCAAGCAAGCTGGGAGAGCAAATCAGCACTACAAAGAAGTCTCACTTCCCCCCGGTCAAAACGGCCATCTGAAAAAAGTGTAAAAAACCACAAATGCAGGACAGGCCATGGAGAACAGGAAACCTTGTTATGCTGACGGGCGGGATGAAAATTGCCGCAGACACTCTACAAAAGTGTATGGTGTTTCCTAAAACATCTAAACAACAGAGCTACAGAGCATAGGGCACTTCCACTCATGGGCGTATATCTTGGGAAGACTAAAAATCAACAAGACACAGGCACCCCAAAGCTTAGGGCTGCTCTGTTTACAAGAACCTCGACTTCGGTACCCGTTCCATATCCCAGGAAAGAGAAAAATGGATACAGAAGTTGTGAAACTTATGTACAATGGAATATCACTCAGCCATGAAATCAATGTCATAAGGCTAGTAGCAGCATAATGAGTGGATTTAGGTACGATAATTCAAAGTGAAAAAGGTCACACAGAAAAAGAAATTTATCAAAACATATCACTTATAGAAGGAATGTAAACATGGCTACAAAGAACTGAATTAAAACAGAACAGAGTCACGCTTTTAGAAAACACACTTATGCCTGCTTCAGGGGAAAGGTGAGGGGGGGGTTTCATAAAACAAGAGTTTGAAATTAGCACAGATACCATTCCAAAAACCAAATGTGTAATAGACAAGACCTACTCCTTGCTCAACGAACTGGACTCAACAGCTCCTATTCATCGCAGAAGAAAAATTCCAGCCCTTGTTTCTCAGGAGCTCTGGGGTCTACCTGCGAGGTAAACTTAACTCACCTGGCACAAGGCGGCCATCCCGGGTTTCACATCAACATGATCTCAGGCACAAACCTCCTGGCTTTTCCATTGTGTCTTTAAGTTACTTGTTGAAACAACTGCACAAATATGACAAAGATATAAAATCAGGCATCTTCTGCCCCAGTGCCTGCTCATAAATGATTTTCTGCCACTTTAATGATAAAGATAGAACATTTCAACATTCTGCTGCCCTTATTATTTGTCATTTTTCTTGATATTTCTATTGAATACTCTTTCAATATTTTAACAATGGAACATTTATTTACCTTGTTCCAGACCCAGCCTGTAGTGGTAAAGGTTTTGTTGTTATATTTCTATTATGTTTCCTTTAAAAATCATTATGCTATTTAACTGGATTAAGTCAATTCTATAGGCATTTATCTTATGATATTGATGAAATTAATACATAGAGGGCAGTAGTACAAGTTGATTGTACTCCAGAGCCTCTATTAGCACAGTTAAGTAAGTATAACTATTATCTATATGTAAACCAAAGTACATGCCAAGTGAGACTCTCCGACGCTTCTTCACTGTCTGCCCCTCAAGCCTGTGAGAAATGGAATATTTCTTGCCACCTCAGTAAACAAAAGATGCCACAGTCATCCTCTCCAATGTGAGCGGGCAGGCCCTGAGGAACTCAGGATATGCAAATACAGGATGCAGGCCCCAGAGAGCTGAGGTGCATATCAAAGGAAGGAATTCGTGAGCCTGACTCCAGCATCTTCGCATAAGGAAAGCCCTGCATTGCTCACCTTGGGAGAGCAGGTTCTCCTTAGCTGACAATCACCTTTTCACGTCCCCCATCACCTGCGCCAGCCCCCCGCCCTGTCCCCTCCCGCCCCCCCGGTGCTTTAGCTCAGGGAGGAAGGGGCGCACAAGGCCTCGGCTGAACAAGAGGCCTGGGAGCATCGGGAGGAACTTTCGCCGCTTTCTCCGCCGTCGGGAGGAGGGTCGCTGACGCTGCGGCCGGACCCTGCGCCTCCCTCGCCCCGTGTCCCCTCAGGACGTTCAGCCTCCCTCTCCCCACGCCCCCCGGGCCCCGCGAGACAGGCCGAGGGCAGGGCCGAGAGGAGAGGCCGAAGTTCCCCGGGACCAGACCCCGAGGCCGCTCGTTCTGCACAGCAGCGGCGGGTGGCCGCGAAACCCTTCCCCTCAGAAGCTGCTTTTGCGCGGCCGCCCGGGCACCAGACCCACTTACCCGGCCCGCCGTCCCCACGACTGTCGCGGCTTCGGCCGCCGGGGCCCCTCCGCAGCCGGCAGCGTCAGTGAGGCCGCCCTCCCCTCGGGCTCCAGGGCAGCTCCGTGACGGCGGACGGAAGAGACCCCGAGCCGGGAACTCCAGCTCTGAGGAAACGCGGGCTCCGTTCTGGACGCAGTGGGTGGGGCCGTTCTGCCCCGAGGCCTCCTGGGAGGGGGCGGGGCGCCGGGGGAGGAGCCGCCAGGAGCTCAGGGCCCCGTCGGGGGTCCTGGAGGGGCGGCCCGGCCTGAGGGCCCCGCCCACTGTGGCCGCAGCACAGGCCTTTTCCCTGCAATCCTACACAAAAAGTCAGAAAGATACACACGGTCTACAGTGAATGTTCACAAACGGTGGTTGCTGCTGTGCTTACTATCCTATTAAACGTGGGAAATCCATAACACACTTGAAGTTAGAAGTTAACTATGAATGTTTACCTTTCCTTATTATGTCTCTGCTATTCACAATTGTCGTTAATGAATCAGAGACTGTGGCATCACTAGTTAAAAATGAGCTCGTTTAAAAAATAGAACTCAGGCCCACCGGCCCTACTGTATCAGAATCTGCAATTTTACACTCTCTCCAGTGTACTTGTGGACCCATGAATAGTTGAAAGGTACATTTCTACCTCGACATGTCTTTTCTGTCTGAGAAATACGCACATTTTATCCAGTTTGATATAAATAAAACACTCAAAAATGCATATGTCCGTGTTGAAACCACCATTTTATCATTTCTTTTCCAGATGACTATAGTCTCTATACTGGTTTTATGGATCACATGACATACTCATTTTTGTAGTTAGAAATAGAGAAAGTTACTTTGTGAAAAAAAAAAATATATGTATATATATATATTAGTGGATGATTGAAGACACTCTTCTAAATTAAAACCAGTTCTCTTAATTTGCTCTTTTCTTCTTGCGTCACATTATGAACTCTTCCCGTGGCCACATGTCATGTGTACTTTTAATTTCAGGGACTGCTGACATCCCAGGATGTGCCCATAGATTTCTCTCAAGAGAACTGGGAATGCCTGGACCGAGATCAATGGGAATTGTACAGGGATGTGATGTGACAAAAGTATAGGATCATGCTCTCCTTGAGTGAGGATACCTTCCTTCCAGAATTCCTTATCCACCCACAGGGTTTAGAGGCCTTCATTTGTAGAATGTCTCCTGGAATGTTCTGCTTCCTACAATAGGGTTTCAGATTGCAATGATTCAGGAAATATTGGGAGTTTGTGGGTATAATTTATGTTATTCTTTGCAAACTGCAGCCTCCTTTATAATATACTTTGTAACTGCTTGGGATGTGTCTATATGAACAGTGTACTATATGCTTCTGTTATAGTCCTTACAATATTTTATTCTCTTATTATCTGTAACAATCTTCCATGGATTCTTTGGGCTTAAGGTGTATTAAAAGGGAGACGGCGATTCTGGGACTTCCCTGGTGATGCAGTGGTTAAGACTGCGCCTGCCAATTCAGGGGACACGGGTTCGATCCCTAGTCTGGGAAGATCCCACGTGCAACGGAGCAACTAACCCAGTGGGCCACAACTACTGAGCCTGCGTGCCACAACTACTGAAGCTGGTGCACCTTGAGCCCGTGTGCCATTTATTTTTAGAGAATAAAATCACCTCTGAGTGATTACAATTTAGACCAGCTAGTCAAAATTCTTTATCACCTGTTCTTCTCAAACACTGATCAATGGAACAAGTTTTACTAGGGATAAGAGTGTAATTGTATTCTAGAGTTCATATCGGCAATATGGTTTTTGACCTTGATGCTGGATCACGACATTTCAATGGTATAACTGCTATTAATTGTCTCTTTGTTCAATGATTAAAGTCTCACATGATCTGAGTTCAGACTGGAGCCATCCTGCTTGGTTTCTGTCTATTGCAGATTTCTTCCAGTATGAAAGGACAAGAGCAATACGGCTTACTTTACACAATGTCTTCAAACTAAATGATGACATAATCTACATTCAATTAATTTATACATACCCTACTGTAGAGCAGGGTTTGTTACGGTGGCAGAGCCCGGTAATTATGTAAAACTGAAACTTTTATCTGCACTGGTTCAAGTCCTCTTCCTAAGAATATGTTTATAATCAACACTCTTTCACAAGTTACCCAATTTAATTCACCATAGCATTCCTCATATTAACTAAATGGAAAATCCTAAGCTATATACAAATCCAGAAAGGGCCAAAAATCATCTGCCCACATGGATTATTACAACCCATTGCTGAGGCATTCAAATTACTTATTAAAGACCCACTATGTCCATCAACAGCATCAATTTATATATTATTGCCCCAATGCTAGCCTTAACCCTGGCTCTCACAACATGAATTCCTCTTCCCATATCTTAGCCACTAATTAATATAAATGTAGGCATACTCTTTATATTAGCCATATCACACCTAGCCATTTATTCCATCCTCAGTTCTGGATGAGCTTCACATTCAACATACTCACTCACTGGAGCTCTAGGGACAGTAGCATAGACAATCTCATATGAAGTAATGTAGCAGTTATTCTATCCTCAGTCTTACTGATAAATGGATCATTTACACTTTCAACAGTAATTATTACACAGGAACACCTATGACTATTTTCTTCTGCCCCCTACTCAGAATTTTATTATCTCCGCAGTAGCAGAGATTCAATGAAGCCTCACTTGATTCAACAGAAGTAGAATCAAAACCTGTATATGACTTCAATGTAGAAGATGTAGCAGGCCCATTCACCTCTTCCTTGCTAGACAATATGTCAATTTCCTTATAATAAACATTTCCACAACAATCCATTTGTAGGAGCATTCGACAATCCCTAGGTGCCAGAATTATATACACCCCAAGTCATCATTAAAACACATCTAACAATCTCCTTTCTATGAATTTGAGCATCCTACCCACAATTTTGATATGATCAACGTCTACATCTCGTATAAAAATTTTTTTTCTACTAACATTAGCCCGATGTATATGAGAGTTTTCACCACCTGTCATCATACCAGCAACCCACCACAAACTTAAGAAATATGTCTGACAAAAGAGTTACTGTGATAGAGTAAATTATAGAGGTTTCAATGCTCTTATTCCTGGAATTGAATTCTTCCTAAGAATTTTATATTCTCCATGTTACCACATTACAGCACATGCTATATACTAAGGTTCACTAGGTAAGCTTCAGGCCCATACCCCCAACATGTTGTCGTAGATCCTTCCTGTACTAATAAACTCTCATTGTTTTTACTATCATTCTACTGACCATTATCACAGGAAATATAATTGTATAAGAAGCTCACACTGGTTAATGGTATCCCCATTCTAATAAAAAACACAAACCCATAAGCTACAGAAGCATCCAACAAATATTTCCTAAAACAATCCACCACACCAATACTACTTATAATGGCTAGTATCATTAATCTAATATACTCTGGTCATGGAACACAACGAATAACAAAAATCTTTCATCCAGCAGCATCCACCCTCATGACAATCGCCCTTGTCACAAAAGTAGGACTTTCCCCATTTCACTTCTGAGTGCCTCACGTCACACAAGGCGTCCCATGAACAGCAGGCCTGATGCTATTAATATGACAAAAGTGCACCCCTGTCACTTTTATACCACATGTCACCATCCATCAACCTAAATATACTATTAATCATAGTGATATTATAAATCATAGCTGGAGGCTGAGGGAGATTTAGTCAGACTCACCTGGAAAAAATTACACCCTCCTCATCAAGTGCCCATATAGGATGAATAACAGCCGTTATAAAGTATATTCCGATTATAACAATCCTAAACATACTAATTTATATCATAACAACACTCTCTTCTTATTATTTATGCCCAGAGCATGGACTACAAGAGTGTCATTATCACACACATGAGGTAAAACACCTCCCATCACAATCCTTTTCCTCACCATTATAGTATCATTAGGACATAGTCCATCACTATCAGGGTTTTTACCCAAATGAATACTTATCCAAGAGATAACGAAAATGACAACATCATTCTACCAACATTAATAGCCATCACAGCAGTGCTCAGCATATATTTCTACTTGCAGCTAACATACTCCACATCACTAACTGTATTCCCTTCATGAAACAACACAAAAACAAAGCACATTGAACATTCAAAGTAATAACCTTCCTATCATTACCAATCATAAAACCCAGACAATTACTCCACATAACACCCATTCCATCCGTGCTGGACTAGGAATTTAGGTTAGTTCAGACCAAGAGCTTTCATAACCCAAAACAAGTAAAATTTACTTAATTTCTAAAAATAAGGATTGAAAGACTTCATCCTACATCAATTGAATGTAAAGCAAACATTGTAGTTAAGCCAAATCTTTACAAGACTGATGAGTTTTAACCCCAGGAAACTTTAGTTAACAGGCAAATCCTCTAGTCAACTGGCTTCAATCTGCTTCTTCTTCATTTGAGAAAGAAAAAAAGAAAAAAGGCAGGAAAATCTCTGGCAGAATTGAAGCTGCTTCTCTGAAATTACAATTCAATTTGTTGATTCACCACAGGGTTTGTGAGAAAGAGGGCTCAATCTCTGTCTTCAGATTTACAGTCGAATGCTAGCTCAGTCATTTTACCTCTGTTCATACACTGTTGATTATTTTCAACAAATCACAAAGATATCGGCATCTTATAATTACTATTTGGTGCTTGAGCTGGAGTAGCAGGCAGCACCTTAAGAATATTAATCCAGGCTGAGCTATGCTAACCTGGAGCGCTACTTGGAGACGCACAAATCTGTAACGTGGTCATAACAGTCCCTGCACTTGTAATAATTTTCTTTATTGTTGTACCCCTTATATTGCAGGGTTTGAAAACTCACTTGGGCCACTAATAACTCGCACACCTGAGGTAGCATTTCCCCGAGTAAACCATGTAAATTTTTGACTACTTCCCCCATCGTTCTTACTCCTACTCATGTCACCAATAATAGAAGCTTGTTCTGGTACCAGTGGACCGTGTATTCAGCTCTAGCCTGCAACCTGGCCCACGCAGGAGCCTCTGTCGACATAACCATTTCCTCCTTACATTTATCAGGTGTCTCCTCAATTCTTGGTGCTATTGCTTTTATTACTATAGTCTTTCATACAAAACCAGCAGTCATAACCCAATACCAAACACCATTATTTGTTTAATCTTCACCAACTATAGCCATATTACTATAATTACCACTCTCAGTCCGAGCAGCCAGAATTGCCATACTCTTAAGAGATAGAAATCTCAACACTACTTTCTCTGACCCTGCAGGAGGAGGCCGAATCCTATACCAACACCTATTTTGATTCTTTGGTCACCCTGAAGTCTGTATTCATGGCCTACCAGGGTTTGTTATAAATTCACACATCATTACACACTATTTAGGACAAAAGGTGCCTTTCAGCTATTTAGGAATAGTATGAGTCATGCCCACTGGCTTTTTAGGATTTCTCTTGTGGGCCCATCATATATTTACCATAGGGAGAGCTGTCCACTCAGGAGCATACTTTGCAAAAGCTACCATAATTGCTTCTATCCCGACAGGAGTGTGCTTTCTCTGGTTGCAGGGAGCAGTAGCGACTCTACGCTGCGGTGCATTGCCTTTTCACTGAAAAGGCTTTCTTTATTGCAGAGCATGGCTTTCACGCTCTAGAGGGCAGGCTCAGTAGTTGTGGCACATGGGCTTTTTGCTCCACGGCAGGTGGAATATTCCCACACGATGGCTCGAACCCGTGTCCCCTGCATTGGCAGGCAAATTCTTAACCACTGCACCACCAGGGAAGTCCCTGGTTAGCAACTGTTCACGGAGGTAATATTATATGACCTCCAATATATTATGAGTTTTAGGCTTTAGTTTTTCTTTTTACAGTAGGAGGTTTCACAGGAATCATCTTAGTGAACTCATCCCCGGACACTATCCTCCAGGATACATACTATGTAGCAGCACACTTCCATGACCTAATGTCCATGGGAGCGGGCTTCACTATTACGGGAGGCTTCCTACACGGATTCCCACTATTCTCAGGTTACACAGTGAACTCAGCATGAGCAAAAAGTCACTTCACGCGTATATTTGTAGTAGTAAATATGACTTCCCGCAGCACTTTCTGGCCTCTCAGGAATGTCATTACTTTAGTCTCACTACTCGGAGGCACACACAACATGAAATATTGTGTCTTTTGGCTCACTCATCTCAATAGCAGCAGTAATGCTAATCATAATCTTCATACTTTGAAAAGCATTTGCATCTAAACAAGAAGGCTAAGCACTAGAAACTGATACTCCTAACCTAGAATTGTTACATAAATGCCCTCCACCATATCCTATGTTTCAAGATCCTACCTATGTAAATATAAAATAAGGAAGGTCTCAAGTCCTTTTCAACCACTTTCAAGCCAACACCATAACAATTATGTCTTTCTCAATAAATGAGAGAAAAGTAAAAAGTGATGTAGCTTTGTCAAACTTAAATCAGAGGCTAAAATCCTGTATATCACGAAGGCATATCAATTTCATCTAGGATCTCAAGATATAACATCACCGATTATGGAAGAACATTTACATTCTCATCATCACACATTAATAGTGATTTTTGAAACTAGTTCTCTATATTATTTCTCTAACATTGACAACTAAACTAACTCATATACATATAATAGATGCACAGGTAGAGAAAATGTGAACAGTTTACCAGCCATTATTGTAATCTTAATTGCTCTATCATCATTGTGAATCCTTTACATGATACGTGAAATCAATAACTCTTCCCAAACCATAAAATCGATGGGTCAGTAATGATACTGAAGCTACAAATACACAGATTATGAAGATTTAAATGTTGGCTCCTCTGTAATCCCCACATCAGGGCTAAAACCAGGAGAATAATGACTAATAGAAGTCAACAACCACGGAGTTAGAGAGAGTCATAGAATATTAGTTTCATCTGAAATTGTTGTACACTCCTGAGCTGTTCCTTCTCAGGCCTAAAAAGGGCTGCTATCCCAGGACGCCTAAATTAAAGAATCCTAATACCAACAGGACCAGGCCTATGTTGTAGACAAGAGAGCTCATTTTCCTGAGTTCAAAGACAGGCCAGAGGGATATGGCTGAGATGAGGGGTGAATCTGGAGCCCATGGGGATGCACTCTCCAAGCTCCAGGATAGGAATGGGCCATTATTGGTTTAATGGACGTCTGGGGTCCCAGGCCACCCACACCACACCCTCCCGAGCAGGATCTTGGCAACATTCCCTGTCAGTGATGAGGCAACCTAGCACTTGTCACGCCCCGATGTTGTGTCCTATGTGGGCACCATGCTGTGGGGACCACACCCACACTCTGCAGGTCCATGCTACAGGGTCCTTCTTGCCTCAGGAGTAGAGACCACCCAGCAAGCAGTTCGCTCCCCAACCAGCAGGAGGAGGGGAGGAGAGCAGGGGCACCAGGGGAATCTCACTCAGACAACAACACCCAGGGGTGCCAGCGGGGACAGTGATGATGCAGATGAGGCCCAGACCAAGAGATGCGACCAGAGGACACAAAAGGCAGCTGATCAGGTCCTGACTCAACTGCATCCCGGACACCTTTGTCCCTCCTACGCCCCTTCCTCATACATCCCCTCCTGAAATGCAGATTCTTCAGATGCAAACAGGCAGAGCCTCAGACTGAAAGTCAGCTCTTCCAAAATGACCCGTCAGCAAACACTGCAGGATTGTGCTCCAGTGGGGGACCTGGAGTCCACAACTCAGGGACTGAAGGGGACATCGGTGCCAGGGCCAGTGTGAGGGGATGGGGAGGGAGACTTTCATGGTTGTGGAATGTTGGTTTTGCAAGATGAAAAGTTCTAGGCGTGGTGGTGATGGCTCCACGAGAAAGTGAATAGATCTGATGCCTCAGAAACGTGCACTTAAAATGGTGACGATGGTAAAGGGTATGTGACGTGTGTTTTATTTCACTTAAATTCATAAAATAATGTCTTTTTAAATCAGAGTCCATTTCGACTCCCGTTCATCACAAATGCCGGAGACCCAAACACATTCCCCTACCTTAGGGGCCATCACGGTGCCCTCACATGGCACATGGGAGACCGTTCTCACGGGGGCCTAGTCTGTGCTCACCTCACCTCTGTCCAGGGAGACCCAGGCAGTGGTGACCCCCATAGATTAGACATATGATATGCTATGATATTCATATGACACCACCGAACATTGTCACTCAGCAGCACACAGAGCAGCACCCCACTCAAACATGCATGACCTCATATGAATGCGACAAGATTAAGGGAAGAAAAGGAACCACCGGTTAATCAGGGCAACACCCTTAACGCAGAGGTTGGAAATGTCAAAGGGGTAAAGACACACTGCAGGCAAAGAGCGCATAGGGGCCTCCCCATACATGTGATCCTGACCCATGCAGATGTGGTGAGACCCATACAGTGCCCGTACCCTATAGCTGGGGTCACACATCCACACTCACCACGGTGACCCCACCTCCCCAGACCCTGCACCTAAAGTCACACGTTCTCTCTCAACACGTGACCCCACCTCCTCAGACCCCTCCACCTGGGTCACATGTCCACAGTCCCAGGGTGAACTGCCCTCCGCAGACTCCCCCAACTGGGGTCACACGTGCACATCCTCCAGGGTGACCTCACCTCACCAGACTGTGCACCTGGGGTCACATGTCCCCTTGGTCAGGGCACCATAGCTCTGCTCTTGGCTCCCTAATTTGGAAACAAGCTGGGTTCCTGGGACCTGCTGGGATGAGAAAAAGTGTAAGGTGGGTCTCCTGTCCCCACACTTGTCCCACAGAAGTCCTCCTCTTTTCACTTTGGTTCTGTGTGATTTTACCTCTTTTTAAAGCTTTCATGCTAGAGTTGAACACATTACTTGGTTCTGGCAGGCACAGTCTCACTTTCTTGTCTCACTTACTTGTTGAGAAAACTCACAGGACAGCAGGGCTGAAAGCCGAAGGGCAGCTCTGGACGCTGCTGACTAGGGACGGCAGACAGGAAGGAGAGCTCAGCAGCAGCCTCAGCTGTTACCCATCGGCCTTTTGCCCGATCTGCGTGCCCTGCAATCAATTCACCAGCTAAACCTGCCTCCCTTCGCACCATGCACGTGCTGGTAAATTGGAATAATCAGCAGGTAGCCCTCCTGAGGATTATCCACGAGCCCCAAGGAAGGTGAACCTTGCAGGAATAAAGACAAAGGCCCTGCCCATAGCACTGCCCTTGGGAGGACCAGGTCACCACACTCAGAAGAGAGGGTGTTACCTAGACAAGCCCACCTCGGCTCCAGACCCAGACATCTAAGCACTGACTTTCAAATGCAGGCACGGAGCTTCCCAGTACTGAGGCCAGGCCGGCTCTCTTCCCAGCTCTCCATACTCCTAGCATACACGGAACATGGTCAGGTCTAAATCTTCTTATTATAGACAACACATGGTCAGCTCTAAACATAAACAGTAGACAGCACATGGAGAGGTCTGAATTTACCGTGTAGACAGAACTTGATCATGTTTCAACTAGCTTAGGGCTGAGCTCATAGGAGGTACAGATCACACATATGAGTCTCTCATCTTTGGACACCCACATCAGGAAACTGAACAATATCGTTGTCATTAAACATTTCAACAGGCAAAACAGAAATGTTACCAGTGTCTCTGGCCATCTGATGGTCAGGATCCTCATGTGATCCAAGAATTTCTTAGAGTGCAGCCCAGTCTGCGGCCAGGCCAGACAAGAAGTGGCCTGATTCCAGCCTCCCAGGCTTCCAGAAGGAGGCGGCCGCACAGGAGGCCCAGGCAGGACAGTTCTGCATGGTGCGGGCCAGGAGAGCCTGTCTGTCCATTCCACTGGCCGATTCCGCGTGGGGTGCTCAGGGCTGCTGAGAGCCCCGCGCTCAAGTCCTGCCTCCCTGAAGCATGTGCGTGTGCGTGTCCGTGTGCGTGTGCGTGTGCGTGTGTGTGTGTGTGTGTGTGTGTGTGTGTGTGTAGAGGGGGCAGTGGCTGACGGCTCCCACGGCTCCCGTCCCGGGCACCGTGCTGTCTTCGACGGGAGGCACGGGGAGAGGTAGGGGCACAGAAGCCGTTGGAGAGGAGAACCTACCTTGGAAACGCTTGCACACTGGCTGGCCCCACCCGGGGACCCGAGAGCCCATCGTGGGCCAAATGTCCCCCCCAGCCCCCACCCCCGAGGGCAGGGCACCTGCTCTTTCAACAGCACAGGGTCTCACATGAAGTAGACTCAGTGGGGACTTCACCCCTCCCACTCCTAATGCTCAGTTTGGGGAGAATGAACCCCCTTGACTGGGCGATGGGACCCTGTGATGAAACATGTGGTGCCCCATCCAAGTCGGGGTCTGGCTGACAGATGGGAACACAGGAGCCACGTGCATGGCCTGGAGGCCAGGCCAACAGGACGAGCACCTCCAGCCTTGGTCTAGCTCTCCAACTGTGACATTGTAGTTTATAGGGGACCTGGGGCAGGTGACTGAATGTAATGGGGGCCTCAGGTGGACCCTGAATGGGACTTAGAGAAGGTGGGAAGGATGTCACTCAGACAGTGACAGTCATTGGAAGACAGACCCTGTGTCAGGACATCCTGCTTCATCCATTTAAATCCCTGACAGCTCTGATCTTTATGTGGAAAAGCAGGAATGTTAGAGCAGATGCGTGCGGACATATCTGGGGCACAATTCAGTCTGCAACCAACTTCCAAGTGGTTGCAGAAAACACACAGGTGTGCACACAGGTAGACACAGCACACACACAAACATATGCACGTGCACAGCACAAATATATTCACACACTAGCATATGAACACACACGCACGCATGTACCCATGCACACACTAACGTGTGCCAGTGCACATACCTATGCACATGCACAGCATATGTAGGCAAACAGGCACATGCACACACGTAGCACACACACAGGGAATAAAGTGAATCCGTAAAGCATTAATTCCTGAACACAGGTGAAGCTGACATGTATTTTCCCTTTTTCTTAGCTTTGATGTTGTTCACAGTAAAAAGTTTAAGAAAAGAGTTAATGGCAGATGACTTTAGATTCAAAGGACTTTCTGACGTTATTCCACAATTATTATGACATGAGAAATGAATGTAGATATTACACGTGTCCACTAATGGATGAATGGAGAAGAAAAACACGGTCCATCGATACAAGGGAATGTTGTTCAGCCTAAAAAGGAAGGCAATTCTGACACAGCCTTCAGCAGGGATGAGCCTCGAGGGCATTATGCTCAGTGATGTAAGCTAGACACAAAACAACACGCAGTGCTGGCTCCATTCACACGAAGCCCCTAGAGCAGTCAGAAACATAGAGACAGAAAGTAGCATGTTGAGTGCCAGGGGCTGAGGGAGGGAGCATGGGGAGTGCGTGTTTAATGGGGACTGTTTCAATGTTGCAAGATGAGAAAGTTCTGGAGGACGATGGCGGTAAGGTTTGCACAACAGCACCAATTACTTCTTGACCCTGAAATGGCATTTAAAAATGGTTAAGATACTAAATTTTATGTTATGTGTATTGAACCACAATTTTAAAAACTTTTTAAAAACGAACAGGAAATAGTGTATGAATACTACTAGATGCACAACTTCACTAACCACCGAGGGATTAAAACCATAAGAAAAATACTGTGCATACACCTACCAGAATGCAGACATGAAAGACATAGTATCAATTATCAGCAGGCTGTGGGGCAATGGAAAGCCTGGCACGCAGCGGGCCGATGCAACCGCTTCTGAAACAATCGGGCCTCAGAGAGCGAAGTCCGCGCACGCACGCAGACCGGCAGGGCTCCTCCCAGCTGAACACAAACCTACCGGCACTGCACCAGGACACACGGACATGGACTCCGCAGCCACAGGAGCCAAACTGGAAAGAACATGAAGGCCATCACAAGCGGATGCAGAAATGAACCATGCACGCTCCTATGAAGGAATATTCCACAGCAATGGAGTACATTTTGTTTAAAGTTCGTAAAACTATAAAAATTATTTTTAAAAAATCTCTATTCACAAGGTGAAGGAATCCCATGGACACGATGCTGCGCCATCAAGAGCAATAAGGCAGCATGCACGGTACACGCATTTACCGACTTTGGAACTAGGCAAAGCTGGGCTGCGTTGCGCAGAGATGCGTCCCTGGGCGAAAACTCTGAGGACAAGTCACTGGCACAAAATCAGGAGAACAGCTCCCTCACGGTGGGGAGGAGGCTGTGACGAGGGAAGGGCACTCCTGGGTGTCCACTCATCGTGTTCTGTTCCTTGATCTTTATGATTATTCTTTACATGTATATAACCTAAACCTTAATATGTACTTACAGCTTATCATTTTTGTTTAGTAAAAAGGGAGTCTCCCCAACAAAGTAGAAGGAGACCTGCTCCTCCCAGGGAAGAAAAGGAATAGTTTCTACCAGTGAAATCTAGATACCATGGCTGCTTCGACCATCAAGGCTGACAGCAACTCCCGTGAGAGGGACACCGGGGCCACGACCCTCAGAAGGACGCTCGGGGGCCTCAGTCCTGGGTCACTGCCTCTGAGGAGTCCGCGACACCTGTGCAAAAAAAAAAAGTCATTCGCCATTAACTCTTTTCTTAAAGTTTTTATTGTGAAAAACATCAAAGCTAAGAAAAAGGGAAAAATACATGTCAGCTTCACTTGCTTTCAGGAATTAATGCTTTATGGATTCACTTTATTCCCTGTGTGTGCGCTACGTGTGTGCATGTGCCTGTATGCGTACATGTGCTGTGCATGTGCATAGGTATGTGCACCGGCACACGTTAGTGTGTGCGTGGGTACACGCGAGCGTGTGTGTTCATAGGCTAGTGTGTGAATATATTTGTGCTGTGAGCATGCGTATGTTTGTGTGTGTGCTGTGTCTACCTTTGCGCACAACTGTGTGTTTTCTGGAACCACTTGCAAGTTGATTGCAGACTGAATTGTGCCCCAGATATGTCCGCACGCACCTGCTCTAACAATCCTGCGTAGCGACGTAAAGTTCAGAGATCGCAGGGATTTAAATGGATGGAGCAGGATGTCCTCACACAGCGTCTGTCTTCCAGTGACTGTCACTGTCTGAGTGACATCCTTCACACGTTCTTTAAGCCCCATTCAGGGTCCAGTTTAGACCCCATTACATTCAGTCACCTGCCTCAGGTCCCTTAATGCTACAATGTCACAGTTGGAGAGCTAGACCAAGGCTGGAGGTGCTTGTCCTGTTGGCCTGGCCTCCAGGCCCTGCACGTGGCTCCTGTGTTCCCATCTCTCAGGCAGGCCCTGACTTGGATGGGGCACCACATGTTTCTTCACAGGGTCCCATCGCCCAGTCAAGGGGGTTCATTCTCCCCAAACTGAGCATCAGGAGTGGGGGAGTGGGTGACATTCCCCACTGAGTCTCCTTCATGTGAGACCCTGTGCTGTTGAAAGAGCAGGCGCCCTGCCTTTGGGGGTGCGGGGCTGGGGGGTGGCATGTGGCCCACGATGGGTAGGCTGGTCCCCAGGTGGGGCGAGCCAGTGTGCAAGGAGCTCCGTGGTGGGTTCTCCTCTCCAATGGCTTCTGTGCCCCTACCTCTCCCCGTACCTACCCTCGAAGACATCACGGTGCCCGGGACGGGACCCGTGGGAGCCGTCAGCCACTGCCCCCTCTACACACACACACATACACACACACACGCACACGCACACGCACATGCTGCAGGGAAGCAGGGCCTGAGCGCGGGGCTCTCAGCGGCCCTGAGCACCCCGCCCGGAATCGGCCAGTGGAATGGACAGACAGGCTCTCCTGGCCCGTACCATGCAGAACTGTCCTGCCTGGGCCTCCTGTGCGGCCGCCTCCTTCTGGAAGCCTGGGAGGCTGGAATCAGGCCACTTCTTGTCTGGCCTGGCCGCAGACTGGGCTGCACTCTAAGAAGTTCTTGCATCACATGTGGATCCTGACCACCAGGTGGCCAGAGACACTGGTAACATTTCTGTTTTGCCTGTTGAAATGTTTAATGACAATGATATCGTTCAGTTTCCTGATGTGGGTGTCCAAAGATGAGAGACCCATATGTGTGATCTGTACCTCCTATGAGCTCAGCCCTAAGCTAGTTGAAACATGATCAAGTTCTGTCTACACGGTAAATTTAGACCTCTCCATGTGCTGACTACTGTTTATGTTTAGAGCTGACCATGTGTTGTCTATAATAAGAAGATTTAGACCTGACCATGTTCCGTGTACGCTAAGAGTATGGAGAGCTGGGAAGAGAGCCGGCCTGGCCTCAGTACTGGGAAGCTCCGTGCCTGCATTTGAAAGTCAGTGCTTAGATGTCTGGGTCTGGAGCCGAGGTGGGCTTGTCTAGGTAACACCCTCTCTTCTGAGTGTGGTGACCTGGTCCTCCCAAGGGCAGTGCTATGGGCAGGGCCTTTGTCTTTATTCCTGCAAGGTTCACCTTCCTTGGGGCTCGTGGATAATCCTCAGGAGGGCTACCTGCTGATTATTCCAATTTACCAGCACGTGCATGGTGCGAAGGGAGGCAGGTTTAGCTGGTGAATTGATTGCAGGGCACGCAGATCGGGCAAAAGGCCGATGGGTAACAGCTGAGGCTGCTGCTGAGCTCTCCTTCCTGTCTGCCGTCCCTAGTCAGCAGCGTCCAGAGCTGCCCTTCGGCTTTCAGCCCTGCTGTCCTGTGAGTTTTCTCAACAAGTAAGTGAGACAAGAAAGTGAGACTGTGCCTGCCAGAACCAAGTAATGTGTTCAACTCTAGCATGAAAGCTTTAAAAAGAGGTAAAATCACACAGAACCAAAGTGAAAAGAGGAGGACTTCTGTGGGACAAGTGTGGGGACAGGAGACCCACCTTACACTTTTTCTCATCCCAGCAGGTCCCAGGAACCCAGCTTGTTTCCAAATTAGGGAGCCAAGAGCAGAGCTATGGTGCCCTGACCAAGGGGACATGTGACCCCAGGTGCACAGTCTGGTGAGGTGAGGTCACCCTGGAGGATGTGCACGTGTGACCCCAGTTGGGGGAGTCTGCGGAGGGCAGTTCACCCTGGGACTGTGGACATGTGACCCAGGTGGAGGGGTCTGAGGAGGTGGGGTCACGTGTTGAGAGAGAACGTGTGACTTTAGGTGCAGGGTCTGGGGAGGTGGGGTCACCGTGGTGAGTGTGGATGTGTGACCCCAGCTATAGGGTACGGGCACTGTATGGGTCTCACCACATCTGCATGGGTCAGGATCACATGTATGGGGAGGCCCCTATGCGCTCTTTGCCTGCAGTGTGTCTTTACCCCTTTGACATTTCCAACCTCTGCGTTAAGGGTGTTGCCCTGATTAACCGGTGGTTCCTTTTCTTCCCTTAATCTTGTCGCATTCATATGAGGTCATGCATGTTTGAGTGGGGTGCTGCTCTGTGTGCTGCTGAGTGACAATGTTCGGTGGTGTCATATGAATATCATAGCATATCATATGTCTAATCTATGGGGGTCACCACTGCCTGGGTCTCCCTGGACAGAGGTGAGGTGAGCACAGACTAGGCCCCCGTGAGAACGGTCTCCCATGTGCCATGTGAGGGCACCGTGATGGCCCCTAAGGTAGGGGAATGTGTTTGGGTCTCCGGCATTTGTGATGAACGGGAGTCGAAATGGACTCTGATTTAAAAAGACATTATTTTATGAATTTAAGTGAAATAAAACACACGTCACATACCCTTTACCATCGTCACCATTTTAAGTGCACGTTTCTGAGGCATCAGATCTATTCACTTTCTCGTGGAGCCATCACCACCACGCCTAGAACTTTTCATCTTGCAAAACCAACATTCCACAACCATGAAAGTCTCCCTCCCCATCCCCTCACACTGGCCCTGGCACCGATGTCCCCTTCAGTCCCTGAGTTGTGGACTCCAGGTCCCCCACTGGAGCACAATCCTGCAGTGTTTGCTGACGGGTCATTTTGGAAGAGCTGACTTTCAGTCTGAGGCTCTGCCTGTTTGCATCTGAAGAATCTGCATTTCAGGAGGGGATGTATGAGGAAGGGGCGTAGGAGGGACAAAGGTGTCCGGGATGCAGTTGAGTCAGGACCTGATCAGCTGCCTTTTGTGTCCTCTGGTCGCATCTCTTGGTCTGGGCCTCATCTGCATCATCACTGTCCCCGCTGGCACCCCTGGGTGTTGTTGTCTGAGTGAGATTCCCCTGGTGCCCCTGCTCTCCTCCCCTCCTCCTGCTGGTTGGGGAGCGAACTGCTTGCTGGGTGGTCTCTACTCCTGAGGCAAGAAGGACCCTGTAGCATGGACCTGCAGAGTGTGGGTGTGGTCCCCACAGCATGGTGCCCACATAGGACACAACATCGGGGCGTGACAAGTGCTAGGTTGCCTCATCACTGACAGGGAATGTTGCCAAGATCCTGCTCGGGAGGGTGTGGTGTGGGTGGCCTGGGACCCCAGACGTCCATTAAACCAATAATGGCCCATTCCTATCCTGGAGCTTGGAGAGTGCATCCCCATGGGCTCCAGATTCACCCCTCATCTCAGCCATATCCCTCTGGCCTGTCTTTGAACTCAGGAAAATGAGCTCTCTTGTCTACAACATAGGCCTGGTCCTGTTGGTATTAGGATTCTTTAATTTAGGCGTCCTGGGATAGCAGCCCTTTTTAGGCCTGAGAAGGAACAGCTCAGGAGTGTACAACAATTTCAGATGAAACTAATATTCTATGACTCTCTCTAACTCCGTGGTTGTTGACTTCTATTAGTCATTATTCTCCTGGTTTTAGCCCTGATGTGGGGATTACAGAGGAGCCAACATTTAAATCTTCATAATCTGTGTATTTGTAGCTTCAGTATCATTACTGACCCATCGATTTTATGGTTTGGGAAGAGTTATTGATTTCACGTATCATGTAAAGGATTCACAATGATGATAGAGCAATTAAGATTACAATAATGGCTGGTAAACTGTTCACATTTTCTCTACCTGTGCATCTATTATATGTATATGAGTTAGTTTAGTTGTCAATGTTAGAGAAATAATATAGAGAACTAGTTTCAAAAATCACTATTAATGTGTGATGATGAGAATGTAAATGTTCTTCCATAATCGGTGATGTTATATCTTGAGATCCTAGATGAAATTGATATGCCTTCGTGATATACAGGATTTTAGCCTCTGATTTAAGTTTGACAAAGCTACATCACTTTTTACTTTTCTCTCATTTATTGAGAAAGACATAATTGTTATGGTGTTGGCTTGAAAGTGGTTGAAAAGGACTTGAGACCTTCCTTATTTTATATTTACATAGGTAGGATCTTGAAACATAGGATATGGTGGAGGGCATTTATGTAACAATTCTAGGTTAGGAGTATCAGTTTCTAGTGCTTAGCCTTCTTGTTTAGATGCAAATGCTTTTCAAAGTATGAAGATTATGATTAGCATTACTGCTGCTATTGAGATGAGTGAGCCAAAAGACACAATATTTCATGTTGTGTGTGCCTCCGAGTAGTGAGACTAAAGTAATGACATTCCTGAGAGGCCAGAAAGTGCTGCGGGAAGTCATATTTACTACTACAAATATACGCGTGAAGTGACTTTTTGCTCATGCTGAGTTCACTGTGTAACCTGAGAATAGTGGGAATCCGTGTAGGAAGCCTCCCGTAATAGTGAAGCCCGCTCCCATGGACATTAGGTCATGGAAGTGTGCTGCTACATAGTATGTATCCTGGAGGATAGTGTCCGGGGATGAGTTCACTAAGATGATTCCTGTGAAACCTCCTACTGTAAAAAGAAAAACTAAAGCCTAAAACTCATAATATATTGGAGGTCATATAATATTACCTCCGTGAACAGTTGCTAACCAGGGACTTCCCTGGTGGTGCAGTGGTTAAGAATTTGCCTGCCAATGCAGGGGACACGGGTTCGAGCCATCGTGTGGGAATATTCCACCTGCCGTGGAGCAAAAAGCCCATGTGCCACAACTACTGAGCCTGCCCTCTAGAGCGTGAAAGCCATGCTCTGCAATAAAGAAAGCCTTTTCAGTGAAAAGGCAATGCACCGCAGCGTAGAGTCGCTACTGCTCCCTGCAACCAGAGAAAGCACACTCCTGTCGGGATAGAAGCAATTATGGTAGCTTTTGCAAAGTATGCTCCTGAGTGGACAGCTCTCCCTATGGTAAATATATGATGGGCCCACAAGAGAAATCCTAAAAAGCCAGTGGGCATGACTCATACTATTCCTAAATAGCTGAAAGGCACCTTTTGTCCTAAATAGTGTGTAATGATGTGTGAATTTATAACAAACCCTGGTAGGCCATGAATACAGACTTCAGGGTGACCAAAGAATCAAAATAGGTGTTGGTATAGGATTCGGCCTCCTCCTGCAGGGTCAGAGAAAGTAGTGTTGAGATTTCTATCTCTTAAGAGTATGGCAATTCTGGCTGCTCGGACTGAGAGTGGTAATTATAGTAATATGGCTATAGTTGGTGAAGATTAAACAAATAATGGTGTTTGGTATTGGGTTATGACTGCTGGTTTTGTATGAAAGACTATAGTAATAAAAGCAATAGCACCAAGAATTGAGGAGACACCTGATAAATGTAAGGAGGAAATGGTTATGTCGACAGAGGCTCCTACGTGGGCCAGGTTGCAGGCTAGAGCTGAATACACGGTCCACTGGTACCAGAACAAGCTTCTATTATTGGTGACATGAGTAGGAGTAAGAACGATGGGGGAAGTAGTCAAAAATTTACATGGTTTACTCGGGGAAATGCTACCTCAGGTGTGCGAGTTATTAGTGGCCCAAGTGAGTTTTCAAACCCTGCAATATAAGGGGTACAACAATAAAGAAAATTATTACAAGTGCAGGGACTGTTATGACCACGTTACAGATTTGTGCGTCTCCAAGTAGCGCTCCAGGTTAGCATAGCTCAGCCTGGATTAATATTCTTAAGGTGCTGCCTGCTACTCCAGCTCAAGCACCAAATAGTAATTATAAGATGCCGATATCTTTGTGATTTGTTGAAAATAATCAACAGTGTATGAACAGAGGTAAAATGACTGAGCTAGCATTCGACTGTAAATCTGAAGACAGAGATTGAGCCCTCTTTCTCACAAACCCTGTGGTGAATCAACAAATTGAATTGTAATTTCAGAGAAGCAGCTTCAATTCTGCCAGAGATTTTCCTGCCTTTTTTCTTTTTTTCTTTCTCAAATGAAGAAGAAGCAGATTGAAGCCAGTTGACTAGAGGATTTGCCTGTTAACTAAAGTTTCCTGGGGTTAAAACTCATCAGTCTTGTAAAGATTTGGCTTAACTACAATGTTTGCTTTACATTCAATTGATGTAGGATGAAGTCTTTCAATCCTTATTTTTAGAAATTAAGTAAATTTTACTTGTTTTGGGTTATGAAAGCTCTTGGTCTGAACTAACCTAAATTCCTAGTCCAGCACGGATGGAATGGGTGTTATGTGGAGTAATTGTCTGGGTTTTATGATTGGTAATGATAGGAAGGTTATTACTTTGAATGTTCAATGTGCTTTGTTTTTGTGTTGTTTCATGAAGGGAATACAGTTAGTGATGTGGAGTATGTTAGCTGCAAGTAGAAATATATGCTGAGCACTGCTGTGATGGCTATTAATGTTGGTAGAATGATGTTGTCATTTTCGTTATCTCTTGGATAAGTATTCATTTGGGTAAAAACCCTGATAGTGATGGACTATGTCCTAATGATACTATAATGGTGAGGAAAAGGATTGTGATGGGAGGTGTTTTACCTCATGTGTGTGATAATGACACTCTTGTAGTCCATGCTCTGGGCATAAATAATAAGAAGAGAGTGTTGTTATGATATAAATTAGTATGTTTAGGATTGTTATAATCGGAATATACTTTATAACGGCTGTTATTCATCCTATATGGGCACTTGATGAGGAGGGTGTAATTTTTTCCAGGTGAGTCTGACTAAATCTCCCTCAGCCTCCAGCTATGATTTATAATATCACTATGATTAATAGTATATTTAGGTTGATGGATGGTGACATGTGGTATAAAAGTGACAGGGGTGCACTTTTGTCATATTAATAGCATCAGGCCTGCTGTTCATGGGACGCCTTGTGTGACGTGAGGCACTCAGAAGTGAAATGGGGAAAGTCCTACTTTTGTGACAAGGGCGATTGTCATGAGGGTGGATGCTGCTGGATGAAAGATTTTTGTTATTCGTTGTGTTCCATGACCAGAGTATATTAGATTAATGATACTAGCCATTATAAGTAGTATTGGTGTGGTGGATTGTTTTAGGAAATATTTGTTGGATGCTTCTGTAGCTTATGGGTTTGTGTTTTTTATTAGAATGGGGATACCATTAACCAGTGTGAGCTTCTTATACAATTATATTTCCTGTGATAATGGTCAGTAGAATGATAGTAAAAACAATGAGAGTTTATTAGTACAGGAAGGATCTACGACAACATGTTGGGGGTATGGGCCTGAAGCTTACCTAGTGAACCTTAGTATATAGCATGTGCTGTAATGTGGTAACATGGAGAATATAAAATTCTTAGGAAGAATTCAATTCCAGGAATAAGAGCATTGAAACCTCTATAATTTACTCTATCACAGTAACTCTTTTGTCAGACATATTTCTTAAGTTTGTGGTGGGTTGCTGGTATGATGACAGGTGGTGAAAACTCTCATATACATCGGGCTAATGTTAGTAGAAAAAAAATTTTTATACGAGATGTAGACGTTGATCATATCAAAATTGTGGGTAGGATGCTCAAATTCATAGAAAGGAGATTGTTAGATGTGTTTTAATGATGACTTGGGGTGTATATAATTCTGGCACCTAGGGATTGTCGAATGCTCCTACAAATGGATTGTTGTGGAAATGTTTATTATAAGGAAATTGACATATTGTCTAGCAAGGAAGAGGTGAATGGGCCTGCTACATCTTCTACATTGAAGTCATATACAGGTTTTGATTCTACTTCTGTTGAATCAAGTGAGGCTTCATTGAATCTCTGCTACTGCGGAGATAATAAAATTCTGAGTAGGGGGCAGAAGAAAATAGTCATAGGTGTTCCTGTGTAATAATTACTGTTGAAAGTGTAAATGATCCATTTATCAGTAAGACTGAGGATAGAATAACTGCTACATTACTTTATATGAGATTGTCTATGCTACTGTCCCTAGAGCTCCAGTGAGTGAGTATGTTGAATGTGAAGCTCATCCAGAACTGAGGATGGAATAAATGGCTAGGTGTGATATGGCTAATATAAAGAGTATGCCTACATTTATATTAATTAGTGGCTAAGATATGGGAAGAGGAATTCATGTTGTGAGAGCCAGGGTTAAGGCTAGCATTGGGGCAATAATATATAAATTGATGCTGTTGATGGACATAGTGGGTCTTTAATAAGTAATTTGAATGCCTCAGCAATGGGTTGTAATAATCCATGTGGGCAGATGATTTTTGGCCCTTTCTGGATTTGTATATAGCTTAGGATTTTCCATTTAGTTAATATGAGGAATGCTATGGTGAATTAAATTGGGTAACTTGTGAAAGAGTGTTGATTATAAACATATTCTTAGGAAGAGGACTTGAACCAGTGCAGATAAAAGTTTCAGTTTTACATAATTACCGGGCTCTGCCACCGTAACAAACCCTGCTCTACAGTAGGGTATGTATAAATTAATTGAATGTAGATTATGTCATCATTTAGTTTGAAGACATTGTGTAAAGTAAGCCGTATTGCTCTTGTCCTTTCATACTGGAAGAAATCTGCAATAGACAGAAACCAAGCAGGATGGCTCCAGTCTGAACTCAGATCATGTGAGACTTTAATCATTGAACAAAGAGACAATTAATAGCAGTTATACCATTGAAATGTCGTGATCCAGCATCAAGGTCAAAAACCATATTGCCGATATGAACTCTAGAATACAATTACACTCTTATCCCTAGTAAAACTTGTTCCATTGATCAGTGTTTGAGAAGAACAGGTGATAAAGAATTTTGACTAGCTGGTCTAAATTGTAATCACTCAGAGGTGATTTTATTCTCTAAAAATAAATGGCACACGGGCTCAAGGTGCACCAGCTTCAGTAGTTGTGGCACGCAGGCTCAGTAGTTGTGGCCCACTGGGTTAGTTGCTCCGTTGCACGTGGGATCTTCCCAGACTAGGGATCGAGCCCGTGTCCCCTGAATTGGCAGGCGCAGTCTTAACCACTGCATCACCAGGGAAGTCCCAGAATCGCCGTCTCCCTTTTAATACACCTTAAGCCCAAAGAATCCATGGAAGATTGTTACAGATAATAAGAGAATAAAATATTGTAAGGACTATAACAGAAGCATATAGTACACTGTTCATATAGACACATCCCAAGCAGTTACAAAGTATATTATAAAGGAGGCTGCAGTTTGCAAAGAATAACATAAATTATACCACAAACTCCCAATATTTCCTGAATCATTGCAATCTGAAACCCTATTGTAGGAAGCAGAACATTCCAGGAGACATTCTACAAATGAAGGACTCTAAACCCTGTGGGTGGATAAGGAATTCTGGAAGGAAGGTGTCCTCACTCAAGGAGTGCATGATCCTATACTTTTATCACATCAGATCCCTGTACAATTCCCATTGATCTCGGTCCAGGCATTCCCAGTTCTCTTGAGAGAAATCTATGGGCACATCCTGGGATGTCAGCAGTCCCTGAAATTAAAAGTACACATGACATGTGGTCACGGGAAGAGTTCATAATGTGACGCAAGAAGAAAAGAGCAAATTAAGAGAACTGGTTTTAATTTAGAAGAGTGTCTTCAATCATCCACTAATATATATATATATATATATATATATATATATATATACATATATATTTTTTTTCACAAAGTAACTTTCTCTATTTCTAACTACAAAAAAGAGTATGTCATGTGATCCATAAAACCAGTAAAGAGACTATAGTTATCTGGAAAAAAATGATAAAATGGTGGTTTCAACACGGACATATGCATTTTTGAGTGTTTTATTTATATCAAACTGGATAAAATGTGCGTATTTCTCAGACAGAAAAGACATGTCGAGGTAGAAATGTACCTTTCAACTATTCATGGGTCCACAAGTACACTGGAGAGAGTGTAAAATTGCAGATTGTGATACCGTAGGGCCGGTGGGCCTGAGTTCTATTTTTTTAACGAGCTCATTTTTAACTAGTGATGCCACAGTCTCTGATTCATTAACGACAATTGTGAATAGCAGAGACATAATAAGGAAAGGTAAACATTCATAGTTAACTTCTAACTTCAAGTGTGTTATGGATTTCCCACGTTTAATAGGATAGTAAGCACAGCAGCAACCACCATTTGTGAACATTCACTGTAGACCGTGTGTATCTTTCTGACTTTTTGTGTAGGATTGCAGGAAAAAGGCCTGCGCTGTGGCCACAGTGGGCGGGGCCCTCAGGCCGGGCCGCCCCTCCAGGACCCCCGACGGGGCCCTGAGCTCCTGGCGGCTCCTCCCCCGGCGCCCCGCTCCCTCCCAGGAGGCCTCAGGCAGAGCGGCCCCACCCGCAGCGCCCAGAACGGAGCCCGCGTTTCCTCAGAACTGGAGCTCCCGGCTCGGGGTCTTTTCCCTCCGCCGTCACGGAGCTGCCCCGGAGCCCAAGGGGAGGGCGGCCTCACTGACGCTGCCGGCTGCGGAGGGGCCCCGGCGGCCGAAGCCGCGACAGTCGTGGGGACGGCGGGCCGGGTAAGTGGGTCTGGTGCCCGGGCGGCCGCGCAAGAGCAGCTTCTTCTGTGCAGAACGAGCGGCCTCGGGGTCTGGTCCCGGGGAACTTCGGCCCCTCCTCTCGGCCCTGCCCTCGGCCTGGCTCGCGGGGCCCGGGGGGCGTGGGGAGAGGGCGGCTGAACGTCCTGAGGGGACACGGGGAGTGTCCGGGGAGGCGCAGGGTCCGGCCGCAGCGTCAGCGACCCTCCTCCCGACGGCGGGGAAAGCGGCCGAAAGTTCCTCCCGAGGCTCCCAGGCCTCTTGTTCAGCCGAGGCCCTGTGCGCCCCATCCTCCCTGAGCTAAAGCACCCGGGGGGCGGGAGGGGACAGGGCGGGGGGCTGGCCCAGGTGATGGGGGACGTGAAAAGGTGATTGTCAGCTAAGGAGAACCTGCTCTCCCAAGGTGAGCAATGCAGGGCTTTCCTTTGTATGCGAAGATGCTGGAGTCAGGCTCACGAATTCCTTCCTTTGATATGCACCTCAGCTCTCTGGGGCCTGCATCCTGTATTTGCATATCCTGAGTTCCTCAGGGCCTGCCCGCTCACATTGGAGAGGATGACTGTGGCATCTTTTGTTTACTGAGGTGGCAAGAAATATTCCATTTCTCACAGGCTTGAGGGGCAGACAGTGAAGAAGCGTCGGAGAGTCTCACTTGGCATGTACTTTGGTTTACATATAGATAATAGTTATACTTACTTAACTGTGCTAATAGAGGCTCTGGAGTACAATCAACTTGTACTACTGCCCTCTATGTATTAATTTCATCAATATCATAAGATAAATGCCTATAGAATTGACTTAATCCAGTTAAATAGCATAATGATTTTTAAAGGAAACATAATAGAAATATAACAACAAAACCTTTACCACTACAGGCTGGGTCTGGAACAAGGTAAATAAATGTTCCATTGTTAAAATATTGAAAGAGTATTCAATAGAAATATCAAGAAAAATGACAAATAATAAGGGCAGCAGAATGTTGAAATGTTCTATCTTTATCATTAAAGTGGCAGAAAATCATTTATGAGCAGGCACTGGGGCAGAAGATGCCTGATTTTATATCTTTGTCATAGTTGTGCAGTTGTTTCAACAAGTAACTTAAAGACACAATGGAAAAGCCAGGAGGTTTGTGCCTGAGATCATGTTGATGTGAAACCCGGGATGGCCGCCTTGTGCCAGGTGTGTTAAGTTTACCTCGCAGGTAGACCTCAGAGCTCCTGAGAAACAAGGTCTGGAATTTTCCTGCTGGGTGCCCCTTAGGTTCTGTGACTTGATTGATTGTGAGTCATGTTGGGAGAAAGACCTGATCACAGGAAGAGGGTGGGAATAGAGTGATTTGAGGATCAGCTGACAACATTCATCACAGCTCATTGCCTGAATGAATTTTAAAGAAACAGGAAAACAAATGATTCTTATGGAATCAGAGAATGTGAGGGCTGGACAATCCCAGGAAATGAGGAACACCCATCCCGTTTTCCAGATGAGAAAACAGAGGCCCAGCAAGTTGAAATCCCTCAGCCAAGTTGCGCCCGTCTCTCCTCCCCACTACATGGTTTGTGTAAGCAGGACTCTTCCTGTCTTGATCACTGCTGAACCCCGAAAAGGGCCACGCATCTAGTAGCTGCTCCAAAATTTTTGATTGACTGTATGAACAATGCTATTTCTTTCTTTCTCACTCTTATTCAGGATTGTGCCAAGAACTCCCCAGGTTGCAATGTAATTCGATAAATGTCAATATGAATTGAGTTTTGTTGTGATGAGGACTTAGGCTTTAAGGTAACAGACTTGGTTCAGATCCTGGTTCTGCCACTCAATAGCTGTTTGGCTTTGGGAAAATTACCAAACCTCTCTGAGATTATTTCCTCCTTTGTAAAAGTGGGGATAAAACTATCTGAGCCAGCAGAGCACCTGCATGAGACATGTGGACTAAATGTTGGTCTTTCTCACTCTCCCACGCCATCTCTCTGTTCTTCCCAGAGAAGTTGTACAGAAGGATATAGTACTTAAAAAAAATATTTATTTATTTATTTTTGGCTGCGTTGGGTCTTCTTTGCTATGCATGGGCTTTCTCTAGTTGCAGCAAGCAGGGGTTACTTTTTGTTGCAGTGCGTGGGCTTCTCATTGCAGTGGCTTCTCTTGCTGTGCTTGTGGTGGAGCATCGGCTCTAGGCGTGCGGGCTTCAGTAGTTGTGGCCTGAAGGCTCAGTAGTTGTGGCACATGGGCTTAGCTACTCCGTGGCATGTGAGATCTTCCCTGACCGGGGCTCGAACCCATGTCTCCTGCCTTAGCATGCAGATTATTAACCACTGCGCCACCAGGGAAGTCCGATACAGTACTTTATAAAGAGGGGTTTTAATTTAATTCGGATAGTGTACATTCTTCTCGTAGAAAAGATTATTCCACTATAGAGACATTAGCATGCAATACCACTACAAATGCAGTATTCTATGGGTTAGATATTATCAGTAAATTTTATAAGGAATTGGACAAATGCCAAAACACTAGCAACTGTTGAGTAAGAGGATTCAAATCTGGGGTGCCCCCACCCCAATTTCAAGAGCAGCATGTGATTTTCAAATCCATGTTTCATCTGGTCTTTGTTTCTCATCCATCCTCTGGGTTTGCCTTTGTCAAGAAGGCTCAGATCCTCTGCTTTCACAGCCTCGCGGCTGGCTGTGCCCCAGCTCCCGTCCTGGAACCTCTGCATGCCTGGCTGTGCCTGCTCTCCCTGTGCATCACCAGCTTTGCCTGGGAGCTGCTGCGTCCTGCACTGCTTGCTGTACCCCAGAGTACCTAGACCCTTCTGGTACATGAAGTACACCCTCATACCATGTGTGGGATCAAAGTGAAGTTCCCAACTTTGGAAGTTGCAGGCTTGAGGGGCACACAGTGATTTAAAGTCGGGTCACCTGACTTAAAGGGGGGGGGGTTGATTGTTTTAAAGCCAGGGCAGCTGACTTAAAGTCTGCGTTCCTCAGCTGCAGGATGAGACCAATTTTGGCAGTGCACGGGTTCGCTCCAAGCCATCACTGCTGTTCAGGAAGAGCTCCAGTAGCGCCTTAGTGCAGGGGGACTTGGTCCGTTGTCTTCCCCTGCCCTCAGAGGGGGGCCACCTGCTCTTCTGGAGGAGAATCAGGGAGGGGGAAGTGCAGAGTCCCGGCTGGAGTTGCGGCACCCCTTGTCTGATGGCAGGGAAAGGGGGGAGGGGCTTTGTGGTGTCCTGGGGCTGGACTCACCAGGTCGACTCAGCCTCTCAATCTCCTAACCTCCCCCTACACACTCCACAAGAGTTTCCAATAATATGTAATTGCGCTTTAGATTCTCGGTCTTCAAACTCATACCCAGGCTCCCGGGTCCCTTGATTCAGCCAATTCCTCTGTGCTCTCTCTTCTATTAGATACAGTCCCAGAGGGAGGGACCGGGGGATGGGACTGGAGGGACCCCGGCAGCACTGGCCTCAGCCGAGTGCATAGATTCGGGGCCTGTGCTCTCACACATGTGCGAGGACCCTTAAGGCGGAATGGAGGGGGCCAGTTAGAGGCAGTCCTTGCTGACTCAAGTGAGTATGGATCACCGTCGGGTGGGGAACCCGCTGAGACCTGAGAAGTACTGTTAGGAAGATGTGTTCCTTCCCTGGCTTCAAGGACGTGGGTGGGCTTCATGACTCCAGTTCCCCTCCAGGCCTCCAGGTCCGGCTGCAACCCAGCGCCCTTGCAGACCTGCCTTCCTGTCCCAGAACGTGCCAGGCTCCAGGAAGAATCCAGACTGCAGAGATGGTGCCTGAGCGCTCCAGCTTAAGAAGTGCTGTCCCTGGGGACCCAACAGTGGAGGCAGGAAGGGTGAAAGGAGTAGCGGGGTGGGGTAGAGAGGGGTGGCTGCTCTGGGAGACGTTGAGAGAGAAATATCGCCCCCACACCCCCTGCAACTGACCCACTGATGCCATAGGATCTCAGGGCCCTTTAGTCAGAGATGCCTCTGCTTCTTTACTCCTGTGTTCAAAACTATGCAAAACCAACTCTTCATCCTCTTGCTGCCTTGCCAGGACGTTTACAGCCCTGTTCTTTTGAAGCACTCATTCCCTAAACTGCAGTTTGGAGCTGCCCCAGCTACTTAAAAGTGTTCTCCTTAAACTGAGACTAAATCCTACTCTTTTGGAAAAACGACCTTCACTTCAGAGGAGATCGTCTTTTCTGCCCATTCCTTCCTTCTACTGCCCTCTTAAAAACCCCTGTGCTTAAAGAGCTTGGTGATTTATTTTTTGCTTGATGTCAAAAAGAAACCTTCCCCATGCACCCCAAAAAGCTTTCCTGGAAAATAGGTATTTCAAAACCATGACAGTGTTTTGCAGTTAGTATACACTGGGTAGACTGCCTAGCAATCCCTCCAAGTGGCAGAGCTGAGCAACACCTTTACTTATTTGATTGGATGCCCTTCAAATTGAGGAAGGTCCCATTCTTATGGGACCTGAGCCCTGGATGGCTGTGGCTGTGATTAGATAACTTCTGGTGATTTTATTTCCCTTACTGAGCTGCTGCTTCTAGGTTACATTCATTTTGTTACCTGTCCATTTTTAAAGAAAGACTGACAAAGTCACTGTACTAGGTCAGGAGTCTGAGCTCAGGGTTGGTCAAAGGTACTCACAGGGAGAAAGGTGGATAAAAATAGGTGGGTAAATGAGGAGGGTTGGCAAGTACAGCCAGGACACCCGTGTTCACCGTGCGTACTAATAAAGGCCAGAATCTCCTCATTTATCTCCCGTGGGAAGTTCTGATGGTTCACAGGATCAAACTCAAATCATATTTAAACTAGGGCATATTCCTGAGCATAAAAGGAAGTATCCATCCTTAGCAGGAGTCGCTGCAGAGGAATAAAGACGTAGAGAACGGACTTGAGGACACAGGGAGGGGGAAGGGTAAGCTGGAATGAAGTGAGAGAGTGGCATGGACATATATACACTAGCAAAGGTGAAGTGGATAGCTAGTGGAAAGCAGCTGCCTATAGCACAGGGGGATCAGCTCGGTGCTTTGTGACCACCTAGAGGGGTGGGATAGGGAGGGTGGGAGGGAGACACAAGAGGGCGGGGATATGGCGATATATGTATACGAATAGCTGATTCACTTTGTTATACAGCAGAAGCTAACACAACATGGTAAAGCAATTGTACTCCAATAAGGATGTTAACAACAACAACAACAACAACAACAACAACAACAACAAACCCCCAAACTAAGTCAATCACGCCAACGGAGACATTGTATATGCTTACAGTTCAAGAAATCCACAAGAGAATCCTTTATTCTGTATCCAATGAATGGTCCATTCGAAAAGAAAAAACACTTTCTAAAATGTTGCTTTTCCATTTATTGTTCAGAACATTTTTATACCTCTTCATTTCTTACTATTCAAAGCCAAGTCACCTGAGTTACAGGGAAGCAGCTGATTGATTTAAAGTTGGGTCATGTGATTTAAAAACCAGTGGCAGTTGATTGATTTAAATCCCAGTCATATGACATGAGGAGAGGATGCTAAAAACTGTTTTTTCATCTCTGGCTCAGAAGATCATATTTACCTTGGTTTTTCTTATGATTTAGAAAACTTGAGCTGTCTCTCCTTGGAATCGTCAGGAGAAAAATACAGTATTTCAGGTTCATTCTTGAAATCAACTTCTCACTGTTAAGATGTATTGGCTAAAAGATCTTCCTTCTTCAAGAGATTCCATACCTCTGTAGGACACTTCATTGTAATTGGAGAAAAAAGAAGAATGAAATCAGGCCAGCAGCTGCAGGAGGCCAAGGCAGCCCCCAGGACTAGGGAAGGGGGAGGAGGAAGGGCTGAGAGTTGCCGTTAGAGCAGACAACCTCCAGAGGGCGCTGAAGCACAGGCACAGCCCGCCTGCCACTTCCAGTTCGGCACTCCAGGGGCAGATTTGGGCTTGGAGATGGGGTTGCTGTAACCCCAAGGAGCTGAGCAGAGAGGAGGAGTTGATTAATAGTCTCCTCTGATCCTCTGGCCAAAATTGCCTGGCTTCACAGGGGGGACAGGGTTTCGCTTTCAGCAACTGATGGGGCACTTCCAGGCTGCTCGGGTTGCCAGTGGCCCGACAGCCTGACAGACTGACTGCAGTGTGACCGCCCTTTGTTTCTCCAGAATGTGTACATCAGGAGGTGCACGGTTGTGGGAGCCCATTCACCGCCACCCCCCCCGCAAGGGGGATGGCACTTTCCCTGGCTGTACCCTATGATCACCAGGTACTTGAAATGAATGTAAGAGTTTTGACTTCAAGGAAAAGCTCACATAACTGCTTCTGCCTCATCATGTGTGGGATTTACTCTAATGGAAGGACATTATAAAGAACAGGTAGAAAACTCACCCGTTGGTCTCCTTGTAGGAGTTTATTTTGCATGAATCCCTCCTACATGAGTAGATAGCAGAGGTTTATTTTTGTTCCCGTGTGTGTGTAGTTGTGGCAGAAGTTGTAGGTATGGTGATTTGAAGCCCTCAAAGAAATATTCTCAGAACTCTCAAGACTTCTCTTGATTGGAACCGAAAGAGACCTGGAAAAGGAGGGAAAGAAAAGGAGGAGGGAGAAAGAATGGCTGTTTCTCAGTAAATTCACCTTCCTGGTTGATTGTTCTGTCTTCTTGTTTCTTTTCACTTCTATGTATGTCTAATGGAATAATGCAGAAAGGCTGATTTTATGCTTTAAAAGATTTTACATCACAAAGAAACTAGAAGTGGCTAACAGAACTTATTCAAATCAATTTGACGTGGAGACTTTGATATTAAATTTGTATACTAAAATGGGTTAATCCAAATTTTCTCTTTCTTTTAGAGTGAATATTTGTAAAATATTTTTGTAGATAATAATTTACCCTAGATATACAAAATTGTGAGAATGGGTACCATTCTTTGGTACCCATGGGTACCAAATGGGTACATTTTTCACCACTTAAATGATTTCTTTTCTTTCTTTTATTTTTCATTTATTTTTATTTATTATTATTATTTTTTTGCGGTACATGGGCCTCTCACCGTTGTGGCCTCTCCCGTTGCGGAGCACAGGCTCCAGACGCGCAGGTTCAGCGGCCATGGCTCATGGGCCCAGCCGCTCCGCAGCACGTGGGATCCTCCCGGACCGGGATACGAACCCATGTCCTCTGCATGAGCCGGCGGATGCTCAACCACTGCGCCACCAGGGAGGCCCATGATTTCTTTTAAATAAATAGATTATACACTTCAAATGCCAATGTTGTGTCTTACATGTTGTTTTTTAATTCCTTGATTTTCAAAACTTGTGTTTATTTAATTGATTTCTATCTAATAATCTGTGTCTCCCTTTTATTGTTCCTTACTTTATATTTTATTGATCTATAGTTAATGTACATTATTATATTAGTTTCAGAGGTACAACATAGCGATTCATAAAAGTTTAGGTTCTTCTCCATTTATACTTATTATAAAAGAGTGACTATATTCCCCATGCTATACAGTACATCACTGTAGATGATTGATTATATACCTAGTGATTATACCTCCAAATCTCCTACCACTCTTTTGCTCCTCCACCCTATCTCTCCCTGCTGGTAACCACTAGTCTGTTCTTTAACCTGTGAGGCTGTTTTTTCTTGTTGTTGTTGTTGTTGTATTCAATTTTTTAGATGCCACGTGTAAGTGATAACCTACCATGCTTGTTTTCTCTGCGGCCTATTTTACTAAGCATAATAGCCTCCAAATCCATCCATGTTCTTGCAAATGGCAAAATTTCATTTTTTGCTGAAGTCATCATAAAAAATCTGTTTTATCCCCTAACCTAGTGATGAACACTTAGTTTGACTCGATCTCTTGGCTATGGCAAACAACACTGTTACGAATATTGATGTGCAGTTATTTTTTTGAAATGGTGTTTTTGTTTTCTTCTGATATACCCAAGAGTGAAATTGTTGGATATTATGGTAGTTCTCTTTTTAGTTTTTTGTGGAACCTCCATTCTGCTTTCCACAGTAGCTGCACTACTTCACCTCCACATCAAGAGTGTACATGTGTTTCCCTTTCTCCACATCCTCACTAACCTTTGTTATTTGTGATCTTTTTGATGACAGCCATTCTGACAAGACTGAGGTGATATATCTCATAGTTTTGATTTGCATTTTACTGCCAATTAGCTATGTTTAGCATCTTTGTGAGTTCTGTCTGTCTATCTGTATTTTTTCCTTGGAAAAATGTCTATTTAGGTCTTCTCATTTTTTAAAAAAGATTTTGGGTATTTTTTTGATATTGAGTTGTATGTGCCGTTTCTGTAGTTTAGATATGAACTCTTGCTTGGTCATCTTTTTGATGTTCACGTCTTATCATGTGCAAATATTGTCACTACTTCAGCAGGTTGTCTTTTCATTTTGTCTTTGGTTTCCTTTGCTATGCAAAATCTTTTAAGTTTAGTGAAGTCCCACTTGTTTATTTTTGCTTTTGTTTCATTTGCCTTAGTAGACTGAACCTAAAACTGTTGCTATCATTTATGTTCAAGAATGTTCTATATTTTCCTCTAGGGGTTTTATGGTTTCTGGTCCTACGTTTAGGTCTTTATTCAGTTTTGCATTTATTTTATATATGGTGTGCTAAAATAATCTAATTTTATTCTTTTCCATGTAGCTGACCAGTTTTCCCAGTACCCCTTATTGAAAAGACGTGTTTTCTCCATATTTCCTGCTTCATCATAAATCAATTAAATAGAAGTGTGTGGGCTTATTTCTGGGATATCTATTCTATTCCGGTGATCTTTGTGTCTGTTTTTGCTCCGGTACGATTCTCTTTGATTACTGTCGCTTTGCAGTCTAATCTGAAGTCAAGGTGTGTGATGCCTCCAGCTCTGTTCTTTCTCAAGATTGTTTGGCTATTTGGGGTCTTTGTGTTTCTATACAAATTTTCAAATTACTTTTTCAAGTTCTGTGAAAATGCTTTGGTATTCTGATAGGGATTGCATTAAATCTGTAGGTTGTCTTTGGTAGTAAGTTTATTTTCACAGTATTAATTCTGCCATCCACACACATGCTATATTCTCCCCATCTTTTTCTGTTGCCTTCAACTTCTTTCACCAACGGCTGATAGATTTCTGAGTACATGTCTTTTACTGCTTAGGTGTGTTTGTTCCTAGGTATCTTATTCTTTTTGGTGTGATTGCATATGGTATTGTTTTCTTAATTTTTTTCTTTCTGACAGCTTTGAGTTTTGTTTTCTTCTTCTTTTTCTAATTCCTTCAGGTGTAATGTTAGGTTGTTTATTTGATGTTTTTCTTGTTTCCTAACAATAAGCTTGTATCACTATAACTTCTCCCTGTGAACTGCGTTGGCTGTGTCCCATAGATTTTGGATCATTGTGTGTTCATTTTCATCTGTCTTGGGTATTTTTAGAATCCCTCTTTAATTTTTTCAGTGTTCTTTTCTTCTCCTTTTATTCTCTTCATCTGTGATGTGAGGACTATCTTTAATGTTATGTTTGGATTTCTTTCAGTTTTTTTAAATGTGTGTGTGTGTGTGTGTGTGTGTGTGTGTGTGTGCGTGTGTGTGTGTGTGATTATTGAAGTTGCTGAGCTCTTAATTTCACGTGGACACTAACAACCCTGCACTGTTACTCTGCTCCACCACAGTTACTGAATTGGACCTTATATTTTACATCTACTTGTTTTGTGTGTCCCTTACCTTCTTATTGTGAATATAGATGATTTTATTAGTATTTTCTTTCATCCTTCCTATTAGCTGTGTTCATGGTTGATTTACTACCTGTGTTGAATATTTGCCTTATCCAATGAGGTTTTTCCTTTAGTAAGTTTCCTTTCCTAATTTTTATGTTTCAGTCGTGGCCTTTTCTTTTTCACTTAGAAAAGCCCCTTTCAGATTTCTCATCCCGCTGGTTTGACGATGCTGAGCTCTTTTAGTTTTGTTTCTCTGTAAAACTTGAGATCTCACCACCAAATCTGAAGGAGAGCCTTGCTGGGTAGAGTATTTTTGGTTATAGGCTTTTCCCTTTCACGACTTTAAATATACCATGCCACTCCCTTCTGGCATGCAGAGGTTATCCTGAAAAGTCAGCTGATTACTTGATGCAAGTTCCCATGTTTGTAACTTGTTGCTTTTCCTTTGCTCCTTTTACTAGTGTCTTTTTCTCTTTATTTTGTTGCCAGATTAATGACAATGAGTCTTGGTGTGGTCCTCCTTGGCTTGATCCTGTTTGGGCCTTACTGTGTTTACTGGACTTGGATGTCTGTTTTCTTTCCCAGGTTATGGAACTTTTCAGCTCTTATGTCTTCAGGTATGTTCTACATTGCTTTCTCTTACCTTTTTGCTTCTGGGACCAGTATGATGCAAATATTAGTACACTTGATGTTGTGTCACACGTCTGTTCAACTTTCCTCATTGCATTTTAATCTATTGTTTTCCCGTTCATCCTCAGTGACTGCCCGTGCTCTGTCCTTCCGTTTTCGGATGCATTCCTCTGTATCATTTAGTCTACAGTAGTTTCCTTTTAGTGTATTTTTCATTTCAGTTACTGTATTCCTAATCTCTGTTTAGTTGTTCTTTAATGGTCTAACTCTTTCTAAAAACATTCTAACTTCTTGCTCTGGATGTCCATTCTTCTGAGTTTTTTGATCATCTTTACAGTCATTACCTTGAACTCTTTGTTGAGGAGATTGGCTCTCTCCACTTCACTTAGATCTTCTTCTGAGTTCTTATCTTGTTCCTTCATTTGGATCGTGTTTCTGTATCACCTCATTTTTCTTAACTTGCTGTTTTTATTGCTCTGTATGTAGTAAGTTCATTTCGTTTCCTGACCTTGGAGAAGTGGCTTTTTGTAGGAGAGGTCTTATGTGTCCCAGCAACCCACTGTCCCCTGGTCACTAGAACTATATGTTCTAGGTGTACCCCCTATGTGGGCTGCTTGGGCTCTTCTGTTGTGGTGGGCTGACTACTGTGGATGGTCTGGTAGGCTTGGCTGCCCCCAGAGTGCTTGTTTGCCAGACCCTGCCTTGTGTGGAGGCTGTCTGTGCTACTTGCTGAGGCTAAATCGTGAGGCAGCTCGCTGAAAAGCTCTGGGAGACACCAAATCTAGTGCTGGTTCACTTCTGGGTAGAATTGCAGTGCAGGTGGTATCAGGGCTAGTGCCCAGTCCCTGGTCCTGGGGCTATGCTGGCGACTGGGAGGAAGACCCAGGTCCCGAGTTCTGGCTGCAGGCCCCAGGAGTCGCAGAGTTGGTGTTGGATCACTGTCCCTGACACAGCTCTCTGCAGGGTCTGGGCTGTCCCTAGTCTTGTGTTGGCATTCTGACGGGCAGGGTCAGGACCCAGCTGAGCCCGTGGTTGCTTCTGGCCTGCAAGGGAGTGTTCTGGTCACACAGGCTGCTGGGCTGTGGTATTCCTGGGGCCGGTGTGTACCTGTTGGTGTACGAGGCCGATCCCACTGCTGGAGCAGGTTTGCGGTTGTGTAGGTCAAAGCTCCATCCAGTCCCTGGGCAGTAATCACCTGCCGACAGTGAGGCTGATTCCAAGGCCAGAGGAGGCTCACTGGTCAGAGGGGTCAGGGACTCTGGGGCTGGCGCCTGTCCACTGAGGTCTGGAGGCTGGTCCTTGGGCTTTTGGTGGCTGGGCCCATGTCCAGGGGCAGCTGTGCACTGAGGGTCTGAAGGCATCGTGTTCGCTGGTGGATGTGGCTATGCGCCTGCTCAGTTAGTTGCTTGGCCTGCAGCCCCCTAGTGCTTGTGTGTATAGTGTGGTGGAAATGGGTAAGGCTAGGTCCTGAGGCTAACTAGATAGAGGGAGGATTCTGAAATTTTGCTTGCTGGTGCCAGTGGCCGCGAGGTAGAATGAGCTCCCCCAGATGGCTGCTGCCAGTGTCCATGTCCCTGAGGCTGTGCTGTAAATGCCTCTTGCGTCTCTGGGAGACTCTCTAAGATCAGGGGGTAGGTGTAACGCAGGATCCTTGCAAATGACTGCTTCTGTTCTGATTCTCGGATCACGTGGGATTTTGTGAGCATCTTCTAAGAGTGGAATCTCTATTTCCCACAACCCTCTGGCTCTCTGGAAAATAAGCACTACTGGTGTTCAAAGCCCAACTTTCTAGGAACTCTTCTTCCCAGCACAGGATCCCTGGGCTTGGGAGCCTGATGTTGGGTTCATACCCCTTGCTCTCTGGGAGCCCCTCAGAAATTGTAATTATTCTCCCATGTGTGGGCCACCCCCAGGTGGTGTGGGTCTTGATGCTATTGAGATGTTGCCCCGTCCTTCCTGCCTTGCCGAGGGGCCTCTTATGTCTTTAGCTGTAAAACATCTTTCATGGTGAGTCCCGCTCTTTTCTTCAGTTGCTGCTCTGTAAACAATTGTGACTTTGGTGTGCGTCTGAGAGGCATCCAGCTCTGAGTTTCTGAATGCTACCATCTTGGACAGTCTCTCCACTTCATTCTTAAATCATATTATTTAATTTTTCTTAGTATCTTGTTTGATTCGTGACAGTTTGAAATTTATTATCACTCATGTTTACTTCGCCTGTTTTAAAAAATTGAATAGTGCATTCATTCAGTTTGAAATGAAGGTAGTGACCTGTGAATTTCCATACCTCAAAACTCAAGGATAGGACAAAAGCCTTTTCTACCTGTGTTACCCTCAAACTGTGCACCCCAGCCCAGCCTGGGGATTAACCTCTTGTACCCATGCTCACCTTCTGCTTTTGGACCGTAAACCATCACTGCATCTGTATGTGTGTTGACAACGTGAACTCTAGTCTTTCCAGTTTTTGTGTTTTGTTTTTTTGGTTTAGGGAATGGTCCTACTATGAATGTACATTTACTGGTCTGCTGAAGTTCATATATAAACCTGTCAAACACACATTACCAGAATTGGAATTGCTTGTATATACACTTTGCTAAATTTTAGAGACAATGCTAGAACAGAAGTAAATTGTATTTCAGGTCCCACAATATTCTCACACCATGAAAACCCTTCCCTTTTTCATATATCTGTGTGTAGTTTATCTTTATACCCATACTATATTTCCCAGAGATGGGTAAGTGTTATGTTTCTTGCCAGCACATTTACCGTATTGTTCAAAGTGAGGTGTTTACTGGTTTTAGCATGATCATATTTCCATGAACTCGCAAATACAAGATCTTCTCTCACACTGTCTTTTACTTCCTGCTGTTTTATATTGCCCTCCTAATTCTCAGTCCTGGTCTTTCTTTATGTTCTTCATCAACCGGGATAGGTTATACTATTTTCTCCTCTATTCAAGACCAACAGAATAGAATAGAACACCTAGAAATAAACCCTGATATATGGCCAAATGATTTTTGACAAGTTGCCAGACTTTTCAAAGTAAAAAGGATAGTATTTTCAACAAATGGTGCTGAGAAGTCTTGTTGTCAACGTGCAAAATAAGGAAGATGGACCCCTTACCTAACATCATATGCAAAAAATAATGAAAACGTATCAAGAAACTAAATATAAGACCTAATAAACTAAACAGTCTTAGAAGAAGACACAAGACAAGAGCTTCATGACATTGGATTTGGCAGTGTCTTCCTCAGTATGAAATGAAGGAACAACAAATGTACAGCTAACAAAAAATAAACAATTTGCAGTACATAATTAAAAAATAATGTGTATGAAAGAAATGTAAACAGAATAAAATGGCAACCCACAGATGGGAGAAAATATTTGAAAGCCATCTATCTGACAAGAGATTTCTCTTCAGAATATACCAAGAACTTCTACAACTCAACAAAAAGCAAACACCCTGATTCAAAAATGGATAAAAGACTTGAATAGATGGTTCTTCAAAAAGATGTACAAACGACTAAGCACTTGAATAGATGCTCCATATCACTAAATGCGTGTTTATATATTTGTGTGCATGCATACACACACAAGCACACACACACACATACACAAGCAGAAAACAAGTATTGGTGAGGAAGTGAGGGAGTAGGAAGCATTGTGATGTGTCAGAGGGAATGTAGAATGATACAGCTGCTTTGCAAAAGAGTATGGCAGTTTTTCAGATATTGAAAAATAGAATTACTCCATGATCCAGGAATCTTACTCTGAGGTATACCCAAAGGAACTGAAATCAGGGTCTTAAATATTTGTACTCTAGTGTTTAGAGCAGTAATAATCAGAGTAACTAAAATATGAGAGCAACCTACGTGTTCATTCACTGGTTCCTGGATAAGCAAAGTGTGGTATACTCATAGAATACAATATTATTCAGTGTGAAGAAGGAAAAGATCTAGGAATGTGCTACAATATGGATGAATCTTGAGGACATTTAGCTTCCAAAAATGCCACTTTTGTGACTTTTAGTGAGTCATAACAATACAACTACTTATTTCAATTATATGGGGTACTTAGTGTAGTCAAAACCATAGATCTGGGAGGGTAATGATGCTTTTCATGTGTTTATGGAACAAAAAGGAAAGTTAGGTTTAAAAGATATAGAGTTACAGTTTTAAAACGTAGAAAAGAATTAGAAAGATAAATGGCGATGTTGATCGCCCGATAATATGAATGTATTTAATATTACTGAACGCTGCACTTTATAATAATTAACATGTTATATTTTATGTTATTTGATTTTACCAACATACAAAATTGGGAAAGAATGTAATACGAGGGAAGGGAGTGGACCTGGGATACAGCAGACAGTAATCAGATGGGCGAGACACTGCATACGTTGAAGGAGAAGAGCTGAGAGTCTTCATTACTCTGAGGGTGTATTAAATAGATATGTGTGGGTGTACTGCTATCCCCCGTGGGTTATCTTAAAAGAGTCTTTAATAAAGTCCATAAGGCTTGCTGAGGCTTTTTTAAAAACTGGATAACCTAGGAGATAATTAAAGGGTGGTACTTAAGTCTATGTCTAGGTTGACAGATTTTGCAGGGAACACGAACCCGAGAACAGTGGAAGTCCTGAGAGTGTAAGTACATGGAAATTAGAAAAAAAATAAAGGGAATTAGGAAAACTTTGGACTTCGAAGGTCATGTATTAATGAGTCAGACCTGAGGTCTCTAAGGAGTTATATACACAGTTGCTATTTGGATTACTTGTTGATAAAGACCAGTGGAAAAACTAGAGTCGTTTCCAAGTGTAGGTAAGATATACTGAGAGGATGGAGGTGGAAAGTAGGGAGGCCCAGAGAAAAGTGGGAAGGTCATATTGGGCTACGGTGGTGGTAATATCCAGCAGAACAGATGCTAGGGGAGAGTATGGATTCATCTTTCTTCTTTCGATTCCCCACCTCATCCTTAATAATTCTTTGGGACTGTTTCATTGCTCTGTGACGCAGGTACAGAATTCGCGTGAGGAGACTACACCCTCAGTGTGCAGCTGTCTGAGGCCTCAGTGTGCTTCAAGTGATGGAGAACTCTTTCTTCTTTATGAGAAGAGTTAGTACCTCGTAGCTAAACTTAGGCTGGAGCTTATGCAATATTGATTCCGTTTTATATATACTGTTGGCATAGAGGTTCCTCTTCCTCTTTTCTTGACCATTCTGAAATGAATCTATATTTCTCAATATTTGGGTATATCAGATAAATACATTAAGGAAAGGAATCTTATATATTGCTCCCTGCATAGTTTGCTCTTTCTTGTTTCTCCTTTACCTTTACTAAATTAGCACAGGGAGAGACCTTGAAATGTTCTAATCAGGAGAGGTTAGAACATCATATTTCTAGAGAGGTTGGTTGGACAGAGCAGGGGTCCCAGTGAAAACCAAAGCTTCTGTTTCTACTTGGAAGTGTACCTGTATAGAGTAGAGGGCTCCAGGAAATATCCTGGAATATTCCAATGTCCCTGCAGGAGATCATTAAGCGAGGCAGGATGTGGTAGCAGATCAGGGTCCTATGACATGTTTGTCAGTCATCTGATGTGAGATTCTCAGAGCCAATCCCATATGGTAGGGCTGACTGCAGAGTGAGGCAGCACCTGTGAAAACCTTTGATCGCATGTTAAAGATGAAGCTCTGATTCTGGGGAGAATTCTGTTGCCTGACTGAATGTCACTCTTCGGTGGGGATGAGATTCTGTGCTTTTCTTCTCTTGATGACCACTGACTGAAAATCTTTAGAGGATCATGTCTAGAAAGCATTCTTGATTTAATTTCTTAAAGAAGAAAACATAGAAAACATTTTTATCCACTTCCAAATTGAGGATCAAGGGGAATGACATCAGCGAAAACGTCAGAGTCGGGAGCTCTGGCTTGTGTCCATCGCCAGAAACACGGACATACGTGGTCAAACCTGTCAGAATGATCTTTTCAACACATGTCAGTTTTCTTTTCTTTTCACCCTGTAGATTTATCTTTCATTGAAACTTAACTTACTACAGGATGTGGAGAATAAACAGGAAAGGTGAAACTGTATTTCCTGATGAAAGAATCAGTAAGTCACATTAGCTGTTCTGAGCTATGTCTTACCCACCGTGACTGTAATTAAAACAAACACTTTTTTTTTGGTAAGTCAGTTCTGACATTTCCTCGTTAAAGACGAGGTAACAGATACAGACTTAGATCTCCCAGAATTGAGCAAACTTTTGATTGTACCTGTGCTGAATATATGAGCATGACCTGCTATAAATCTTCATGATACTGATTGCCACAACTGACAAATTCCCTTTTTCCACTCCTGATATGTTGCATGTAAGGAATGCACAGGTCACTAACCCCAGCTGGTCACAGGTAAACTCTGCCACATGGATTACTGCATGTTTTCCTGCCGGAAGACTACACATTCTTTTTTTTTTTTTTTTGGTGGTACGCGGGCCTCTCACTGCTGTGGCCTCTCCCGTTGCGGAGCACAGGCTCCGGACGCACCGGCCCAGCGGCCATGGCTCACGGGCCCAGCCGCTCCGCGGCATGTGGGATCTTCTCGGACCGGGGCACGAACCCGTGCCCCCTGCATCCGCAGGCAGATTCTCAACCACTGCGCCACCAGGGAAGCCCGACTACACATTCTTGAGTATCATGCCTGCAGAGTATCAGGACTCTTCTTTTTTCTGGATAATTTTATGAGAAAAATATAAGTTGTATTTGCATATTCTTCATGTTTTTATTTATCCATTCTCTTTCAAGTCCTAAGTGCAGATATTAAAATGATTTCCAAGAGGGTGGTAAATAAGACAGCTACGTATATGCTCCAAAATTAGCAATAAAGCATAATACAATTGTAAATGCATTAATGTGTGATTAATATGTAGATATTTATGTAAAAGCAATTTTAGTAATGCTTTGTGGAGAGCTTCAGAATCTAGGTATTAAAATAAAAGAAGAAGGAGTTCTTGAAACTCTCAGGGAATTATAGAGAAGTCTTTGTGCCTATAAATATCAACCTGAAATAATGCATATTCTCAGAAATAAACTAAGCATAAAATTGTAGGAAGAAACTTCATGAAATGAAAGAGCGTGTGCTGGCCATACAAGAAAAATAATATTCTCAGAGAATAATGAACAGTGTGGAGTTCAGCAGAAGGGTAATACAGACTCAGGCAGTAAATCTTTGGAGACCCTAATTATGAGTTCCTGATATTTCATCTTTGGAGAGACAGTAGTCAGTCATTTGAAATATGATGTTATAAGATGATGTTAACATACTTAAATACTTTCGTTTAGAAATGACCACTTAGAACCAGAATAAATGAAAGAGATCACAAAAGTATGTTTTTGTTGATTTTTAAAGACCTCAGGTGAGTGCTGATAATTTAAAAATCCATGATGTCTTTCACTGCAAAGTAAAGAAACTGTTAGAGTGGAGCGATGACTGGACTGGATGTCAATATTCTGACATCGGCTGAGTGTGATTCGTGTTTGGTAATTGCAGTCATTGTTGCTTTTGTTGTGGTCATCCATTTACAATGCTTGGTGTCAGTTGATTTATCTGTTGTAAAAATAAAATACAGTCTGTGTGTGTAAAAAAACATACGTGATGTCTTGATAAAGTTGTATGGAATTTGAGATCCAGAAAAAAACATTTATTTTCTGTAATGCTAGGATGCTAATTGGACATTTTTGCAAGAAAGGGATTTCAGGATGCAAAAATCTCATGTCTCTAAGGTGGGAAGTCAGTTCATTGTGGAACATTCTATTAAACTTGTGTGAGTGGAGAAATAATCCTTTGCAAGGAAGAGGTCTCGATTCCCTTTTTAATAGTTAGTGGTTTATAGTATACCGAATGAGGAAAATGGCTATTTCTGAACTTTAGAAAAAAAGAATATAGTTTTTCTGCGTTTATATTGAGAAGCTGATGTAGAATATCCAAAATTCTTTATTTTGAAAAACAATGTAATTAATTTGACATAATTCATATATATTGAACCTGTGGTACACACACACAATAAAACTTACATTCAAAAAATGTTTTGCACTTAAGAAATATTTTCTAGTGTAGTCAATTTACAATGTTGTGGGTTTTTTAATACATGTTTATTGGAGTATAATTGCTTTCTAACACTGTATTACTTTGTGCTTTACAACAAAGTGAATCACCTATAGGTATACGTATATTCCCCTTATCCCCCCTCTTGAGCCTCCCTCCACCCTCCCTATCCCACCCCTCTGGGGGTCATAAAGCACCGAGTT